>NW_011888918.1:612249-641027 GCF_000151845.1 Pteropus vampyrus
GTCCTCATCAAGACACCAGAGTATGAAACAAAGGAGAGGAATGTAACTCACCAGTGTTAGGTATGTGCTCCGGCCAGCCCATGTGGTGCAATCCTATCGGGGCACTCTGGGAGAATGGATGGCTTCTTCTAGGGAGATTCAAAGACACTGAAGAGGTAATGGTCTTCTTCCCCCAACACTAAGAGAGAAGGAAAGAGGCAGAGAGTAAACAAAAAGAGATGATATGTCATTGCCACATTCTAATTTTTCTAATTGCACAGGACTTTTGCTGTGAGCAGAGCACACAGCCAAAATTTGCACAGCTCTGAGAAGTGCCATTCACTACAAAATTCATGGAGGAAAAAAAAAATGCTACGCCAAAAGTCAGTAGTCTACAACCTGTATGGCCATATGTGGCAGTCGTGGCAGAATAGGATGTCATTCAGCAAGGTGAAATAAGGACTGTTGAGAAGGTCTCTAAACCCTTAAATTTACCCCAGCCTGGTATGTCACACAGCCTGATATTTCTCCAAAAGCAAAACTGTTAGTTTTAGCTGAGGCACATTCTTTTAGGGGTACTTAATTAAAATGCAACTCATGAAGTCCCCAACACCTCATAATTATGAGACAGACCTTACCCTTCAGACAGGACCAATGTTGCATGGAGTCTTGGGAAGGCAAGGGTACTATCCCTTTATCATCCCATCGTCCAGAGATAAACTTGTTCCCTCCCAGTTTTGTCTGCTTTATAATGTTATTGTATTAACTTAAAAATTGTGGTATGTATTCAAATAAATTTCCCCCTTCCTTTTTTTTTTATATCCCTCACACAATTAAGCAAATCGTGCTTAGAAAATTCTTTAGTGATTTCTGGAAACAAATACACAAACGAGGATTAAGATGGAGTTTTGACACTCCATCCCATCTCTTCCATTTGCATACAACTAAAAACTGAACATATGTATAGATAAGTTATCTTAGGACTCTGAAAGCAAATGGTAGCAGGTGGATTAGGGAAGGAAAACAGAATTTTAAGTTATACTAGTCCTGTGGTAAGTTTCCTGTTTTGTTGTTCCTGTGATATCCTCTGGCCTGAACTCAACGTCTTGAAATTGGGTGTGGACAAAAATGACTTTGAAAGAAGCCCTCCCTGGTTTAAAGAGAGGCAAAAGGGGCCCATAAGGGTATGAGGAAATGGAAGGAAAAACCTCTATGTTTTTGTTTTCTCCTACCCCAGACTCCCAGGAAATCCCATGATAGTATGGCAGTGATGGCCAGGCAGGAACCTAAAACTCTGAGGGAGGGGAATCCTCTATGACCAGAGGAACTGTGGTCCTAAGAGCATAGGGGAAAATCCCTATTTCCTTTTTCTTACTCGGTCATCCTGCCACTTAGCTCCAGAGGCAGACAGTTACAGGAAGTGTCTGGCAGAGTGAGAAAATGAAAGCCCAGTTTTATGGCACAAAAAAAAAAAAAAATCAGGAACAGGGGAACTCCTGGAAGCCAGAAGTGTCTGGAAGAATGCAGAGAGTAGAGAGTCCAAGAAAATGAGCCCATAAAGTTGTTTTATGAACTCCTGGACGTATCCCTAAACTGTGTATGGGTGGAACTGACTCAAATAGAACACTAAAGTCGTTGAGAACTGAACTATGGGGTTGAACATTTTATAGGTAGCAGACTGGCTCCTGGGGTGATCCACATTATACAAACAACATTGAAAACACTTTAAAACTGAACTGACATAAGGACCATAGCTCCTGAAGGCCAGTAACAAATTTTAGCCTAAACTAGGTCAGTTGCCTGAAAAACTTAGTAATCATTATTTTCCATAGGAACTAAAGGCCTAGAGTCTCATAATAAATATTCAAAATATCCAAAATACAATTCAAAAATACTTGATATACAAAAAATTATGAATATCTCAATAAGTTGTAAGGGAAAAGCCAATCAACAGATCCCAGCACCAAGATGACACAATTGTTGGACTCATATGACTCAATAACAAAAAAAACAAATAAAAGATTTTAAAGCAACTCATAACCATGCTTTAAATAAGGGCAACTGCTCTTTTTTTAGTTAATTAATTTATTTTAATTTTTACTTTTCAATTAGAGTTGATATTCAATATTTTATGTTAGTTTCAGGTATACAGCATAGTGACTAGACATTTTTATAATTTATGAAGAGAATCTCCTGATTACTCTAGTACCCACCTGACACTATACATAGTTGTTATAGTACTGTTGACTATATTTCCTGTGCTGTACTTCACATCTCCGTGATGATTTCGGAACTACTAATTTGAACTTCTTAATGCCTTCAGCTTTTTCACCCAGTCTCCCAATCCTCCTTCTCATCTGGCAATCACCACTTTGTTCTCTGTATCTGTGAGTGTGTATTCATTTTGTTTGTTTGTTTATATTGTTTCTTTGATTCCACATATAAGTGAAATCATATGCAATTTGTCTTTCTCTGTCTGAATTATTTCACTTAGCATAATACACACTAGGTCCATCCATGTTGTTACAAATGGTAAGATGTCATTTTTTATGGCTGAGTAACATTCCATTGTATATATGTATCACTTATTCTTTATCCAATTATCTATCGATGGTTATTTAGATTGTTTCTATATCTTAGTTATTGTAAATCATGCTGCAGTGAACATAGGGGTGCAAAAATCTTTGCAAATTAGTGTTTTAGTTTCCTTTGGATAAATACCCAGAAGTGGAATTGCTGGGTCATAAGATAGTTCTTACTTTTTGAAGACCCAAAACTGTTTGCATAGTGGCTGCAACAATTTGCAATCCCAAGAACAGTGTATGAGGGTTCTCTTTTCTCCACATCCTCCCCAACAGTTGTTTGTTGATTATTGACGATAACCATTCTGACAGTGAGGTGATAACTCACTGTGATAACTCACTGTGGTTTTAAATGCATTTCTCTGATGATTACTGATCTTGAATATCTTTTCATATGTCAATTGGCCATCTAAATTTCTTTTTTGGAGAAATATCTTACACGTCTTCTTCCCATTTCTTAATTGTATTTTTTTTGTTGTTTATAAATTTTGGATATTAACTACTTATCAGATGTATCATAGGTAAATATCTTCTCCCATTCAGTAGGTTGTCTTTCTGTTTTGTTGCTGGTTTTCTTTGTTGTGCAAAATCTTTTTATTTGATGTAGTCCCATTTGTTTATTTTTTCTTTTGTTTCCCTTGCCCAAGGAGATATATCAGAAAAAAGTATTGCTAAGAGAATTTACTGCCTATGTTTTCTTCTAGGAGTTTTATGGTTTTGGGTCTCGCATTTAAGGCTCTAATCCATTTTGTGTTTATTCTTGTATATGGTGTAAGAAGGTGGTCCAGTTTCATTTTTTTGCATGTTTCTGTCCAGTTTTCCCAACACCATTTATTGAATAGAATATTTTTACCCCATCGTATATTTTGCCTCCTTTGTTATATATGAATGGGTTTATTTCTGGGCTCTCAATTCTCTTCCCTGTCCTATGTCTCTGTTTTTATGCCAGTACCATGCTATTTTGATTACTATAGCCTTGTAGTATAGTTTGATAGCACGTAGTGTAATACCTCCAACTTTGTTGTTCTTTCTCAAGATTGCTGTGGCCATTCGGGGTCTTTTATGGGTCCATATACATTTTTGGATTATTTGTTTTAATTCTGTGAAAAATGCCATTAGTATTTTGATAGGGATTGCATTGAATCTGTAGATTGCTTTGGGTACTAAGGACATTTTAGCGATGTTAATTCTTTCTATTCATGAGTATAGTGTATGTTTCCAATAATTTCTATCATCTTCAATTTCTTTCTTTCAATGACATAATTTTCTGAGTATAGGTCTTTTACTTCCTTGATTAAATTCATCCCTAGGCATTTTATTGTTTTTGATGCAATCGTAAAATGGGATTTTTTTTTTTAATTTCTCTTTCTGAAAGTTCATCATGATTGTATAAAATGCAACCAACTTCTGAATATCTTGCTACTTTACCAGTACTCACAGTTTTTGGTGGAATCTTTAGGGTTCTCTATATATAGTATCATGTCATCTGCAAATAATGACAGTTTTACTTCTTCCTTTCCAATTTGGGTGCCTTTTATTTCTCTTTCTTGCCTGACTGTTGTAGCTAGGACTTCCAATACTATGTTGAGTAGACGTGATGAAAGTGGATTCCTTGTCTTCTTTTTGATCCTAAGGACAACTTTCTGGCTTTTCTCCACTGAGTATGATGTTAGCTGTGGCTTTGTAACATATGGCCTTTATTATGTTGAGGTATGTTTCCTCTATTCCCACTTTGCTATGAGTTTTCATCATAAATGGATGCTGAGTTTTGTCAAACACTTTTTCTGCATCTACTAATATGATCTTATGATTTTAATCTTTCAATTAGTTAACCTGGTGTATCATGTTAATTGATTTGTGGATATTGTACCAACCTTGCATGCTAGGAATAAATCACACTTGATCATGGTGTATGATATTTGTAATGTATTGCTGAATTTGGTTTGCTAATATTTTGTTGAGGAGTTTTGCATCAATGTTCATAAGGGATAGCAACCTATGGTTTTCCTTTTTTTGTAGTGTCTTTGTCTGGTTTTGGAATCAGAGTAATGGTGGCCTCTTAAAAAGAATTAGGGAGCCTTCTTTCCTCTTGAATTTTTTGGAATAGTTTGAGAAGAATAGGTGTTAATTCTTTGAATGTTTGGTAGAATTTGCCTATGAAACCATCCATTCCAGGACTTTGGTGTTTGAGGGCAAGGGGGTTGATTACTGATTTGATTTCATTGGTAGAAATCAGTTGGTTCAGAGTTTCTGTTTCTTCTTGACTCAGTCTTGGAAGATGATAGGTTTCTAGGAATATATCCATTTCTTCCAAATTGTCCAATTTGTTGGCATATAATTGCTCATAGTATTATCTTATAATCCTTTGTATTTCTGTGGGGAAAGCCCAAGGAAATCCATGCCAAAATATTATAATGAAACTACTTAAAACTGGAGACAATGAAAAAATCTTGAAAGCAGCAAGAAATTAACAACAAATTATATATAAGGGAACAATCATTCAAATGACTACACATATTTCATGGAGGCCAGAAAGAATGAGAACAATATTTTTAAAATGCTAAACCAACTGGCAACCAAGAATTCTATATCCAGCTAAAAATAGAAGGTGAAATAAATGCAATTTCATGTAAAGAAAACAGAGATTCATAACCAGGAGACATGCTCTAAAGAAACTTTAAAGAAAGATTTCCATACAAAAGGAAATGATACCAGAGAGAAACTCCAGGAATTGAAAGAAGAGCAATAGAAGTAGCAAATTAGTGGATAAATATAACAGATTATTTTCTCCGAGTTTTTAAATATGTTTGACAATTAAAAGCAAACATTATAATACTATCTCATGAGGTTTTTGATAGTAGATGACAGCATAAAGAAGTAGATTAAAGTGGTCTTTATGGTGGAAGATTTCTACATTTTATTTGAAGTCTCAAAATAGTACTTCTAAGTAGGCTGTGAAAAGTTAAGGATGTATAGTAGTTCCTAGAGTAACTATTTTAAAAACCACACAAAGAAATATAGTTTAAACTCAATAGAAAAGTTAAAATGAAAAAAAACCCAAAAGTTCAAATAATCCAAAAGAAGACATTAAAAGGAAACATAGCAATGAAGAAGAAACAGAGAAATTGCAGATCTAAATCCAAACACATCAATAATTACATTAGGTATAAATACTCAGAGCACATAATTAAGAGATTTTAAAAATGGATTGAGAAAAGTTAACCTCACAATATGCAGTCACAAGAAACCCACTTTCAAAATAATAATAAAATTAGGTGAAAAGTAAAACGATGGAAAAAACATATATCACACAAGCACTAATCAAAAGAAAACTTGAATGAAGAACAAGAAAAAAGGACAAAATTTAAAAAGAGAAAAAAACTTCAATGGTTATATTAATATCAGACAAAATAGACTTCTGAGTAAGGGAAATTACCAGGATACCAAAGGATATTACATGACAAGAGCATAAATTCACCAAGAAGATATAACAATCTTAAATATGTATGCACCTAACCATAGACCTTTAAAATATATGAGGCAAAAACCGATACAATTAAAAGGAGAAATAGAAAATCCACAAATAAGGTTGGATATGTCAACACTTCTTTCTCACTAATCAATAGAACAATAAACAGGAACATAGAAAGAGAATAGATAAAATGAACAACACCATCAAACAACTGAAATTAATCGACATTTATGGACTAGTTCATCCAATAGTAGAATACACACTGTTTTCAAGTGCACATGGAATGTTCATCAAGAGAGACCATATTCTTGGTGATGATAAAAATATAAATATCAAATTTTAAAAGACTGAGGAAGATAAAAAAAAATGGTGTAGCTGATCTTAGGCTTTGTTCATATCTCTTGCAAAGAAATCAAAGTTGTGACAGAAACATGGAGCAAACAGTAAGCAAAGTAGCCTGGGGTCTAGATGAACAAAAGCACTACATCTAGGGAGAGAAATAATTAATAAACCTGCAACAGTAGAAGGTAGGAGGAGGCGAAGACACGAGGCTGCCTGGTCCCAGCGGCTGAGTGAGACAGAGACTGTGGCAGCTGCAGATGCCTCTTAAAAGGGCCATGTCCATGAGTGGACTTTTGCAGTGATGGACCTGCTTGCTCTGAAGACCAATGCTGAGTGGTTGCTCGGGAAGCACCAGGGACTTACAGAGGAACACTGAGTTGTTGGAGCGAGGGCTGGAGATGAGGCTCTCACCCAGACAGAAATGCTGGCAATATCTATTGTTCCTCTGTTGAGCCCTCCCCCATCCCAGTGTGAGGACTCAGCTTCACCATAGCTGAGACATCATCTAACTGTGTAGCAGAGGTTGTTCCGCTCAGAGGATTTCCTGAAACTCTGCCTTCCCCAGCTCACAGTCCCACCCAAGCCACATCCAGTTGTGTCCTTGGAGAGTCCAGTGCTCCTTGCTGAGCCAACTACAAGACTCACACTAGTGAGTTGATTTTGGTTTTTGGTGTGGCCTCTTGAGGCAACTCTAAGCACAGCATCTGTGGATTGCTTACTGAGTCTTAACAGGTGGCCACCAACGGGCACAGGCTCTGGCTATACTTGGCCTGTAGCTGAACCTCTGTCAGGACTGTGCCGCTGGACATCTACCACACAAAACCATACTAATAAGACTGGGAGACTTAGGAGCTTTGCTTAGTACATAGAAACAGACACAGAAAGGCAGCCAAAATGGGAAGACAGAGAAGCAGAAACCATATGAGAGAAGAGAACAGAGACCCAGGAATAATGGAGTCAAGCAATCTAACAGATGCAGAGTTCAAAACACTGGTTATAAAGATGCTCAATGAACTTATGAGAAGTGTAGAAGAATTCAGCGAGAACTTTAACAAAGAGATAAAAAAACATAAATATGGAAATTATAAAAGGGAAACAGTCAGAAATGAAGAACACATTATCTGAGATGAGAAGTATATTAAATGGAATAAACAAAGTGAATAAAGAAGAGGATCAAATGACCTATATAGAGAATAGGGAAGCCAAGGACACTCCATCAGAATGGCAAGAAAAAAGAAGCCAAGACTATATTAATAATAATTTAAGGAGCCTATGAGACACTATTAAATGTAAAAATATCTGTTTCATAGGGGTACTGGAATAAAAACAAGACAGTGAAGAGCTATTTGAAGAAATAATGATGGAAAACTTCCTTCACCTGGTGAAGGAAATAGACATACAACCCCAGGAAGCTCAGAGAGTCCCAAGAAAGAGGAACCCAAGGAGGCCCACACCAAGACACATCATAATTAAAATGTTAAAGGTTAAATACAAAGAAAGAATCTTAAAAGCAGCAAGAGAAAAGCAGTTAGTTATAAGGGAGCATCCATAAGACTTGCAGCTGATTTCTCAAAAGAAGCTATGCAGGACAGAAGGGCTTGGCACAAAATATTTGATGTGATGAGAACCCAGGATCTACAACCAAGAATACTTTATCCCAAAAAACTATCACTTAGAGTCAAAGGACAGATAAAGAACTTCCCAGACAAAAATAAGCTAAAGGAATTCACCAACATCAAGCCAGTATTACAGGAATGTTGGAGAGACTTGTTTAAGAAGAAAAAAACATGTATCAAAAACAGGAATAAAGAATGGTAACAACTACATTCCTATCAACAAGTACCTCAAATGGAAAAGAATTAAGTGCTTCAACCAAAAGATAGAGTGGCTGAATGGTTAAGAAAATAGGACTCGTACATATGTTGCCTACAAGAGACTCACTTCAGATTGAAAGACACACACAGACTAAAAGGAAGGGAATGGAAAAAGATATTGCCTTGATAGACCTAGAGGGTATTGTGCTAAATGAAATGGGTTGGATAGAGAAAGACAAATATCGCAGGATTTCATGTACATCTGGAATCTAAAGGACAAAATCAACAACAACAACAACAAAAGTGGAAATAAACTCATAGATACGGAGAATATTTTGAGCGCTACTAAATGGGAGGGGGTTTGGAGGGATGGCAAAAAATGACAAAGGGATTAAGAGGTACAAATGGATAGTTGCAGAGTAGACAGGGAGATGTAAGGTGCAGCATGGGGAAGATGTTTAATAATGTTGTAATAAATATGTAAGGAGTACAAGATTTAGTGGGGTGATTGCGAGTTATGTGGATCTCTGATCACTATGCTGTACAACTGAAACCGGTATGTTATTGTATGCCAACTATAATTTTAAAAAACCTCATTGAATTGTAAAATATAAATATGAGCAACTATTATATTTCAATAAAAATGAGGAAAAAAAGAACTTGAAATGGATTAAACACATAAACATAAGACCTGATTCTAGAAGAGAACATAAAGGAGAAATTTCTTGACATTCATCTTAGAAATGATTTTTTGTATACGAAACCAAAAGCACTAGTTACAAAAGAAAAAATTAACAATAAAGACTACATTAAACTAAAAAGCTTCTGCACAGCTAAATGAACAATCCACTAAATAAAAAGGCAACCTACAAAATGGGAGAAAATATTTGCAAACTGTATATTGGATAAGAGGTTAATATCCAAAATAGATAAAGAATTCATACAATTCAATAACCAAAGACCAAACAATTTGATTGAAAAATAGGTATAGGAATTGAACATTTTTCCAAAGAAGACATACAGATGGCCAACAGGTACATGAAAAGATGCTCAACATTACAATAATTATCAGGGAAATGTAACTCTAAGCCACAATGAGATATTACCTCATATCTGTTAGAATAGCTATCATCAAGAAGGTAAGAGATAGTGAGATTGTGGAGAAAAGCAAATCTTTGTGCACTGTTGTTGGGAATGTAAATTGGTTCTGCCAAATGGAAAATAGTTAGAAGGTTCCTCAAAAAAATTAAAAGTAGAACTATCATATGATCAAGCAATTCTACTTCTGGGTATATGTCCAACAAGAATGAAAACAGGATACTAAAGAGATATCCATGTTTATTACAGCATTATTCATAACAGCCAAGATATGGAAACAACCTATGTGTCCATCAGTGGATTAATAGATAAAGATGTGGTACATATATACAATAAAACACTATTCATCCATGAAAAAGAAGGACATCTTGCCATTTGTGACAACATGTATGAACCTTTAGGTTCATAAGTGAGATAAGTGAGATAAGTTAGAGAAAGACAAATACTGCATGTTATCTCTCATATATGGAATCTAAAAAATCCAGATTCATAGAATTAGATAATAGAATGGCAATTACCCGGGGCTGAGGAGTAGAATTGGGTCATGTTGTTAAAGGGTACAAACTTGCAACTAAAAGATGAATAAATCCTGGAAAGCTAATGCACAGCATAGTGGTTATAGTGAACGATACTGTATTATAAACTTCAAAGATGCTAAGAAAATGCATCTTAAATATTCTCACTAGAAAAAATAAATGAAAATTATGTGATGTGATAGAAGTGTTAGCTAATAGTGGTAATCATATTATAATATAATATTGTATTGAATCAATACATTGTACACTGTAAATTTACACAGTTATATGTCAAGTGTACCTCATTTAAAGGACTGAAAATTCCACTGTTAAAAGCAACATTCCAATTAGAAAATGAGCAAAAGACAAGACATAAAGAGACATTTCATTGAAGAATAACATACGACAAATGCTATAGGCTGAATGTTTGTGTGCCTCCAAATTAATATGTATAAATATGTGGGGCCTTTGGAGGTGATCTGGCCATTGAATGAGATAAATACCCTTACAGAAGAGGCCCAGAGAGCTCTCTTGCCCCTCCTGCCATATAAAGTTACAACAAAAAGATGGCTATCTAGGAAGAGAGTTCTCACCAGACACCAAAAGTGCCAGCAGCTTGATCCTGGACTTCTCAGCCTCCAGAACTGTGAGCAATAAATTTCTATTGTTTTTTAAGCTACATAGTCTATGGTATTTTGTTATAGCAGCCTTAGCAGACTAACATAGCAAATAAACCTATCAAAAACGTTCAATATTATTGGGAAACGTAAATCATAATCACAATGAAATATCGCCGTATGTTTATGAGTACAGGCAAAATAATTTTTAAAAAAATCTAAAATTCCAAATGTTGAGGAGAATGTAGAGAACTGGATGTCACAAAAAAATAATGGTGAGAATGTAAAATGGTACAGCCACTGTGGAAAAAAATTGGCACTGTCTTTAAAAAACTAAATGTATACTTAACCGTACAACTCAACAGTTACACTGATGGCCATTTATCCAACAGGAATGAAAACTTTGTCAACCAAAAAAGCCTATTCATGAATGTTTATGGGAGCTTGTTTGCAATAGCTCCAAACTAAAAGAATCCAAATGTCCTTCAATGGGTAATTGATTAAGAAAAATACGATGAAGCCAAGTACAATGGAATAGTACTTGGCAATAAAAAGGAATGAACTATAAATACACACAACAACTCAGTGGAAATCAGTGGATTTATACTGAGAAAAGCCAATCACAAAAGGTAGCATTTTGAAATGATAAAATCATAGAGAAGGAGATCAGATTAGTGGTTGAAGTAGAGAAGCATAGCATGAGGGTGATGGAATAGTCTGTATCATGCTTGTGGTGGTAGTTACATGAATCTAGACATGTGATCAAATGGCATAGAAATATGCTGCACATTCTACCAATGTCAGTTTTTTGAAGTTGATATTGGGGAGCTGGATGAAGGGGGCATTGGACCTCTCTGTATTATTTTTCACCTTCCTGATAATATGTAATTATTTTAAAATAAAAAGTTTAGAAAGGAGCAAGAGGGAACAAGATAAAGCAACACCAGTTAACTAAATATGTGCTAAGAAATATTAAATGAAACTTAAAAACATCAAATCAAAAACAATAATTATAAAATTATAATGTTCATTACTTATGGATATGTGGAGAAATATAAAGTGCTACTGAAAAAAGGAAATATTACAGCCCTTTAGGAAGGCAATCTGGAATCTATTAAAGAATAAAATTTTTTTATAATCTTTGGCAATTCTACCCCTTTATACTATCCACTAAAAAGTACTAATCTATAAGGTTGTATATTAAGTTGTGTTTACTAAATCAATATTAGCAGCTTCCAGGAACTAGAAACAAAGTGTGTAGCTATCAATATGTGAAAGGAGGAGGAAATTTTGATATGCTCATAGAAATTTTGTAGCCATTACTTGGAATTACAAGTACCTTGGAGATATTTCCATGAAATTTGTTAAGTGACAAGCGTAAGACATAGAAAAGGGTGTTTGTATATGTGAGTATGCATGTATACATGTATATATATATATGTATTATACATGATTATAAGAGTATGGAGAAATATAGAATGCCATAGATTGTAGGCAGGGGTTAATGGGGTACCATAATGAAGAGATACTGAGGTGAGGAAGAGGGACTGGGATAGCATCTATCATAAAAATACCATGAATGATATCCTGTTTATATCAAATTGTGTGTGTGGCTTTGTTTGTGTGTGTTTGTATAAAGGAAGAATAAAATGATGATCACCCAAAATGTCAGGTGGATTACAACAAAGGGGTAGGATTACAGGTAATTTCTTTTCTATATATTTCTATGTGTTGTTGGAATTCTTTATAATGAGTATATATTACTCATATAATCAGAAAAGAGCCATTTTTTTCCTTACAAAATTAGAGAACAATGAATGGAAAAGTTCAATAGGAGGGTTGGAAATAAATTTGAGAAAATCACTACACTAAAAATAAAACACAGATGAATAGATGAAACATAGAAATGGTAAGAATATTAGAGCGTTGTCAAGGAGTTAAAATCTCTGACTAACAGGAGTTCCAAAGAAAAAGGAGGGAAGGAAATTATCAAGTAAAAAGTACATATTTTTTCCCAGTACTGGAGGTTAACAATCTCCAGATTCAAAGGTCACAGTGAATGTTTAGCACAATGTATAAGAAGAAACTCACCTCCAGGATTATCACTAAAAAATTTCAGAAGAACAAATTGGCAGTTACAAAATATTCATGGAGAGGTCAAGTAGAGCTTAGGGAATGTAGTCAATAATATTGTAATAACTATAAAGTGTCAGGTGGGTGCAAGACCTATTGGCAAAATCACTTTGTAAATTACATAAATCTCTAATCACTATGCGGTACACCTGAAACTAATGTAATATTGACTGTCAACTGTAATTGAAAACAAAAAAAACAAAAAACAAACCCAACTTTACTTAAGTCATAAGCACGTGGATTTGAAATCATATTAAACCTATACCCACAAAAAAAGAAAAATTTCAGAACACCAGGGTTAACAGAGAGGCCCCTAAAAGCTTCTAAATAAAAATAAAACCAAGCCATACACAAGTGGCTGGGAATAACAATGTTAGCACCCATCTCACTAACCGTAATTGTTACTAAAACACAGTAGAGCGATGCCTTCAAGTTTTTAAAGGATAATTTCAACTTGGAATTCTATGTAAAGCATTACTATCCATGAAGTATGAAAATTAAAGAAAAAAGTGGTTTTTTTTCAGATATGCAAAAAACAAAACCTATACCTCCTACATACCTTTTCTTGGAAGACGACTGGGGGTCCTTCTTGAACACATCAAAGGAGTAAATGAAGACAAAGGAAGACATAGGATACAAGAAACAGGAAACCAGAGAAAAAAGTTACACAGAGTTCCTGGAAAACAACTATTCCAAATTATAGCAGCAGGTCAGAGGGTTCTGGAAGGAAGATTTCTAGGAGACAGGAAAGACTTGCTAGAACATTGACACATTTGAGCACTTGGAAAATGTTCCCAGTTTTCCATGCAGTTATTTGTGTGCATGCATGTGTGTGCATTTAATTCGGAGAAGTTTTATTACATACGAAGGTTCATGCATCAACCCCCACGGTAAAGATACAGAACAGTGTCATCACCCCAGGATCCCTCTGTTGCCCTTTTATAATCTCGCTCATCTCTCTCTCACCTAACCTCTGGCAGTGACTAGTCTGTTCTTCATCTCTATACTTTTTCATTTTAAGAACGTTCTATAAATGGATTTCTACAGTATATAACCTTTGGTATTGGTTTTCTTTCACTCAGTATAATTCTCTTTGATCCATTGATGTCGTTGTGTGTATCAATAGTTCATTTTTTTCGTACTATGGAATACTATTCCATTGGCATAGATGTACTACAGTTTATTAACTATTCACCCATAGAGGACATCTGAGTTGTTTCCAGTTTGGGATTATTATGAATAAAGCTGCTATGAACGTTTGTGTACAGGTTTATGTATAAACTAAGTTTTATCTTTCTGAGATGAATTGACAAGAGTGCAATTGCTGGGTTCTATGATGAACTCAAGTATAGTTTCATAAGAAATTGCCAGACCTTTTCCCAGAGTGGCTATACTGTTTTATAGTCACACCAGAAATGTGCAAGATATCCAGTTTCTTTACATCCTTGCCAGCATTTGTGGTCGTTGTTATTATTTTTTAAAAATTTCTTCTGATTGTGTTTTTCATTTGCATTTCTCTCATGGTTAACTATGTCTCATTTCTTTATATATGCTCATCTACCATCTGTATATCCCCTTTGGTGAAATGGCTTTTGCCTGTTTTGTAATTGGATTGCTTGTATTTTTACTGTTGTGTTTTGAGAGTAATTTATATTCTAGAACTAGCCCTTTGTTGGATATTTTAGTTTGCAAGTAAATTCTCCCAATGTGTAGCTTGTCTTTTCACCTTCCTACCAGGGTCTTTGCAAAGCAAAAAAAAAAAATTTATTTTAATGAAATCCAATTTATCAATTTTTCCATTATGGACACACTTTCGGTGTCATGAATAAGAACTCTCTAATATCCTCTAGTAAAGATCCCAAAGATTTTCTCTTGTTTTTGTCTAAAAATTTTATATTATTATGTTTTACATTTAAGTCAGTGATTAATTAATTTTGACCTAATTTTGTAATAAAGCGTGAGGTTTAAGTCAAGAATTTTTTTCCTATGGATGCCAAATGCTTTAACACTGGTTGTTGAAAAGACTATTGTTCCTCTATTGGATTGTTTGTGCACTAAAAATCACTTATGAATGTACATTTGTGTGGATCTGTTTTTGGGTTCTCTACTTGTTTCCAGTGATCTCTGTGTCTGTCCTTTCCTTAATACTACATTGTCTTGATTACTTTATACAGCAAGCCTTAAGTAGTATCAAGTAAAAGTTTCTTCCCACTTTATTATTTTCTTAAAAATCATTTTAGCTATTCTAGGGCCTGTGCCTCTCAATATAAATTTTAGAATATCCACAGGTTTTTAAAAGTTAGAAAATATTCACAATGTATCCCCCCTGCTATTGCATCCTTGTTGTTAAATTTGGAGAAGGATATGGGTGAAGGTCAGGAAAACTATCCAGCATTCATTCACAAAGTTGATATTATAACTATCAGAGACCTAAGAGGTCACTTGGTTCAACCTTTAGAAATAAGGTAACAGAGTCCAGGTATGGTCTTATTCCAAGGTTTAGGGTCAGAAAGTAGCAGAGTGGGGAATAAAACATGCACAGGTATTTTAAACATCTAGTTTCTCCCCATTCCTCTCACCTACACACAGTTTCTCCTTTTGTTCTCTTGATCTTAGTATCCTTCCTAAGCCCCCTTAGCCTGGATGCAAACCCACGTGAATGTGTACAGCAGATGCTGGAGCCATAAGCTTTTTGCCCCTAAACCTGAAACTGAAAAGAAATCTCTCCATGTAAACAGCACCTTTCACAACAAAGGACTGCTTCTATCCTACAAACACACACAAATATGCTATAGTCTCCCAGGTGTGAGATAACATTGCAAAGGGCTTAAACTACACAGCAGTCAGGTGAGGGAATTCTTCCATGTCACTGAAATGTTAAGCTGGCCCTGAGAGGGCCACCTTTCCAGGCTCCTCATCATTCAAGGCTTGCGTCAAATGCTAGACTCCAAACTTCCAAGCTAAGGGAGCCCCAGCCTCACAGCCCTTAACTCTCTATCTGGTTAACCTTTTCAATTTCTTAATTATATTTCCAATAATTTTTACAATCTTCAATATCTAAAATAATCTTATTTGCTCAATTATTTATTTAATCCCGCCACCTCTGTTCCTTCTTTGAGGACAGAGATCTTTACATATTAGCAACACTTACTATACAGCTACAGTGATGAAGACACTGAGTCAACACAAGGATGGATAAACAGACTAATAGACAAAACAACAGTTTTAGGCATCTCAGAGACCTAAATGTGAAAAACAAGACCATGACAGCTTTTAAAAAGGTAATTTAGGGGATTCAATTCATGACCTTGGAGTAGAGAAAAGATGGATCCACTTAACAACATTAAAATTAAGAACTTATGTTCATCAAAAGGTACCATTAAAGAAGAAAACAGACAAGCCATGGAGTGGAAAATGGTATTTGTGGCACACTAACCAACTATGACTGTATTTAGAATATACACAGTCAGAAAAGACAACTTCATAGACAAATGGGCAAGAGATTAGGTCAGACCTGCCCCTAGAGAAGATATCTACATTGTCAATAAACACATAAAGGGTTCTATGACTCTTTAGAAGTTGGGAAAATGCAAATCAAGATTAAAATGAGATATCTCTACCCACATAACAGAAGTGTTAAAAATAAAAAGTTTGACAATATCAACTAAATGTTAATGAGAATATGGGGCAAAGGAAACTGAAGGGAGCATAAACTGGCACAATCACTGTGGAAAAATATCTGGCAATATACAGTAAAGCTGAAGATGTGCACCCCCAAGGACCCAATGGTTGTTTTAGGGTACTGGAATAAAAGAACTCTGGCTCCTTAAAAGTACTGTGGAAGGAAGAAAATGGAATGCTGACTGAACTTCTAAATATTCCAACACTTACAGCCGGCTTTCTCAGGACCAGCCACAAGATGGAGCCTTCATATCTCCAAGTTGAGTTTTCTGTTCCATTGTTGCCCAGGGCTTTAGTGAGAGAGAGCAAACTTTTCAGAGCTTCTTTCCCCTTGCCTTTCCCTGGGCTATCGATGTATTTGCCTCTCTCTTGTCTTTGTACATATTCTGATGTGAAGAAATAGTAGGCCTCTCTCTTCCAGTAGGATTTTAAAGAGGAAGAGGAACGGGAACTAACATTTATTGAGCACCCATTTCATGACTGGCCCTTTGCTGAGCACTTTGTAGTCATCTCATTTACTACTTGTTAAAACCTGTGAAGGCTGTAGGTGTTTGCCTGGGGCCCACTCCACCTGTTCCTTATGATATACAACACCCACTTAAGCACGGAGACAAGCTCAGGGACACTGTGTGCGTGCACATGTGTTTACCTATATATGCATATACATATATATTTATAGCACATTAAATCAATCATGTTAATTATACCACTTAGATACTAATAACCTTTTTACTACTACTTGATTTTACTCTGAGTTAATTAACACTACAATGTCTTTATTTTTAAGTTAAGTTCTCTTTGTATTTCAGATAATCAAAAATTAGAAGGAGCAATAAGCATATAAGTGGGAGGGACGTTAAGAAATGGGGACTCTCATATACTGCTATGAAGAGTGTTAATTGCCACCATCATTTCAGAAAGTAATCTGAAATCTATTAAAATTAAAAACATACATATCCTTTGATTGTGCAATTCCTCATTTATACCCTACGGAAGTAAAAACATCAATACTTAAGGACATGTGTTCAAGGATGCTGTTGTAGCATTATTTATAACATCCCAAACTAGAAATTATCTCAATATTAATCAAGAGTAATAGCTAATTAAAATGTAGTATAGCCATACTATTAAACTGTATGCAATTTTTAAATAGAGAACAATGTATATAAAACCAGTGGAGGGACTATACATGTTGTACTACTGAGAACAAAAAAGTTGCAGAGTAATATATGCACATAATCCTATTGTGTACCACCTACTTCCAAAACTCCCCCTTATTATCCTATGTATGAATGAACACAAGGAATAGAATACGTATTAGACTACTAACATTGTTTCCCTTGGTGGAATGGTATTGAAGGGTTTGGGAAGATGATTGTTATCCTTTCTCTTCTACATCTGTATTGACTTTTTTTTTTTACTTTAGCAATAATACTTTTTAAAATTAAGTTGCACAAAAGGAAAAAAGCTCGAAGATCAGTGTTTAACTCCTTACAGATGAGGAAATATGTTGAGTAAAGTGATATATTTTCTGCTGGTAGTGATTGCATTTGAATGTATAATGTCTCATTCCAGTATGGTGGGAATATACTGCTATGAAAACTCTATTCCCCCAGGCCCCTCTCCTCCTAAGCAGCCCACGCAGGGCCTGGAGTGCTCTGTGAGTATACCCTATTTGTTGTCTTGCTTATTCCTGTGCTCAAATGGGTGTTGTAAATGAGAAGGAGCAGGTGGAATGGGTCTCAAACAAACACCTAGATATTAGAATTATAATGAAATGTCAGTTCTCACTTGTTAGTTTGGCAGATTCCAAGAAGTTGGTCACACACTGCTGATTAGGTGAGGGCACTCCGGGAATGTAACTGGGGCAATGTCCATGGAAGGCAGATTGATCTTCCTATTTCACTTCTCTCCTCATTTAGGAAAATTTCCCATGTGGTTCCCCCCTGCTCTTGCCTTAAGAGAGAAATGAGGGAGTTGGTGGGAGTTGCAGATAACTCACCTCACTCCCAGGCAGATTCCTGAGTGAGGGCGCTGTGTTTAGATGACAGTGATGCTGGCCTCTTTTTCCACTCTCCTCTGGTTCATCCTGGTCCAATGTCTGTAGAGAAAGGAGGAGGCTTGTCCTGGCCTTGGGAGTCTTGGGCCTTTCCGTGGCCTCTAGGCTGCTATCCACATTGCTATAGCTTCCAAGAAAAACCATGGACTTGGCACTGCCTGTGCCAAAGTAATGGAAATCTGCCTGCTGAGCACCATGCCCAGGGCTCTGTGGCTTGGGGCTCAAGGGTTTGCACGGCATATCTTGGCTTCCATAAGACAAGTAGCAGGCTGAGCTGGCAGGGAGAGTACAGCTGATCCCAGCCTGTTGGGCATGAGTGCTGGTGGGTGACATTAGCCAGGACTTTTCAGAAAAGATACCTGAGCGTAGGTACCTACCACTTTCCTGGGGGCTTGAATATTGGATGGTTGGTTCACTTTTTCTCCTACTATCTGGAGAGACCAAATTGCTGGATGATGAAGGTGTGGGGAAAGACGACGGTGCCCAGTGATTTCTAACAACATAGCTCTCCTTGTCCTCTGTCTGCTCCTCACAGTGGCTGTTAGTCCCTGGTGGAGAAGGTCTGAGAGGATTCAGGATTTCTGGTTCTGGAACCGAACTCACTAAAGAAGGCCTTTTGGGGCCTTCTACACCTTTGCTTTTCAGAAATGCAGGCCAGGACCCCTGGAGCAGTCTGCTCTTCTTCTGGCCCTTGAGAGAACGTGGAGAACTTTCATCAGTGTTCTTTTTGTCTAAAACTTTTGACTCAAAAAAATTTGCAAAGGTCTTATGAGTTATGGCCAGCCTTGCCCTGAGCCCTTTCTCTGGAGTTTTGAGTTCCTTGGCTTTGTAGCTTTCTGAGGATGGTTTTCTGCTTCCAAGGTCCCCTGGTGTTTTTGCATCCCCACCTTGAATGAGCCCTGCAGCTCCCTCGCCCACTCCCTGGAGGACGACCTTCGGGTCAGCACTCACAGGCAGGTGGTGCTTTGAAGCCCGGCCTGGGCCAGATGCCCCCTGCCAGCTGACTGCAGCGGTCATGACCCTCACTGAATGGAGCTTCTGGAGGCCTGCAGAGTACACAGGGCAGCCCTCCGTGGTTGGAGCGGGGGCACCGTCCTCTCCCCAACTCTGGGTGGTTGAAGGCTGGCTTTTCCTGAAGCACTTCCCAGGCTCCTGAGAAGCCTGACAGCGGTGCTGTCGGAGCTGTGGGAGAGCCAGAGCATGGGCAGAGGCCTGGGCAATGCCGCCCTCGGAGGCCTTGCCACCCTGCATACCCTCACAGCCTCCACGTGGGTCCTGGGGCCCAGGGCTGGACACCAGAGCAGCATCTTCCTGCTCTGCCGAAATCCAGTTGCTCTGACTCACACCACACGGTTTCTCTTCCAAAAACTCCTTTGTGCTCAGCAGGCTCCCTTCTGGCTCTGGGGAGCAAGTCTTTTCTCTGCCAGAAGCAGCTTGGGGGACCAGAACTGCCCCAAGCTCTGCAGCTTGGTTCACCTGCTGAAGAGCCCCATCATCACCTCCCAGTCTGTGGGCTATTGGGAGCTCCCACTCCTTGCCACAAGTTCGTGGTTTGCCAGCTATGAGAGACTCATAGGGCATCACTCCAGCACTGCTGAGAGATCTTGGTCTTTCCTCCAGAATTTCACAGCACCGTGTTTCTGGAACAGGACTCACTCTCCTCGTGGTCTGCAGACCTTTCTGCTCAACAGCTATAAGGATGAGTGTGCACTTGCCCCTAGAAGAGGTGTCTGCTTTGGGATCCAGCAACAGGGCCCCAGCAGAGGGTGTAGCAGGACCCTCCAGTCCCTGGTCACACTCCTCATACCCACAGCTGCAGTGAGACAGGGTCGCTGATGTTACTTCTGAAAAACCCTGCAAAGCACTTTTCATGCAGTGGGGGTCTACCACCATCACATTTTCTGCTTCCTTTGAAATGTCTGTTGTACTCGATTTCTGGGTAGTTTCTGGAGCGTCTGAAGGATTACTCACTCTGGAGCAACCTATCCAGTCTCTCTTCCACACCTGTGACCTGCAGTTATTGCTAGAACGATGTGGGAACTTGGCCCTAGTAGGTGGCTTTCTTTTCTCAGTGAGAATATACTTTGATGTGTAATTACTGGTTTGGTTTCCTGCCTCAACAGAAATGTCCCGAAGGTGCTTCTGTTTATCACTTACATCAGCAGCATCTGGTGCAAGGCCAGTGACTTGGGGTCCCTCTGGTCTGCTTTCTGGGCTCTGTTCAGACTTGTACTCTGTGAGCACTGGCACTTCCTCTGCCCCGAGGCTCACCGATTCTGCAGTATGGCATGAAGAGATTTGGCAGGACCTAGAATCCTGTCCCAACTGGTTTTCCAGCCAGAGATATTCAGAGGATGTATCCTGAGATGCCCTCCTGCAGCTAAGAGAACTGGGTCTATACTGATCCTGCAAATAAGGAACCCTCTTTTGGGGATCAGGAAGCACGTGAGACACTTGGATGGGAGCAGGGCGAAACGGGTTTAGTGTTCTTATATCTTGTTTTCCCTTTGTCCTTTCCTTTAAAGGGATCCCAAACTGCACAAAGTTCTGCCCTGGGGGATCATCAGGGTATCTTAAGGGAAACCCTGCAATGGAATGGGCCCTGGTCAATGTCCTTCTATGCGGACAGTAATGTCCTGGGGATGCCCTGCCCTTGTCATCAATATTTCCTGGGGCGCTATGCCAAAGCTTGGTACGTAAGAGGCAAGATGTTCCTAAAGAAAGCTGCCAGGAGGCATCAAAACAGAGTTGGCAGCAGGGTAAGTCTGGGCTCACAGAGGGACTCAGGACACTGCCCTTCTTTGCCTTGGCTCCCAGAGGGGCTGTGCTGTCCCTCAGGTTTCTGAGAGGCAGCCCTGGTCCTCTGGCTCTGTTATAGAAATGTGGCCAACTCTGGCCCAGTTCACAGCACCAGAGAAGGAAAGGCCAGACCACTGGGATGCTCAGACTACTCTCAGACCTGGATTTCTGAAGAGAAATAACAGAGAACCCCCTGATGTCCTGTACAGTCAACGCTTTTGCTGGCTGGAGACTATAGCTGCCTGTGGCACCCTGCAAGCAACCTTCTGTGTGGCGAGGAGACTCTGCCAGCAAAGACTTTTGCTCCAGGCTGGCCACACAGCCTGGGACTTGTTCGGCCTTCTCTTCCCCAGTGACTGCAACAAAGGCTTGGAATCCACTTTCATAAGACTCTTCTTTGAATTTAAGGGACAAATCTTGTTCTTCCTTTGGCTCAAGCTCAGGGATGCTAGTTGAATGCTGCTCCTGAGGAGGTGTGGTGGCTGCGCCATCAGGGCATTCCCAGTGTGCTACTCTGTCCTCGGAGGTACTACTTGGAGGGGAGAAGATTCCCTCTACGAGGTCACCAGGCAGGGACTCTGTGTCAGAAGCGCTTTCAAAGGGATCAGGTTTTGTGTCCAATTGACTTTCACTCTGGTGGGAGAGTGTCTCAACATCATTGTAGTCTGTTTCCTGGTTCCATCCCTGTTCCTCTGGTTCTGCTGGAGAAGGAGGGAGCTGCTTATCTTCAGTCTCATCTGGTAGGTGTGCACCTGGCTCTGGAGTCTGGAAGGGCAAGAAGAGAGGAGTCAGAGATGAGACCCAAGGACATCTGCATACATGTCTACACTAGGCTTGCCTTTGTCAGAAGGAAGAAAGTTCAGAAACATCTCATTAGGTACCCATGTGCTCCTGTGGAAAGACAAGTAAGTATGAAGAGCTACATTTTATTAACAATGAAAACAGTGATGAAGCCAAACCCAACAGTAGTGCGAAAATGGAGCACATAGTTAAAGCAGCCCTATTAAAAAGTCGGACTAGGTTGCATGAGCATGTACAATTTAAGTAAGTATAAACATGTTCTATGAGTCATGGCGAAAACCATATCTCTGCGTAATGTTTTCAGTAAGAAAGAATAAATTTATGTGTTTGCTTTGTGTTCTGCTTGTTCTTATGCAACCAACTGGATTAATTTCAAGGCTCTTACATTTAGAGTATTTTCTGAGTTAGGTTTGCTGGCGCCCCCCCCCCCCCGCCCCTAAACAAGATAAAACAAAACAAAACAAAAAATCAAGAATTAATGAAACTACAAACACATGTTGAGACATTACAAATGTCCAAGACAGCTTTGAGAACAGGAAGAAAAATAGAGAACTGTGCAAGTATTTTCACATTTTCCTTCTCTCATTTTTTAATCAACCTGTTGAGACAGAAATTTATATGCATCCTTTTAAAGTATACAGATCTATGTATTTGACAGATGTGTAACTACCATCTTGATAAAAATCTAGAGTATTTCCATTTCCCAAATAAGTCCCTACCTCTTCCTAGTCAACTCTCACCTCCTTCCTTCTCCTCTCCCCCAACAACCTGCTTTCTGTCAGATAGTCCCGATTTGTCATTTCTAGAGTTTTAGGTGACCAGAATATGCAGTACATACACTTTGGGGTGTGGCTTCTTTCTCTTAGCATAACATTTAGAGATTCATCCATATATCCATGGCTGTTGCATGTATTATACATGCAGTGCCTTGGACTTTGTGATAATGCTGTACCCAACATTCAATTATCATGGTTCCCGAAGATTCCCCAGGCCAGGAGTGGGGCAAGCACTTGGCCCCACTAGCTAAGGCTCCTTTATACAAATTTTTGTGCAGAAGTCATTCTCTCAACCAGCCCTTCCCAAACTCGATTTTCAGGACTTGTCATAAGAGATTTTTCAAAGTAGAATTGCTTTTAATCTTCCTTAACTGAGAGGAGAAAAACAAACACCAAAACTTGCAAATTGTAAGGCTTTTAAAGTACATGGTAGATTCAGAAAATCAAGAATAACATGATACTATAGTTTCAAATAAGTTGCAAAGCAGGGAGGAGTTGGGAATAGTAAAGGGAACATTAAAAATCAAACATTTGGAAAGGAGGGCTGTGTGGTTATGGAATGTCCTAGAGGACAGAGGAGCTAAGGAAGACAGAGTCTCCCACATCCACTGCAAGAACTTTCTCCAGTCACCCAACTCTGAGGTGCCAGGCACTTCAACTGTACAACAGGAATAACAGCTTTTGGTCTACCTCCTACGCCATGGCAGGAATGTGAACAGATGTGAACATGCCTTGGCAAGCACAGAGGACTGTGTGATGGCAAGTTTGTGTTGTCACGAAGAAGTGAATGGAGAAGGCCAGCTCCAGGCCCTGTAGGGTGCTCCTACTTGGTAGCTTCTGCCTTTAAGAGCACCTCTATTCCCTCAACTCGCCATATTATTAAACTGAGAACTGACCTCCTGACTATAGAGCATTTGATCAGGACTTTCCACATCATTATAGCTTGATGTCACTTTATAGACTCATATTGACATCAATATTCACATGTTTCAGGCCCACAGGATCTGAAAGTCCCAAGTTCTAAATGACCAATGATCTGGACACTGACTACACCAACATATAGAGGTCTCATTCCTGCCCCCACCCCTGCTCAGCATCACCACCCAGAGTACTGCCAGCAAGGAGAGGGGCTGCAGCTAATGGAGTGGACTCGCTGGCTGGGTCTTGCTGAGGGTCAAGCTTTTCTTTAAGTTCCAGTTATTTTGGCAAGAGGTCTTGCTGTCTCAATGAAAATAAAAGCCTTTGGGGCAAAACATCTAAAATAACTCTCTCAGATTACAAAATTTTTGTAGTCTATGTTGAAATATGGAATCATACAGTATGTATTTTTGGCTAACTTTTTTTCACTCAACACAATCATTTTGACATTCATCTGTGCTGAATGAGTCAATATTTCATTTGTTTTATTGCCCAGTAGTGTTCCATTGTATAGGTATAATACACTTTGTTTATCCATTCCCCTGCTGATGGACATTTGAGTTGTTCCCAGTTCTTGGCTTTTCAAATAAAGCTGCAATGAACCTTCGTGTATAGGTTTTGTATGGACGTGTGCTTTATTTTGCTTGAGTATCTATTGAGGAATGGAACGACTGGGTCATATGGTAGGGAAAGATGTTTAAATTCTTAAGAAACTGCAAACCATTTTCCATTCCCTTTTATACTCCCTCCTGGTATATAAGAATCCAACTTCTCCACACTGTCATTCACATCCGGTATGGTCAGTGTTATCAATTTTAGCTATCCCAGTGGGTATGAATAGTATTTCACTGTGGTCTTAATTTGCATTTTCCTAATGACATATACATTGAGCATCTTTTCATATGCCTTTTTCTATTTGTATAATTTTGGTAAAGTATCAGTTCAATATTTTTGCCCATTTAAAAAAATTGGGTCGTGTTCTTCTTATTGAGTTGTAAGACTTCTGTATATATCTGGATATCAGTCTTTTGTTGGACATATGTTTTGCAAATAGTTTCTTCCAGTCTGAGGCTTGCCCATTCATTTTATTTCATTTTTTTAATTAAAGAGCAAAAAGTTTTAATTTAGATGAAGCCCAATTAATGTTGTGTGTGTTAAATTAAAAAGAAAACTTTCCAACCTAAGTCCATTAAGGCTTTTTCTTTTTTTCTTTTTTCTTTTCCTGTTTAACAAATACATATTGAACATCAGATGTTTGAATACCTAGACCTGATCCCCAATTCCTATGATAACCGAAATATTTATTCTACAGTTCTTTGGGATTCCTAAGACTGGAATGGCTCAGCAAGAGGGACAGTATGTACTATGGTACAAAGACCTACTGGGTACGATGGGCACACACGGGAGCTGTGAAAGTAATGTGAGTGCAAGCAGTGGTGTGTCTTACCACCACTGTGTGTCATGCCACAAAGGAAACAGCACTTCTACAAGTATACAGCAATGTTCCACAATTCCGTTTAACAGAGTTTGCTGAAATTACAGCTAGACTGATAGTTCATCTGATGAGCATTCCAGATAAAGTTGGTTAATGATGACCATGAGCAGGTATAGGACTCAAAGTTTTCAAAGCTTTACTTCTTCTATCAGCACTCCTGATTTTGTAAATAATGAAGCCCATCAACCCCATTCTACCTAGATGTCCCTGTAAGCCTGGATGTAGCAGGGTTTAATGGGGACTCAAACATTTTTAATGAGGCTGTGAAGCATCTCACCACAGGACCAACAGCTCAGGCTGCCCCAACCCTCACAGTCAACTGAATGGGCAGGTGCCATGTGGGGCCTACCAGGAAGGCAGAAGCAAGACTTTTTCTATTATTTCTTCTAGACTGTAGTAACAGTCTAGACTATGGTAGACAGGCCCTCTCCCTTAAAAGAAGTCCATGTCCTAATCCCTGGAACCTGTGAATGTTATCTTTTATGGCAAAGGGACTTTACAGATGTAATTATGTTAAACATTTTGAGCAAGAGAGCATCTTGGATTATCTGGGTGGGCCTAATGAAATTACAAGAGTCCTTATAAGGAAAAACCAGAGACAGGACATAAGGTGATGTGACGACGGAAGCACAGGTCAGAGTGATGCAAGGAAGGACCATGAGCCAAAGAATGTGGGCAGCCTCCAGAAGCTGGAAAAAGCGAGTAACCAGATTCTCCTCTAGGGCCTTCAGAAGGGAATCCAGCCCTGTGACACCTTGATTTTAGCCCAGGTGAGAGTTTTCCATGATTATGTAATAGTGGGAATGTGTAGCAACACTGGCATGTAGCACGAGGACTATGTAACATAAAACTGTGACACCTTCCAGAAAAACGTTCTGGACTTTACAGTGCAGTGCAGCATCTGGGTTTCAGGCCTGTTTTTCTCACTTGCCAGAGTCTACATTTCTGTCAATGGTTGCCACAGTGCCAAGTGTGCTTATTTTACTAGATTTTGGGGAAGATAAAGTAGGGATAGCAAAGGTCTCTGAAAATTCTAAATATGCTTCTACCACTTTAAGTTATATTGATTACTCCATGGTAATTTTGGAGATTATACACCCATTCTGTCAGTTCTTTTCACAACTAGCTTGGTCACAAATACCGTGGATGGAAATTATGTCATATAGCTTGTTATCTCCCATAGCACAGGGCTTGGAACAGAGTAAACACAAAGTAAATATTTAAGGAATGTAGAACTATATATCACCATTGCAATAGATGATTGTTGTAATTCTGTGGCTAGAATCTTATAAGCATTTTATGTTCACAGGACATTTGTCCCAAACATTATTTCCAAAGGTACATTAGGATTTATATGCTCTTTTCCCACTTACTGTGTGCATTAGACCTGTGCCAAAAAAATGGAGTTAAACTCTATTCCCTCCTGAGGCCTCAGATGAGAAGGAAGAAGACTCTCATGATAGTTTGTCTTCTAGTTAGTTGTTCAGGGAGCTCCTAGTGACCCCTCAGAGTGCATAGGTCAAGGAGTGGGACATGGTTGGTAAGTTTTTCTAGTGAATGTTTGTCAAGGGAATTAAGAGAAGGCAGTGACAGTTACATGAAGCGGGGGAGGGTGTAGAAAGCCTTAAGCAGAACCAGAAGAAAGTCAAGAAGGTCAGAGGAACTCCAGAAACTTCTTTCTTGTCTTATTTTTAAAGAAAGTGTCCATATTACCTACAGTCCCCTTCACTTACTAAGCTAACCTTGGTTCCCACAAATTCCTGATATTTGAATCTGAGCTGATCATATTTATCTTTTCATTCTCTAAAACATAAGGGTTTCCAGGTTAATTATTCACATTGACAAGATTACAAAGATGTTTTCCCTGTCTGTTCAAGGATTCAAGCAGTTTCTACATCATTGCTCTCAACACACTTGATTCTTACCCATTTGTTAGATAAGTTGTAGGACTTCCATTCAGAAAGTCCTTTTAGGCAAGTCAATGTGAGTTACAATATGATACTGGAAGTATTACTATTATTTTAAAAAATATTCTAGAATCTCAATTGGCCTTTTTCCTTAATTATCCCCAATTCTATATTCTTAGTCTGGATTTCCACTTGCCAGATACTTTATTTTTTCAAAGGCCCTGTAGTTATCTGCAGCATCGTCTGGCTTTTCTGGAAGGGCACACATGCATTTGCTGAAATTCTGGATTCAGAGTCACTCAAGTGCTCATTTATCAGAAACTCTTATGTGCCAGGAATTGTATCAAATAAAAACACAGACAACAAGGTCTCTCTATCGGAGCAGTTGTGAACTAAAAAGGTAACAAGCACCTATATGACTAGCAAGAGTGAAACATACTCTATGCTCTACTAATAGTATAAGCAAAAACTATACATGAACATGAAAATGAGTCATTTCAGGGTGAGAAAGGTTTCAGAAGTGTATACATTTGAGCTATGATAGGAGAGATGAAGCTTTACAGGCACCAGGTAGAGAAGTATGAAAGTGGGGGGTTGGTAAGGCAGGCCACCATGTGGCAAAGTAGCAAAAACTGGTCCTTTAGAATCTCAATTGGCCTTTTTCCTTAATTATCCCCAATTCTATATTCTCTCCATTTCTTAAAAGTCCAGTTAGTGCATATTTACCTACTGTACAATTGCTAACACACCTCCATCTTATCACTTAACACATTACTTTGCAATATTCTCTCCATTTTCTTAAAAGTCCAGTTAGTGCATATTTACCTACTGTACAATTGCTAACACACCTCCATCTTATCACTTAACACATTACTTTGCAATAATCACTATCATTTAATAACATGAAGGCTGGAGGTGCACAGGTGAGCCAAAATGACCTTGTCATTGTCCTCCAAAGACACATACAAACAACAAAAAAGGACACGTGCATATGTAACTACAAATTGAGTTGAGGGAGTGAAGGAAAAGAACAAGAGGCAATGTGTGATTAGGGAAGGGCTCTCTAGGAGGTGTTTAAGATGAGACGTGAAAGCTGAGCAGGAGCCATCCATGGGAATGTTTAGGGAAGATAGCCTTCCAGGTGGGAGAAAAGCATGTGTGAAGATTCTGAGACCAAGAGACCTTGGATTGAGTGAAAACAGAAGTATGCGCCAGTATGACCTAGGACTAAAGGGAAAGAAGGCAGAAGTCAGGTATTGTGGGAACTTGTAGGTAGATGAGAAATTGAATCTTATTCTGAGTTCAAAGAGGAAGCCATAAAGAGTTTGAAAAGAGTTTAACATGATGTTCAGGAAACTTTTTTTGTAATTATTTTTTGTAATTATTGTTTTTTGTAATTATTTTTATTTTTCAATTACAGTTGGCATTCAATATTATATTAGTTTCAGGTATACAGCATAGTGGTTAGTTATTTATATAATGTATGAAGTGATCCCCATTAAGTCTAGTGCCCATCTGATACCATACATAGTTATTACAATATTATTGACTATATTCTCTATGCTGTACTTTACATCCCAGTGATTATGTTGTAACTGTCAATATGTACTTCTTAATCCCTTCTCCTTTTTCACCCAGCCCTCTGACACCCTCTGTCTGACAATTGTCAGTCCTCTGTACCTATGACTTTGCTTCTGTTCTGTTTGTTCATTTGTTGTTTTTCAGATTCTACGTATAAGTGAAATTATATAGTACTTATCTTTATCTGAATTATTTAACTTAGTATAATA
>NW_011888918.1:641758-658081 GCF_000151845.1 Pteropus vampyrus
ATTTCAGCCTTCCAGCGCCATTTATGGAAGAGGCTTTCCTTTCTCCACTGTATGTTTTTGGCTTTTTTGTCGAAAATTATTTGCCCATATAAATAAGGGTTTACTTCTGGACTCTCAATTCTGTTCCACTGGTTCGTGTGTCTGTTTTCCTGCCAATACATGCTGTTTTGATTACTGTCGCTTTGAGGTATAATTTGAAGTTGGGCACAGTGATGCCTCCTGCCTCATTCTTTTTCCTCAGGATGGCTTTGGCAATTTGGGGCCTTTTGTGCTTCCATACGAATCTGATGATTTTTTGTTCTATTTCTTTAAAAATATCTTGATGGGGATTGCATTAACTCTGTATAATGTATGGTCATTTTAACTATGTTGATTCTTTCAGTCCAAGAACACGGAATATCTTTCCATTTCTTTATATCTTCTTTGATTTCTTTTAATAGGATCTTGCAGTTTTCATTATATAAGTCCTTCACATGTTTCATTAGATTTATTCCTAGATATTTTATTCTTTTTGTTGCAATTGCAAAAGGAATTATTTTTTCCACTTTTTTTCTACACTTCATTATTAGAGTATAGAAATGCTATGGATTTTGAACATTGATTTTGTATCCAGAGACTTTACTGTATTTGCTTATTGTTTCGGGTAGTGTTCTTGTGGAGTATTTAGGGTTTTCTATATAGAGAATCATGTCATCTGCAAATAGCGACAGTTTGACTTCTTCATTTCCTATTTGGATACCTTTTATATCTTTCTCCTGCCTTATTGCACTCGCTAGGACCTCCAATGTTATATTTAATAGCAGTGGTGATAGTGGACAGCCTTGCCTTGTTCCTGATCTTAGAGGGAAGATTTTTAGTTTTTCACCATTAAGTATAATATTGGCTGAGGGTTTGTCATAGATGGCCTTTATTATATTAAGGTACTTTCCTTCTATACCAATTTTGTTAAGTGTTTTGATCACAAATGGATGCTGTATCTTGTCAAAGGCTTTTTCTGCATCTATTGATATGGTTATATGATTCTTATTTCTTAATATGCTTATGTGGTGTATCACATTAATCAATTTGCATATGTTGAAACATCCCTGTGTCTCTGGGATGAAGCCCACTTGATCGTGGTGTATAATCCTTTTAATATTTGTTGTATTCGGTTTGTTAGTATCTTATTTAGGATTTTTGCATCTATGTTCAGGAGCAGTATCAGCCTGTAGTTGTGTGTGTGTGTGTGTGTGTGTGTGTGTGTGTGTGTGTGTGTGTGTTATCTTTTTCCAGGTTTTGGTATCAGAGTAATATTGGCCTCATAAAATAATTTGGGAAGTATTGCCTCCTCTTTGAGTTTTTGAAAGAGTATGAGGAGAATAGGTATTAAATCTTCTTTTAATGCTTTGTAATATTTATTCACTGGTGAAGCCACCTGGTCCTAGACTTTTACTTTTTGGTAAGGTTTTGATGATTGTTTTAATTTCCATACTGCTGATTGGTCTATTTAGATTTTCTAGTTCTTGATTCAGTCTAGGAAGATTATATTTTTCTACGTACTGGTCCATTTCTTCTAGGTATTAAATTTGGTGTTATATAATTTTCATAGTATTCTTACATGATCCTTTGTATTTCTGCAATGTCAGTCGTAATTTCCCCTCTTTCGTCCCTGATTTTGTTTATTTGTGTCCTTTCTCTTTTTTCTTTAGTGAGTCTAGCCAGTTTATCAATTTTATTAACCTTCTCAAAGAACCAGCTCTTTGTTGTATTTATTTTTTATTTTTTTGTTTGTTTTCAATTTCATTTATTTTTGCTCTAATTTTGATTATTTCTTTCTTTCTGCTGACTTTAGGCCTCATTTATTCTTCCTTTTCTAGTTTTTGAAAGATGAATCGTTAGGTTGTTTATTTGGGCTCATTCTTGTTTTTGGTGGTAGGCCTGTAATGATAGGAACTTCCCTCTTATGACTGCTTTTGCTGTGTTCCAAAAGTTTTGATATGTTGTACTATCATTATCATTCATTTCTATGTATCTCTTGATCTCTCTTTTTATTTCTTCTCTGACCCAGTTATTCTTCAGTAGCATGTTGTTTAATCTCCATGTATTTGGATATCAGGTTCTTCTTGATAACTTTTTGCAGCTGATCTCTAGTTTCAAAGCATTATGATCAGCGAATATGGTTGGTATGATTTCAACCCTCTTATATTTGTTGAGGCTATGTATGTGTCCCAGTATGTGTTCGATTCTTGAGAATGTTCCATGTGCATTAGAGAAGAATGTAGAAGCAGCTGTTTGGGGATGGAAGGTTTTGTATATGTCATTTATGTCCAGTTTGTCTAATGTATACTTTAAGTATGTCATTTCCTTATTGATTTTCTGTTTGGATGATCTGTCCATATCCAACAATGGGGTGTTTAGGTCCCTACTATGATAGTGTTTTGGTCTGTTTCTCCCTTCAGTTCTGTTAGTAAGTGTATTACATATTTTGGGGCTCCCTGATTGGGAGCATAGATATTAATAAGTGTTATGTATTCTTCGTGTATGATTCCCTTTATCATTATGAAGTATCCCTCAGTATCTTCTTTACCTTTTTTTATTTCGAAGTCTATTCCTCCGATACTAGTATCACTACTCCTACTCTTCTCTGAATGCCATTTGCTTGAAATATCGTTTTCCACCCTTTCCCTTTGAGGCTATATTTGTCTTTGAAGCTGAGATGTGTCTCCTGGAGGCAGCATATGTTTGGAATTTTTTATTGATCCATTCTGCAACTCTGTGCCTTTTTATTGGTGAGTTCTGACCATTTACATTTAGGATGATTATTGAAATATGAGGTCTTCTTATAGATATTTTATCTTTTGCTTTCTGGTAGTTGGGTGTTTCCATTACTTTCTTGTCCTTGTGTTTCTGTTTTCTTTATTTCGGTTCGCTTTTGTGGATTTTGCCTCTGATTCTTCTTGTTTTATGTTATATACTTCAGTTCTGACTCTATGGTGTGTGGTTACAATTCATTGTGATTTTAATTTGCATTTCTCTGATGATTAGTGATGTTGAGCATCTTTTCATATGTTTGTTGGCCACCTGTACTTCCTCTCAGGAGGAATGTCTACTCAGGTCCTCTGCCCATATTTTAATTGGATTTTTTTATATTAAGTTATATGAGTTCCTTATATATTTTGACTATTGAGCCCTTATTGAATGTATTATTTGTGAATATATTCTTCCATTCATAGGCTGTCTTTGTTATGTTGAGGGTTTCCTTTGCCATGCAAAACCTTTTTAGTTTGATGTAGTCTCATTTGTTTATATTTTTCTTTTGTTTCCCTTGCTATATATAAAAGACTTTTTGCAATATATTTCTAAGAGTAATGTCAAAGAGTTTACTGCCTGTGTTTTCTTCTAGGAGTTCTATAGTTTCGGGTCTAAAATTTAACCATTTAATCCATTTTATATTTATTTTTCTATATAGTGTAAGAAGGTGGTCTAATTTTTCTTCCTTCCTTCCTTCCTTCCTTCCTTCCTTCCTTCCTTCCTTCCTTCCTTCCTTCCTTCCTTCCTTCCTTCCTTCCTTCCTTCCTTCCTTCCTTCCTTCCTTCCTTCCTTCCTTTCTTATGTTTGTCCAGTTTTCCCGACACCATTTCTTGAAGAAATGTCTTTACTCCATTGTACATTCTTTTTCCTTTGTCATAGATTGACCATATAGGCATGGATTTATTCCATTGATCTATGTGCCTGTTTTTATGCCAGTACCATGCATTTTAAATCACTATAGCCTTGTATTATATTTTGATATTAGGTAGCATGATATCTCCAACTTTGTTCTACTTTGTCAAGACTGCTGTGGCTCTTCCAGGTCTTTTGTGGTTCTATATTACTTTGGATAATTTATTCTACTTCTGAAAAAATGCCATTGGTATTTTGATAGGAATTGCAATGTATATGTAGATTGCTTTGGGTAGTATGGCCATGTTAATGATGTCGATTCTTCCTATCCATGAGCACAGTATATGCTTCCATATATTTGTATCTTCTATTTCTTTCTTCAATGTCTTATAGTTTTCTGAGTACAGGTCTTTTACCTCCTTGATTAAATTTGTTCTTAGAAAACTTATTTATTTTTTGTTTGATGCAATTGTAAATGGGATTGTTTCCTTAATTTTTCTGATAGTTCATTATCAGTGTATAAAAATGCAATAGATTTCTGAATATCAGTTTGTATACTACTACTTTACTGAATTCATTTATCAGTTCTAATAGTTTTTTGGTGGAATCTTTAGGTTTCTCACTATATAATATCATGTCATCTGCAAAGAATGACAGTTTTACTTCTTCCTTTCCAATTTGGATGCCTTGTATTTCTTTTCTTTGTCTGATTGCTGTGCTATGACCTGAATGAAAGTGGTGAAAGTGGACATCCTTGTCTTGTTCCTGTCTTAAGAAATGTGCTTTTAGCCTTCATCATTGAGTATGATGTTAGCTGCGTGTTTGTCATATATGGCCTTTATTATGTTCTCTTTTTTCTTACTTTGCTGACAGTTTTTATCAATAATAGATGCTGGATTTTTTTCAAATGCCTTTTTTGCATCTATTGATATGATTATATTAGTTTTATCCTTCTTTTTGTTTATGTAGTATATCATGTTGATTTGTAGATATTGAACCAATTTTATGTCCCAGAAATGAATTACACTTGATTATGATGTATGATCCTTTTAATGTATTGCTGAATACAGTTTGCTAGTATTTTTTTGAGGATTTTTGTATCTATGTTCATCAGAAATATTGGCCCATAATTTTCTTTTTTGTAAAGTCTTTGTCTGGTTTCAGTATCAGGTTAATGCTGGCCTCATAATATGAACTTGGGAGCTTTCCCTCCTCTTCAATTTTTTGCAAAAGTTTGAGGAGGATAGATGTTCATTCTTCTTTGAACGTTTGATAAAATTCACACATGAAGCCCTCTGGCCCAAGACTTTTGTTTGTTGGGAGTTTTTTTGACTATTTAATTTTGTTAGTAGTTATTGGTCTTTTCAGATTTTCTGTTTCTTCTTGATTCAGTCTTGGAAGTTTGTATGTTTCTAGGGATTTATCCATTTCTTTCAGGTTGTCCAATTTGTTGGTGCATAGTATTTTCTTTAATCCTTTGTATTTCTATGGTATCAGTTGTCACTTCTCTTTTTTCACTTCTGACTTTATTTACTTAGGTCCTCACTCTTTTTTCTTGGTAAGTCTGGTTAAAGTTTTATCAATTTTATTTATCTTTTCAAAGAACAAACCTTTGGTTTTATTGATATTTTGTATTGTTATTTTTAGACTCTATTTCATTTATTTCTGCTCTGAACTTCATTATTTCCTTCCTCTACTCTCTTCGGGTTTTGTTTACTTTTCTTTTTCTAGTTCCTTCGGGTGTAAGGTTGGATTGTTTATTTGCAATTTTTCCTGTTTCTTGAGGTTGTCCTGTCTTGCTATGAATTCCCTCTTACAACTGTTTTTGCTGTGTCCCATAGATTTGGGTCATTGTGTTTTAATTTTCATTTGTCTCAAGGTATTTTTTGATTTCTTCCTTAATCTCAATGTTGACCCATACATTGTTTAGTAGCATGTTATTTAGCCTCCATGTATTTGTATGTTTTTCAGTTTTCTTCTTGTAATTGATTTCTAGTTTCATACCATTGTGCTCAGAGGAGATACTTGATATGATTTCAGTCTTCTTCGATTCATTGAGACTGGTTTTGTGGCCTAATGTGTGGTCTATCTTGGAAAATGTTCCATGTGCACTTGAAAAGATTTTATATTCTGCTGCTTTGGAATGAAATATTCTAAAATGCAAAATCAATACATCTGATCTAAAGTGTCATTTAAGGCCATGGTTTCTTTGTTGATTTTCTGACTGGATAGTCTATCCATTAATGTCAGTGGGGTATTTTAGCCCCCTACTATTACTGTATTACTGTTCATTCCTCTTGTGTTTGTCTTTCAGTATTTGCTTTATATATGTAGGTACTCCTACATTGGGTGTATAGATATTTACAAGGGTTATATCCTCTTATTGATCCCTTTATCATGATGAAATGCCCTTCTTTGTCTCTTGTTATAGCCTTTGTTTTAAAGTCTATTTTGTCTGATACAAGTTTTGCTACCCCAGCTATAGTTTCATTTCCCTTTGCATGAAATATTTTTTTCCATCCATTTACTTTCAGTCTGTGTGTGATTCTGTCTGAAGTGGATCTCTTGTAGGCATCATATGTATGGGTCTTGTTGTCTTATCCATTTAGCCACCCTATGTCTTTTTTTAAAATAATCCTTTATTTTTCAGTAATAGTTGCATACAATATTAAATTAGTTTCAGATGTGCAACATAGTGATTAGACATCTATACAGTTCATAAAGTTACCCCAATAAATCTAGTACACGACACCATATATACTCATTAAAATATTATTGACTATATTCCTTATGCTACACTTTATATCTCCATAACTATTTTATAACTATCAATTTGTTTTTCTTAATCCCTTCCCCCTTTTTCAAAAACTCCTCCTACCACCCCTCTCCCCATTCTGGAAACCTTTTAAATGTTCTCTGTATCTATGAGTTTGTTTCTGTTTGTTTTGTTTTTTGTTGTTGTTGTTATTGTTGTTTAGTTCCACATGTACCTGAAATCATATGGCATTTGTCTTTATCTGACTTACTCCATTTAGCACAGTACCTTCTAGGTCCAACATGAAATATATTTTTCCATCCCTTTACTTTCCATCTTTGTGTGTCTTTTAACCTGAAGTGAGTCTCTTGTAGGCAGTCTATGTAAGGGTCTTGTTTTCTTATCCATTCAGCCACCTTATCTCTTGACTGGAACATTTAATTATTTTTCATTTAAAGTATTTGTTGATAGATATGTAGTTATTGCTATTCTTTATTCATATTTTTGATACATATTCTTTCTTCTTCTTAAAGAAGTCCCTCCAACATTTCCTGTAATACTGGCTTGGTAATGATGAACTCCTTTAGCTCTTTCTTGTCTAAGAAGATCTTTATCTCTCCTTCACTTCTAACTAATACTTTTTCTGTGTAGAGTAATCTTGGTTGTAGGTCCTGGCTTTTCATCACTTTGAATATTTTGTGCCAAACCCTCTAGCCTGCACAGTTTCTGTTGAGAAGTTGGCTGACAGTCTTATGGGGCTCCCTTGTAAGTAACTAATTGCTTTTCTCTTGCTGCTTTTAAGATTCTCTCTTTGTATTTAACCTTTGGCATTTTCATTATGATGTGTCTTGGTGTGGGCCTCTTTGGGTTCATCTTGTTTGGAATTTGAACTTCCTGGGGTTGTTTGTCTATTTTCTTCACCAGGTTAGGGAAGTTTTCCATCATTATTTCTTCAAATAGGTGCTCGATTTCTTGCTCTCTCTTTCTTCTCCTTCTGGTACCCCTATGATGTGAATGTTGATACAATTGACGTTGTCCCAGAAACCCTTAAACTGTCTTAATTTTTTTAAATTCTTGTTTAATTTTTGAATTCTTGTTTTTTTTTTTCTGTTTGGGTGGCTTCTGCTATTCCATCCTCTATACCACTGATTGGATCCTCTGCTTCATCTAATCTGTTGAGTCCCTCTAGTGTACTCTGCATCTCAGATATTGTATTCTTCATTTCGGACTGGTTCCTTTTATGTTTTCCATCTCTATTTTTATATTTTCTATCTCTTTAATAAAGTTCTCACTGAGTTCATCTACTATTCCCCTGAGTTCCTGGAGCATCCTTATAACCAGTGTTTTGAATTCTGTATCGGTTAGATTGCTTGTCTTCTCTTTGTTGAGCTCTTTTTTTTTTTGAGCTTTGTTCTGTTCTTTCATGTGGGACATGCTTGTCTCCCAATTTGGTTGCTTCCCTGTGTCTGTTTCTGTGTATTAGGTAGGGCTCCTAAATCTCCTGGTCTTTTATATAGTAGATGTGCTGTGGGACCCAGTGGCACAGTCCTGGGAGGGGTCCAGCTGCAGGCCTAGTTCAGCTACAGCCTGTGCACCTCCAGTGTCACTTGGTAAGAGTCACCAAGCAATCCACAGATAGCTGCCACCTGTACTGGGCTTATAGGTGCTTTGAGAGGCCAAGCCAGAAATCAAGGCCCGCTGCTGCTAGTGCAGGCTTGGGACTGCTCAGCAAGAGGTACAGGTCAAGCCAAGGCCAGATGCTGCTTCTTCAGGTTTTCTGAGTGTTTGAGAGATATTATGAAAGTCCACGGCGGGACCCAAAACAGCCCATTTGTATGGAATAAACCACTGGAAGTGGCTTCAGTGGGACTCTCAGGGAATCACGTGGATGGAGCCACTTTTGCTATCCAGGTTGACGGTGACTCAGATACTGCTTGCATCCACAGACTGGGAAGGGGGAGGGCTCAATAAAGGAACAATGGATACTGCCAGCACTTCTCTCTGGGAGAAAGTTGCCCGTCTAGCCCTCTCCCTGAAGTCCGAACACACAGGTAGTGTTCCCTGTGTGTTCCTGGTGTCCTTCAAGCAGCTGACCTGGCACTGGAGCTCAGAGCAAGTGAGCCTATCAGTGAATAAGGCTGGGCATGGGCCTTTTAAGAGGAACATCTGCAGCTCCTGCAGCCCTCTGTTCACTCAGCCACAACCTCTGCTGGTTGTCATAGTCAGAGGTTATGAAGATTTCTTTTCCTGGCACTGGAACTCTGGGCCGGGGAGCCCAGTTTGGGGCTGGAACCCCTCACTTCTTGGGGGTGGGTGGTGAGGGGGCTTTACAGCCAAGATAGCCCTTCCTATTCTTAATCGCCACATGCAGTTGTGGGACCAGGCCATTTCATGTCTCTACCCCTCCTACCAGTGTGAAGTGACCTGTTGTTTTTGTCCCTGGTTGTAGGGCTTCTGTTCAGCCAGACCTCAGGCTACTCCACCTGCTGGTTGCTCTGTGGTTTTGTTATAATTTTGTTGTGGTCACAAGAGGAGATGTGCACAGCCTCTACCTTCTACACCATCTTGACAGTTCTCCACCTTATGTCTTTTATTGGAGCATTTACTCATTTACATATAAAGTAATTTTGATAAGTATGTAATTATTGCCATTTTATGAATTGCTTTCTGGTTGTTTTTGTAGTTCTCTGTTCCTTTCTTATTCTCAAGCTCTCTTCTCTTGTACGTTGATGACTTTCTGTAGTGTTGTTTTGGGATCTGTTCTCTTTATTTCTCGTAAATCTCTTGTAGATTTTCAGTCTGTGATTACTACATGCACAGTATATACAAAATTGTTTTTAAAGCAGGCTGTTTAAGTTGATGGTCACTTAGGTCACCACATCCTAAAACCACTATAATTTTTATTCACCTCATCCAATGACATAAATGTTTTACTCTTTATTTTTTTACTTCTTTTGTGTGGAATTGTGTGTATCCTTTAATTTACTTTTATAATTGTACATGAACTTCCTATTTTTGCCTTTTAACCTTTCTACTAGCCTGATAGTTGGTGAGCCGCTGTTTTTATTATGTGTTTGTCTTTGTCAGTAAGAGTTTTTTTTTTATTGTAATATTTTCCTATTCATGTTTTTTTATCTTCATTTTCTTCTTCACTTTAAAGAAGTCCCTTAACATTTCTGTAATACTGGCTTGGTGGTGGTGAACTCCTTTAGCTTTTTCTTGTCTTGGAAGCTCTTTACCTCTTTTTTGCTTCTAAATGATAGTATTGCTAGGTAAAGTAATCTTGGTTGTTGGTCTTTGGTTGTCATCACTTTAAATATTTTGTGCCAATCTCTTCTTGCCTGCAAGTTTCCTTGGAGAAATCAGCTGAAACTCTTATGGGAGCTCCCTTGTACATAACATTTTTCCTTGCTGCTTTTAAGATTCTCTCTTTGTCTTTAATGGTTGGCATTTTAATTATGCTTTGTGTTGGTGTGGGCCTCTTTGAATTCATCTCGTTTGGGATTTTATGCACTTCTTAGACTTGTATGCCTATTTCTTTTGCCAGGTTAGAGAAGTTTTCAGTCATTATTTCAACAAATAGGTTTTGAATCCATTGTTCTCTTTTGTTTATGTCTGGTATTCCTATGATAGTTAAGGGACCTCTGGGACAACATCAAGCATAACAACATTTACATTATGTTGTTATGCTTGATGTTGTCCCAGAGGTCCCTTAACTATCATCATTTTTAAAATTATTTTCGCTTTTTGCTCTTCTGATTGGGTGTTTTCTGCTAATTCAATTATTTGTTTCATCTAATCTGTGGTTGATTTCATCTATCATATGCTTCATTTCCGATTTTTTAAAAAATAATTTCTATCTCTCTATTTAAGTTCTCACTGAGTTCATCTATTGTCCCCTTAAGTTCATAGAGCAACCTTATAACCAGTGTTTTCAACTCTGCACTTGGTAGATTGCTCGTATCCTTTTCATTTAGATCTTTATCTGGAGCTTTCTTCTGTCCTTTCATTTGGGACTAGTTTCTCTGTCTCTTCATTTTGGCTGCCTCCCTGTGTTTGTTTCTATATATTACTTAGATCTGCGACATCTCCCAGTCTTGGAAAAAAGGCCTTATGTATTAGGTGTCCTATGGGGCCCAGTGGTACAGTCTTCCTGGTCATGTGACTTGCGTGCTCCAAGGGTGTTCCCTGTGTGGGTTGTATATGCCCTCCTGTTATAGTTGAGCCTTGCTGTTAGCATATCAGTCGGTGGGAATGACTGATTAGCTAATTGGCTTTGAGTATTGGATGTGACTAAACTGATTAGCTCTTGTGCAGGGGCTGACTTCACAGAGCAGGATTCACTTTAGTGAGGCTCTGAAGCTTACCAGTTCCATTCTTTGGTGTGTCATTTGTGGAGCTAAATGGGTGGTGTTCAGATGTGGTCTGAATTCAGCCACCAGGTGTATTTGTTCTGAGGCCTATTTGGAGGGGCCCTGGTGCCAGCCCAGGTAAGCTGCTGCCTGTGCGCAGCACAAGGCCATCTGGTATGAGCTACAAAGTGATCTGCGGTTGGTAGTTGCCTGCATAAGGCTTGGAGGTGCCTAGAAGAGGCTATGCTGAGATCCAAGGCCAGCTGCCACTAGTGCCAGTCTTGGGGCTACTCAGTAAGTGGTACTGTGTATGCCGAGGAAAGTTGCTGTTTGTTTGGGATTTATGGATATTTGAGAGAGTTTAGGAAAGTGTGTGGTGTGGGCTGAGGCTGGCCACTTGTGTGGAACAACTGCTAAAAGAGTTTCAAGCTGGGCATGTGTATTGGGTGGGGGCGGGGCCTCAGGGAATAACCAGGGCAGGGAAAGCAGTGTTAACTAGGTTAATAGAAACTCAGGTCTGATGCTCCCTGTGCCTGCTAGTTGTGTGGGGTCAGGCTCAAAGGAACAATGGTGCTTGCTCGCACTGCTGTCCTGGAGAGAGGTGCCCCTTTACCCATTGCCTTGAAACTAGACAATGCAGCTTCTCCCCATATGTCTGTGGTGCTTTTTGAGCTGCTGTCCATTTGTTGGAGCTTAGGGTGAATGTTTGTGAGTGAATGAGTCTGTGCTTGGGCCCTTTAAGAGGATACCTGGGTCTACCGTAGCCCTCCTTCTCAGCCGGACAAAGTCCCCACTGATTTTTATAGCCAGATGTTGTGGAGACCACTCTTCTCAGAACTGGTGCCCTATGCAGGGGAGCCTGGTGTGTGGCTGGGACCCCTTGATCCTCAGGGAGTCCTCCACAGCCAAGATATCCCTCTAATTCTTAACAGCCAGCCACATGTGGGTGCTGGACCAACCCATTTAGCATTTCCACTCCTCCTACCAGTCTTAATATGGCTTCTTCTTCAGATTTATAGTTATAGGAGTTTTGTTCAGGTGGTTGTCTTCAGGTGGTTCTCAAGGGTGATCGTTCTATAATTTAGTTGTAATTCTGATGTGGTTGTAAAAAGAGGTGAGCACAGTGTTTACCTACTCTGCCATCTTGACCAGAAGTCAATGTGGCATATTGTTAAAGAGTTGCTTTGCTGCTGTGGGAAGCAGGAGTGATAGCCAGGCAGAAAACTACTGTAGTTGTTTACTTTCCTTCTCCATTAAATTCTAGTGTCTCATTGCTGAGCACCTACTAGAGGCATTATATTTTCTAGCTGTATGCTCTCAGACTGGCCCCTACAGTCATTTACCACTGACTACTCCAAGTTGTGAATTAGATCTCACAAATGAGCCCAGAATCTCTAAGGGGAAGTGGGCATTTAACCACAACTTTGGGAAGTAACAATTAACAATTCTCATTATGATGAGAATTTGAAGTTGTGCCAAACTATTGCCACTGATCTCCTGGGAGAATAGGGCAACACATTCCTCTTTCTGCACTTCAGCATCTTTGCTTGTAATAAAAGCTTATGACTAGATTAGCTTTTTAAAAAAGCTGCATTTTGACTGCAGCTTCTGCCATGGTATATAAGTGAGCTCAAAAAAGCATCACTCCCACCCTTAAAATGAAAAGGCTGAATTAGCTTCAAATTCACAATATTTTTTGGATCTGTCAGAGAGCTGAGGTTGCAAACTACTGGCCCAAAATATGATGAGAGAAAGGCACCAGCAGGGAGAGAGGAAACCCAAACATCCAAGACCAATATCAAAGGATCTAAAATAGGCATAATTAGAATCCTAGAAAGAGGAGAGAGAGAGAATAGGGCATAAGAAATATTCAAAGCAACAAGTTCAACAGTTTCTCCAAATTAGTGATTGGCATTAAACTACAGATACATAAATTTCAAGGAGGATAAATCCAAAAGAAAAAAAAAGATCACACATATCATATTCAAACTGCTGAAAATAAATGACAAAGAAAATCTTGAAAGTAGCTAGAGTAAAAGGAAACAATACATAGAAAAATACATGAGTAAGAATTAGAGCAAAAATCTTATCAGAAACCATGCAAACCACTAGATAAGGAGTATTATCTTCAAAGAGCTTTTGGAAAAAATATATCCAGCAAAAGAATATTTCAAACAGAAAGGAGAAATAGATTTTCTCAGACTAATAAAAACTGAGAGAATTAATTTCCAGCAGACCTACTGCATAACAAATGTTAAAAGTCCTTCAGGCAGTAAGAATATGATAGTAGACTGAAACTTGGATCTACATAAAGAAATGAAGATTGCAATCTGGAAATAAAAGGGAACATTCTTAATTTGATAAAGGTAAATTACAAAAAGGGGGGGGAACTAAAGCCAACATGGTAAGACTAACCACTTTTTCCCAAAGACCTCAAGGCCAAGATATTTTCTCACCACTCTTATTCAACACTGAATTTTGAAGTCCTGGCCAGTTTAATAAGGCAATAAAAGGAAATAAAATGAAATAGATTAAAATGGAAGAAACTAAACATGCATGATTTTCTAATAGAAAATCCTAAAGAAACAAAAAGAAATCTTATAATTAATAGGTGAGTTTAGTAAGGTTGTAAGATACAAGGTCAAGAAACAAAAATAAATAAATAAACTGCATTTCTGTATACTAGGAGCAAGCAATTAGAATTTGAAATAAAAATGGCATTTATATTAGTAGCCAAAAATTATATCCATAGATATAAATCTAATAAATGAGCAGAATATTGTATTTATGAATTTAGAGATGTAATATTATTTACTATTAAGTAATTACTATTACTTAATATTACTAAGAATCTAATTCTTCCCCTTATTTCTGTCCAAATTATTTACTTATAGATAATTTATCCAATTATTTATCCAAAACGAGTAACCATATTATTGAGTGATAACCCAAAGAATAAAATAATTATCCATAAGCCCATACGGGCATGAATAAGTGACTGAATAAATAAAGAGGGTGGGGGGACAGAAAACTCTTTCTTACAGAAAAGTTTCAATTAATAAATGTGAAAGAAATGAGGGAAATAGAAAATCCCATTAGAACACCCACAATAAGAGTCACTTCAAGAAAAATCTACCAATGAATGCTAAAATTATGTGTAAAGAATGATCAAAAGGCTCATACTCTTACTGAGTAATCTCATTTGAGAGATTCTAAAAGAGAGATTGTGCAATGTGCATATTCATTGAAGTACTATTTGCAAAATTTAGAAAAAGGGTAATGATTTGTGTTCAATGATAGGAAAATTATAGACATTCACTAAAATTTTAATTTATAAAGGTTACTTAACAATAGAGAAAAATATATATGATGTTGAATGTAGAATAGAAAATTTTATGTATTTTATGATTATAAAACATTTTAAAAATACAGAGAAACTGAAATTAAATATACCAAAGAAACAATGTTTTTGTTATGGTCAAAATTATTTCTTCTTTTCTATTTGCCACATAAATTGGTTAAATTACCTTTATGATTTAAAATAATTGAAAATAATTTAATTCTTATATAAATATGGAATTTAGGTAATTTTGTTAATAATTCAAATAGATCTTCAGCTTCAGGAAAGAGGAATATGCCAATTACTTCTTTGTAGTCTCACTACTGCTTAGTTGTAAGTTCTGATATGCAGAATGATCTCAATGAATATTTGCATACTGATTTTTCAATATTTATAGCTATAGCTGTCATATCAAGAAAAATGTTGTGCTTGTTTCTCTTCAAGTGACAGTTTTTATTTCATTCATGGAGAACCTGGACTCCCAACCTCACTTAGAAGTAATGAGATAGTGCTCTCCATCTTCTGCCAGAGTGGTCTCAAAAGAGTCCTCTAAGTCACAAGATTTAAATAAATAACAGAGTCTCATGATATATTATCAAAAATATCCAAGTTAAAATGGAAAATTGCTTATATCGAGAAGCAGAAAAATCTCTACTTGAATGAGGACAATATAACAAATGCCAAGACCAAAATAACAAGTGTTAGAATTATCTAACAAGGATATTAAAGCAGCCATCATAAAAATGCAATTACAAACATGCTTGAAACAAATTAGAAAAGAACCAAAGACTCAGAAAAAAAGATAGAAGAGCCAAAGGGAACTTTTAGAACTAAAATATACAGTAACTGAAATAACTCAATGGCAATATGGTGAAGGCAAAGGAAATAATCAGAGACTTTGAAAATGAAACAATAGAAATTACATAATCTGAACACTAGAGAGAAGATAGACTGAAAAAAATGAGTGAAACCTCAAAGAACTGTAGGAATAGAACAAAAGATATAACGTCTAGGAAACAGATTTTCCTTATCTTTTTGAGTTTGTAAAGTTGTGTTTGACTCTTCAAGCACTGTCTAACACTGTCAGGTGTGGCTCTCAGTATATGTGGAGGAAATATTTAAGACCACTATAAATAAAGGAGAGTTAATGGATATAAAGGAAAGTAAAGTTTTATATTCCACTCAAACTGGTAAAATGTCAGCAGCAATAGACTGGTAGGTAGAACTTGTATATTAACAGCTGCAAAACAATTTGTTCCTTGTGTTTTCTTTTTATCTTCCAAATATTCTGTACTTGGATCTGGAGAAAACTGCTACCTGGAACCACCAACAGACAGAAAGAAAGGAAGGAAAGAAGAGAAGGATGGTGAGGAGGAGTAGAAGGCATGAAGGAAGGAGGGAAAGGAAGAAAATCTTCCTATCCACAGAATTTTAATTTATGGAGGTGACTGAGTGACAATGTGGAGAGGCTAATGCCTTTGAAAGATTTAGATTACTTGTAGTTTTAAAAGAAAGGGGCATGCCACATCACGCAAGGCCATGTGAGAAGCACCTGTGTTGGTCAAGAGGCAGAAAGAGCAAGGGAACGACTAGGCTAGAGCCTTCACTGGATTTTCTGAGAGAAAGGTAAGGCAGGACAAGGTAGACAGCTTAGGACTGGCAAGTTTGAATAATTAGAGAGGTTTCTGAGGTCTAGGGATAGCTATGAGTTGATTTAGAGCAAGGAAAATATTGGCTTGTTGTGTGAGTTTCATCAGGAGATGGTTCATAGTATGGGCTCTGGATCTCCGGGGAACTGTAAACAACTTTGGCTATTATTTTGGGTCTATAATTAATGGATGACAAATAGACAAATACAAAAATCTGAGAAAACACAGAACACTCTTTCTGTCCAAATTTCCAGGAAAAGGAAAGGCCAGCAAGGACTTAGCAGGAAGATCCATCCCCAGTGGCAGGAGTGGCTTGACCTGCCTGTAACAGTAGCAACAACAGATCCCAGGTAGACTAAGTCGAGCTCTCCAAATCCCAATTCCCCCACTGTCAGCAGGAGCAGGCCAATCTGCCAACAGAAGAATCTGGGTAAGCCAAACTATCCCCTGCAACATACCTGCCAGGAGCAGATGAATCCTCTGCCTGCACAGGCAGTGTCAGCAGGATTGGTGTTTCCTGATTCTCCATCTAGCAGCAGAAAACACTCCAGGACTTGTATCTTCCAAAACTCCACCCAACAGCAG
>NW_011888918.1:658666-672458 GCF_000151845.1 Pteropus vampyrus
TCTTGGAAGAAGAGGAGAAAGAGGACTAAAACAGCTTTTAAACAAATAATGGATGAATAGTTCTCAAATTTGTCAAAAGATATGCATGGATTCAAGAAGTTGAATAAATCTCAAATGGGAAAAATCCAAAGAAATCTATGCCAAAAATACATCACAATTAAGCTTCTTAAAGCTAAAACCAAAGAAAAAAATCTTAAAAGCAACTAGAGAGAAACAAGCATTCATTACTAATAGAGGAACACCAACACGAATGACAGCCGTTCCTCATCTGAAACCATGGAGGCCAGAAGAAAGTGGTAATTTTTCAAGTGCTGTTAAAAGAACATTTAAATGCAAATTCAGTATCCACTGAAACACCTTCATTAAGAGAGGGGAAATAAAAATAATCTCAGATGAAGGAAAATTAAGAAAATCTGTTGCTAGCAGATCTTTAAAAATGGCTAAAGAAAAAAACTAATAGAATAAAAGTAATTATAAAAGAAATGGTCCTCAGAAAGGAAAGAACAACAAAATAGGTAAAATAGAGGTAAATATAACTATCCTTTTCCTCACAAGTTTCTTAAAGCATATTTGATGGTCGAAGCAAAAATTATAACATTATCTTTTGTGGTGCTCAATGCATATAGAAGAAAGACTTGAGACAATTATATTTTAAAAATAGGAATGTAAAAGGACCTAAATGGAAATAAAATTTCAATACTCCACTAGAACTGCTAAACATCTATACCAGTAGGTGATTATTAATTATATGTGTGTACATTGTAATAAAATATTACAATAGAGCAGCAACTAAGAAAACTATATTAAAAGATATACATCAAAACAGTGTAAGTAAAATAAGATCATAGCCTACAAAATGTTTAAAACCCCTAGGAAGGCAGGAAAAGAAAAACAGAGAAATAAGAAACAGAAAACAAATGATAAAGTAGTGAATTTAAGCTATTACATGTCAATAATAGTTTTAAATGGAAACAGTCTACACAATTTAAAAGACAGATTGGCATAGTAGACGATAAAACATGATCCAACTATATGTAGAAAAAAACTCACTGTAAACATAGCAATATAAGAAGGTTAAAAGTAAAAAAATGGAAAATATATATATCCTACCAACATTAATTTTTTAAAAGTAGGAGTAGCTTATTACTATCAGGTAAAGTAAACTTCAGAGGAAAAAAAATGACCAGGGGCAAAGAATGAAATTTAATAATGATAAATGAACCAACTCAACAGGAAGACTTAACAATTTTAAATGTGTGTGTACCATAGAGCTTCAAGCTACATGAGATAAAAACAAATAGAGCTAAAACAAACAAACAAACAAACAAACAAACAAATAAACAAAAAACCCTAGGGAAAAAAAAGCAAAATAAACCAAAATCAAGCAAAAGGAAATAATAATAATGAAAAGAAATCAATAAAATGAAAAACAGGACAAAAATGGAGAAATTCAGTGAAACAAAATAAAAAGATTCTTTCAGAAAAAAATCAATTATTAAACCTCTAGCAAAAACAAAGATAAAAGACACAACCCCTTCTCCCAAATTCCAGAGTGAAACAAAGGATATCATGACATATCCTACAAAATTAAAGGGATAATAAGAAAATATTATAATTTTATGCCCATAAATTCAACAACATGTAATAAAAGATGAGGCCCTCAAAAAACAAACTATCAAAAATCAAGCAAGATTAGATAAACTAAATAAGGCGAACTGAATTTTTACTAGAAATCTCATTGAAAAGATCTTCAGGCCCATACAGTTTCACTTGAGAATTCTAATAAACATTTAAAGAAAAATTCGCACCAGTTTTATGCAATGACTTCTAGAGAAAGGAGTAGAAAGGAACATTTCCCAACTCATTTTATGAGACCAATAGAGTTCATTAATATGGAAACAGTATTATACATCATGATCAAAAAGGTTTTATTACACATATACATCCAGAAATCCATCAACATAATCCAATATATCAACAGGCTAAGAAAAAAAATCACATAATTATATTAATTGATGGAGAAAAATCTTTTGACAAAATCCAACACCTATTCATGATAAAACTCTCAGCAAATTAAGAATAGCAGAAGATTGCCTTAACTTGGTAAAGAGCATTGTGATAGTTAATTCTGTGTCAACTTGACTGGGCAAAGGAATGTCCAGAGAGCTGGCAAAACATTATTTCTGGGTGTGTCTTCAGGGTGTTTCTGGAAAAGATTAACATTTGACTTAGTAGATTGAGTAAAGAAGATACATCCTCACCAATGTGGGCAAGCATCATACAATCCATTGAGGGCCCACATAGAACAAAAAAGTGAAAGAAGGAAAAATTCCCTCTCTTGAGCTGAGACGTCCATCTTTTCATACCCTTGGACATCAGAGCTTCTAGTTCTTTGACCTTTGGAGTCTGGCCTTTGGAGTCTGGTCCTCTGGTTCTCAGGCTTTTGACCTCAGAATCAGAGTTATACCATTGGCTCCCCTGGTTCTTAGGCCTTTGGACTGGAATTACACCACCAACTGGCTTTCCTGATTCTGCAGCTTGCAGATTGTGGGACTTCTCGGTTCCCATAATCCTGTAAGCCAATTCCTATTATCTCATTCTCTCTCGCTCTCGCTCTTGCTCTCGCTCTCGCTCTCGCTCTCGCTCTGTATGTATCCATCCTATTGGCTTTGTTTCTCTAGAGAACCCTGACTAATCCAAACATCTACAAAAAACTTATACTGAATGGTGAAAAACAGAATGTATTACTTCTAAGATTGAGTCTGAAGCGAAGAGATTCACTCTTACTACTTCTATTCAACATAATACTTGAAATTCTAACTAATTCACCCCCACCCAAACACACACACACACACACACACACACACACACACACACACACACACACACACACACCAAACAAACAAAAGGCATACAGATTGGAAAGAAAGAAATAAAACAAATAAAACTGTGCTTTCTGAAAATGACATGATTGTCTCCTAGAAAATCCCAGGGAATTTATAAAACATTCCCAGAACTAAGAAGAGTTCAGCAAAGTTGCAACATACAGTATCAATATGCAAAACCAAATCACATTTCTATACATTAACAGTGGACATGTACAAACTGAAATTAAAAATAATAGTATTTATAATTACTCCAAAGAAATAAAATATTTAAATATAAACATAACAAAACATATACAGCATCTATATGCTGAAAATTACAAAATGCTGACGAAGAAATCAAAGAAGACCTAACTAAATGGAGAGACATAATGTGTTTATGAATTGGAAGACTAACTATAATAAAAATGCCATTTCTCTCTAAATTGATTTATTAATTTAATACAATACCTATCAAAATCTTAGCAAAGTTTTTTAGTCATAGACAAAATTATTCTAAAATTTACACAAAAAAATAGGACCTAGAATAGCTAGAAAAAAGCCTCGAAAAATAATAAAATGGGAGAAATTACCCTACCCTATATTGACTTACTATGGTGCTACAGTAATTAAGATAGTGTGGTTATTTGCAAAGAAATAGACACATAATTTTCTTTAAAATAATGGTAAATAGAAAATCTTAGCAATAGAAAAAAGTCTTTTTTAATGAACAAGAACAAATGAAAATTATAGAACTGAAAAATGCAATAACAGAAAAAAAAAGTCTGCTGGATAGGTGCGGTAGTAAAGTGGAGAGAACCATTAAACTTAAAGACAAATTAATGGAATTTTCCTAATCTAAACAATAGAGAGAAAAAGTATTGTAACAATGTTAACAGAGTCTCAGGAACCTGTGGGATCACAACAAAAGATAATAATTGTATCATCATAGTCTCACAGGAGAGGAGAGAGAGCATGGGACTGAAAAATTATTTGAAGAAATAAGGGCTGAAAATTTCTCAAATTTGAAAAAAATACATAAACCTACATATTAAAGAAGCTGAGCAAAATCCAAATAGGTAAATGGAAAGAATTCCACACCAAGACACACCATAATTGAATTTATGGAAACTAAAGGCAAAGAAAAAAATCCTGAAATTAGCCAGAAAGAAATAACATACTTTTTATAGTTAACACAATTTGAATGGCAGTGTACTTCTCATCTAAAACTATGGAGGTCAAGAGGAAGTGGGTATTTTTCAAGTGTTGAAAGAAAAAAAAACAACCTGTCAACTGAAAATTCTATATTCAGTGAAGATATCTTTTATGAATGAAGAAGAAATAAGGACACTAGAGAGGACTTACATAAATTGAGACACATGTTATACTTATGAATCTTTACATTTTGGCCATGCCTAGAAGGCCATACAGCACTGATTTGTGATTTTTAATGTGATGAGTTAGTAATGCTGTGAGTCATCTATTCATCCTGTAATTGCAGAATTCCAGAATATCACTAAAGATGTGGTAGAAATAATATAGGTGTCAGAATGAGTGATCCTTTAGCAATGTTTGATCATCCTACTGGGTGACTTGTTTTTGATATGTAAAATTTACCATGTTTTTTATGAAGTTTCCTAAAAATACTATCTTTCCTACATAGCACAGACCAGCTTATATAAATACCAGGAGACTGACATGATCTCTGTATCCTTTGAACATGTATAAAAATTTTCCCACTATATAGCCTAAATTGTATACCACTGCAAGGCATTTTTGGGGGGTTATAGTATTAATGACCTTTCATGGTTATTTCATTTTTCATGTCCCCATAAATTCTTTCCTGAATGGGTGTATTTCTAACTCATTCTTTTGATTCTGAATTCTCAGTGACTGGGAAATAGAAGGCTCTCAAAAAATTTCATGAATAATGCATGAATAACTTAATATTATACTTTCTCAAATTCCAAATAATATATATATATTATTGCTTAAAATTCTCTAGACTTAGGAAATGCTTGTTAATAAATAGTGACCCAAGGATAGCAAATTTGATTTTGTGTCACATTCCAACTCTCATTGATTGTTAATGGCTGCCAGAAATACAATGTTGAGAAGGATTCTAAGGCCACTTCTGGGACTAAGTGAAATTATTTCTGTGTTCACTTAGCAAGATCTGCTGAGAGTGAGTGCAGAAGGAATTATTCATCCCTTGCTCCAGCCCTTATTCTAATTAAAACTATACACTAAGGGAGAACATATATTGCTTATGTAGATTACATTGAAATTTTCTTTAAAATTTTTTGAAGATATCTTTTTATTGCACTAAAGAAAATGTTTTTCATTTCTACCTAGGCCAATCTTATTAAGTTTATATTTGAGCAGATAATAGTGGGAAGAGCAGGAATTTTGAGGCTCCACAGTCCTGGGTGCTCACTGCTGCCCTGAAATTCTTTCCTATTTCCCAGCAAGCATTCTCTCTCATTCGCCACAAGACTACTTCAGACCTTCACTCTACTCAATTCTTCTACTTCACCTCCTCTCCACATCTCTTCCAGAAGACAACCTCATGTCCTCCTTCACAAAAACTATGAAGTTGTTAGGAATACCTTCAAATTTTTGTCTCTAATTTTTTATATTTACCTGCAGTTTAACTCATCCTTTTCTCCTTCCTAGTACAATTTTAGTCCTGTTGCCTTCTTCTTGTCTGTGATCCAGATCACAACCCTTCTGCTTATCTAAGGTCTGCCTCATTTCAGTGATTAGCCTGTATTTTCTATATGTTCACTTTTCCATTGGCTTCTTCCTAGTAGCACTTAAACATAACCTTAATTCTTTCCTGCACACTAGACTCTGGTTTAGTCCAGGGAAAGGAGCAGATTCAGTCTGCAGCTTCTCATTTACCTATCACTTCCCTGTCTTTTGCACCCATTGCCTTCTCACTGGTCTGTCCTGGCTCCTGTTGGGCCTTAAATGATCTGTCTAATCAGAGTACTTTCCCATTGTACCTAAGAATCCAAGTCTTCCTCTCCTCTCTGATCAACTCATCAATCTAACCAGTGCTGCCACCTCATGAAGCTCTCTCAGACCCAAGTCCACTATTACTTATTCCTTCATTTTTTAGATTTATTCATTTGGCATCTTGTTTTGAGTCTCTACTTCATGCCAGGCTCAGTGCTCAAAACTAGGGATATGCAGACATATACAGAGTTAACTTGTACCTCCAATGACCTGGAAAGTGATAGAACATCTCTCACTCTTGCCCCATACCTGTGGAAGTCCTCCCTACTGGTCCTATGGTAAGGACTTGAAGTAGTGCATGTAAACATCCAGCACAATGCCTGGCATGCAAACATGCTGTGGATCCCTTGGCCCTGCTACACAGACTTGGTGACATCTAAGTCTTACCTTTAGCCCAGGAAAGTGTTCAGAAGTTATTGGTGACATAAGCATAATGTCAGAGTGAGCAGACTCCTTTGTTTCTCCCCTTAAAATTATAAGTCAAACAACTATAATTCAACAAAGGATTCTCTGCTTAACACACAAACACATTTGAGAGATCCACACATTGAAACATCTGAAGGAGGGTGTATCCAAATGAACAGGGGAGGTGGGATGGGTGAAGGACTACAGATGCAGTTCAATGCCACTTTGGCCTCAGCTGACGTGGTAGCAGTGGATGTGTGGGGCTGCAGCCCCGACATGGCAGCCAGGAAGGGTGAGATAGGCAGAAGCAACATTCTGCCTGAGTGGCCAGTGGTGCCAACTGAAGCTAAACCCAGGCAGAGATGTGGCACGGCAATGTGGCAGCCATGATCTAGCAGCTGCAATTACTAGCATAAAAGCAAAGATGCAGATTTGCATCTTTGCTTTTATGCTAGTAATTGCAAAGATGCAGAGTGCCTATTACCACTCACCCTCTCTGACACCCATCACTGTAGCACCTGGTAGAGTCAGTGGAGATGCCTTGTTTAGTAACCGGAAGCTGGCAGCTTCTGGTTATAAGGAGCCAGTGCCAGAAACTCACAGGCCTGGAGCTCTGCCATCTGTCATGTCTCACCATGGGGGTGGTACTCTGACACCAGGGAGACCTGGACACAGAGGTACACCCACAACCTTGGGGAATATAGGGCATTTTCCACAACCAAGGTGACACTGCCACACCAAGATCCTAAAGATGATAGTAGTGCAGGTAAGAGAAAATGAAAACTTATGCTATAGTATCATCTGCTGGAAAACAAAAGAGAGACCCCTATTTAAACTCCTGAATCATTAAGAGCAAAATAGTACCTACAAAAGATGAGTTCACTACCTCAAATGCCTAGGCAGAGAAACAATCCATCACGAACCATGGTAACAAGGTAGCTCAGAAAGAAAATGAAAAGTATCCAGAAACCAAACTCAAAAACATGTAACACTGTGATTGAAATGACAGAGAGGTCAAGATTGGAGTTATAAAAAAAAAAAAAACTCATCAGATACAAGAAACTCTGAAAGGCAGCTTAATGAACTCAGGAATAAATCATCAAAAAAAAAAAAGAAAAGAAAAAGAAATACTTTACCAAGGAGATTGAAACTATTAAAAAGAACCAGACATACCTTCTGGAGTAGAAGAATTCAATAAATGAGATGAAGAATGCTTTAGAAAGCATTTGGAACAGAGCAGATGAGAGAGAGAGAGAGAGAGAGAGAGAGAGAGAGAGAGAGAGAGAGAGAATATTAGTGAGCTCAGAGATAGAAATCTAGAAATGACTCAGGTGGAAAAGAGAACTGAGTCTTAAAAAATGAAATTCTACAAAAAATATTTAGCCCCATTAGAAAGAACAACATAAGAATAAAGGGTGGCATGAAATAGTCAAAGTGATGAAAAGCAAGGACCTACCACCAAGACTACTTTACCCAGCGAGACTATCAATTAAAATTGAAGGTGTCATAAAGTGATGACAGATAAGAAAAGATAAATATGAATTCATCACCACCAAGCCAATATTACAGGAAATGTTAAAGAGACATCTTTAAGAAGAATAAGATGGTGGGGGGAGAAACATAAGTAAAAATAAAATGGCAATAACTATGTACCTATCAATAATCAGTTTAAATGTAAATGGATTATATGCACCAATCAAAAGACATAGGGTAGTTGAATGAATAAGAAAACAAGACCAATACATGTGCTGTCTACAAGAAACTCACTTCAGATCGAAAGACACACATAGACTGAAAGTAAAGGGATAAAATAAAAAGATACTTCAGATTAAATTGAAACACAAAAAAAAGCTGGGGTAGAAGACGTATGTCAGATTAAGTAGACTTTAAAACAAAGGCAATAGTAAGAGACAAAGAAAGACATTACATAATGATAAAGGGATGAATCCAACAAAAGAATATAACCCTAGTGAACACTTATGCACCCAACATAGGAACACCTAAATATATAAAACAACAGTTGACAAACATAAAGGGAGAGATCAATAGTAACACGGTCAAAGTAGGGGACTAAAACACCCATTGACACCAATGGACATATCTTCCAGACACAAAATCAACAGAGAAACAGCAGCCTTAAATGACACACAAGACCAGATGGATGTAATTGATATTTTTTTAGAGCATTTCATGACAAAGCAGCAGAATATATATTCTTTTTTAGTGCACATGGAATATTTTCCAAGATAGACCATGTTAGGCCACAAAACAAGTCTCAATATGTTTAAGAAAATTGGAATCATATCGCTTGTCTTCTCTGAGCACAATGATATGAAACTAGTAATCAATTACAAAAAGAAAACTGAAAACCACACAAACACATAAAGGCTAAATAACATGCTACTAAACAATATATAGGTCAATAATGAGATTGAGGAAGAAATCAGAAGATACCTTGAGACAGACGAAAATAAAAACCCCAAATCTATGGGACTCAGCAAAAGCAGTTCTAAGAGGAAAGTTCATAGCAACATAGGCTTATCTCGAGAAACAAGAAAAATCTCAAATAATCTAATCTGACACCTAAAGGAATTAGAAAAAAAATCCCAAAGAGAGTAGAAGGAAGGAAATAATAAGGATTAGAATGTATATATATAAAACAGGGGGTAAAAAAATTACAAATATCAATGAAACCAAGAGCTGGTTATTTGAAAAGATAAACAAAACTGATAAAATTTTATCCAGGCTCATCAAGAAAAAAATAGAGAAGACTCAAATAAAATCAGAATGAAAAAAAAGAAGTGATAACTGACTCCACAGAAATACAAATGATTATAAGAAAATAGTATAAAGAATTACATGGCAACAAATTGGACAATCTGGAAGAAATAGATAAATTTCTAGACACATACAGTTGTCCAAAACTGAGTCAAGAGCCTGAAACAAAATCTAAACTGACCAATTACTATTAACAAAATTGATGCAGTAATTTAAAAAACTTCCAACAAATAAAAGTCCTGGACTGATGGCTTCACGAGTGAATTTTACCAAACATTCAAAGAAGAATTAACACCTATCCTTTTCTAACTATTAAAAAAATTGAAGAGGAGTAAATGCTTCTAAACTCATTTTACAAGGCTGCCATTACTCCAATTCAAAATACAGACAAAGACATCACAAAAAAATTATAGGCCAATATCCCTGATGAACATAAATGTAAAAACCCTCACCAAATTATTAGCAAACTGAATTCATCAATACATTAAAAAGGTGATACACCATGATCAAGTTAGATTTTTCCTAGAATGCAAGTTTGATTCAATATCCCCAAATCAATTAATGTGATATATGACATAAACAAATTGAAAAATAAAAATCATATGATAATATCAATAGATGCAGAAAATGCATCTGACAAAATCCAGCTTCCATTTATGATAGAAACTCTCAATAAGTGAGAATAGAGGGAACATACCTCAACATAATAAAGGGCATATATGACAAACACACAGCTAACACCATATTCAATAGGGAAAGGCTAAAAGCATTTTTCTTAAGATCAGAAACAAGACAAAGATGTCCACTTTCACCACTTTTATTTAACACAGTATCGAAAGTCCTAGCCACAGCAATTAGATAAAATAAATAAATAATCCAAGGTACCCAAATTAGAAAGGAAGAAATAAAACTTTCATTATTTGTAGGTGACATGATACTAGAGAAAGAGAACCCTAAATATTCTACCAAAAAAAAAGCTATTAGAACTGATATATTAATTTAGTTAAGTAGCAGGATACAATATTTATATTCAGAAATCACTTGCATTTTAATACACCAGTAAAGAACTATCATCAGAAGGAAAAATTAAGAAAATAATTTCATTTACAACTGCATTAAAAAAAAAACCCCTAAGATTTAATCAAGGAGGTAGAAGATCTGTACTTGCAAAACTGAAAGAAAAATATCGAAGAAGATACAAATAAATGGAAGCATAAACTGCGGTCGTGAATAGGAAGAATTAACGTCATTAAAATGTTCATCTTACTCAAAGCAATATATAGATTCAATGCAATCCCTATCAAAATACATTTTTCAAAATGGCATTTTTCATGGAACTAGAGCAAATAATCCTAAAATTTATGAAAGACCCCTAATAGCCAAAGTAGTCTTGAGGAAAAGAGCAAAGTTGTAGCTATCATGCACCTAATAGCAGATAAGATTATAGTAATCAAAACAGCACAATATTGTCATAAAACAGACACATAGATCAACAGAACAGAATAGAGAGCCCAGAAATAAAACCACATCTATATGGTCATTTAATCTAAGACAAAGGAGACAAGAATATACAACGAGGTAAAGGCAGTCTATTCAATAAACAATGTTGGGAAAACTAGACAGATACATGCAAAAAAAATGAAACTGGACCACATTCTTACACTGTATACAAGAATACATTTAAAATGGATTAAATATATAAATGCAAGACCCAAAACCCTAAAACTCCTAGAAGAAAGCATAGGCAGCAAACTCTCTGACATTGCTCTTAGTAATATTTTTTCTGATATATATTCTTGGGCAAGGGAAACAAAAGAAAAAATAAACATATGGGACTATATCAAACTGAAAAAATTTGCATAGTAAAGGCAACCATCAACAAAATGAAAAGACAATCTACTAGATTAAGAGAAGATATTTGCCAATGATACATCCAATACGGGGTTAGAATCCAAAATATGTAAAGAAGTCATACGATGCAACACCAAAAAAAAATAAATAAATAAACAATTAGATTAAAACATGGCAGAGGACTTGAATAGGCATTTCTTTAAGGAGGACATACAGATGGCCAATAGACGTATGAAAAGATGCTCAAAGACACTAATCATCAGAGAAATGCAAATTTAAACCACAATAAAATATTACTTCACACCTGTCAGAATGGCTATCATCAATAAATCAACAAACAACAGTGTTTATTGTTGTGAAGAAAAGGAACCCTCGTGCACTGTTGGTGGGATTGCAGATGAGTGCAGCCAGTATGCAAACCAGTATTGAGGTTTCTCAAAAAAATGGTCATGGGGATGTGAAGTACAGCATAGATAATATAGTCAATAATATTGTAATAACTAAGTATTGTGCTAGTAAATAAGTATAGGTAGTAAACTAATCAGGGGGATCACTTTGTAAATTAAATAAATGTCTAACAACTATGCTGTTCACCTGAAACTAATATAAAATAATATTTAATGTCAACTCTAATTGGAAAAAAGAGAGACAATGAGGATATAGCCATCATCCAACAAATTAAGTGAAAATAACATTTTTTTTTAAAAAAAGAGTAATGCATATACCTGTAGGAGAAAAGAGGGAAAAGAGAAAAGAATCTGTTCATACATGTTATCAATGAGAACTACCCAAACTATGTAAAGAGTTGGACCCTTGATTTCAAGAAGCCAGCAGAACACCTAATCCTCTCAAAAAGACCTTCCCCAAGGAACATTATATTAAAACTGTCAAAAGTTAATGACAAAGAAATAATTCTCAAGGCAGAAGAGAAAAAAAAAATGTAACCTACAAAGGAAACCCCTCTAGGTTATCATCAGATTTTTCACCAGAAACCTTACAGGCCAAGAGAGAGAGTAATTAAATACTGAAATATTGAAAGAGAGAAACCACTTGTCAAGAATAATATGCAGGAATGTTATCCTTTAGATATGAAGAAGAAATAAAGTCTTTTCCAGGCAATAAAAGTTGGGGCAATTTACCACCACAAGATATATATTATAAGAAATGTTGAAAGAGAATCTACCTGAAATAAAAGATAAAAGTATACAAAACTGAGTAATATGATTGATGCAGAAAACTGCAACTATATTTCAGAATAAGGTATTAATTATAATATAAAAGTTAAAGGGGGGAAACATTAAAAAGACTAACTCCTGCAATTTAGAAATGAAACCACAGCATAAACAGGGATGATTTGTGATAACAAAAATATAAAAGGGAAAAGGGAAGAGGACTGAACTTGCAGAAGTAAATGAAGATAAGATGCAATCAGAAGAAAAAGGACTACTGTATGTATGAAATCTTTTCATGTAAACTTAATGGTAATCACAAAACGAAAGCTAACCTGAGGCATATAACATGAAAAAGGATGAAATGGAGAAAAATATCATGGAAAACAACCAAATTAAAACAGCAGACAGAAACACAAGGGAAAAGACACAATGAAGATACAGAACATCCAGAAAACAAAAGATAAAATAGCTGTAGAAAGTCCTCATATATCGATAATCACCCTATATATAAGTGGACTGAGCTCACCAATCAAAATGCACTGAGTAGCAGATAGATTAAAAAAAAAGACCCAATTATATATTGCCATCAGGAGACCCATCTCAACTACAAAGACAAACATAGGCTCAAAGTAGAGAGGTGGAAGACGATACTCTAAACAAAAGGCATCCAGAGTAAAGTGGGTTTGACTGTGCTTATAGCAGACAAAATAGATTTCAAGATAAAAGAGGTAACAAGAGACAAAGATGAACATTTTGTAATGATAAAGGGAGAATTTATCAATAAGACATACACTTATCAATATGTATGCAATGACCTGGGAGCATCAAAATATATAAAGCAATTACTAACTGGCATGAAGAAAGAAACTGACAAAAATAGAATTAGAGTACCCCATTGACAGCCATGACTAGATCATCCACACAGAAAGTCAATAGGGAAATACTGGCCTTAAATGAACATAATCAATATTTATGGAACTTTTTATCCTCAAATAATAGAATACACATTCTTCTCAAGTTCACACAGAAGATTCTCAAGGACAGATCATATTTTGGGGCACAAAACTCATCTCAATAATTTTAAGAAGATTGAAAGAATACCAAATTTATTTTCTAACTATGGCATTATGAAATGAAAGTAACTACAAAAAAGAAAGCTGGAAAACTATAACTATGTGAAGATTAAACAACATGCTCTGAACAACGAATGGGTCAAAAAAAAAAGAAAGAAAGAGATCAAAAGATGCATAGAGGCAAATGAGAATGACATTACAACATACTAAAATATTTGGATGCAGCAAAAGCGATACTAAGAGAGAAATTTATAGCATTTCAGGCCTACTTCAAGAAAAAAAAATCTCAAATAAACAATCTAACATTACACCTTAAAAAACTAGAAAAAGAAGAAAGAATGAAGCCCAAAGTCAATAGAAGGAAGGAAATAATAAAAATTAGAGCAGAAATAAATGAAATAGAGAATAAAAAGACAATAGAAAAATTAATGAAACAAAGAGCTTGGTTTTTGAAAAGATAAATAAATTGACACACTTCTGGCTAGACCCACTAAGGAAAAAGAGAAAAGCCTAAAAATGAATAAAATCAGAAATGAAAGAAACTTACAATGAACTCCACAGAAATACAAAAGATTATACTAGAATACTATGGAAGACTCTTATACCACCAGATTCAATAACCTAGAAG
>NW_011888918.1:672508-679654 GCF_000151845.1 Pteropus vampyrus
AAAATGAATAAAATCAGAAATGAAAGAAACTTACAATGAACTCCACAGAAATACAAAAGATTATACTAGAATACTATGGAAGACTCTTATACCACCAGATTCAATAACCTAGAAGAAATAGACAAATTCTTAGAACTACAGAACCTTTCTAGTTTGAATCATTAAGAATTAGAAAACATAAGTAGATGAATCAATAGTAAGGAAGTTGAAACGGTAATTCAAACCTCCCCAAAAACAAAAGTCCAGGGTCAGATGGCTTCACAGTGAATTCTACCAAACATTCAAAGAAGACTTAATACCTACCCTTCTCAAACTCTTCCAAAAATTTGAATAGTAGGTAATATATCCTAAAACATTTTATGAGGCCAACATTACCCTGACGCTAGAACCAGGTAAGGACAACAGAAAAAAGAAAATCACATGCCATTATCTCAAACAAACATAGATGTAAAAATCCTAAACGAAATACTAGCAAATCAAACACAACAATATATTTTTAAAATATATCACAGTCAAGTGTGGTTCATTCCAGGGACACGGGATGGTTGAACATACACAAATCAATGTGATATGCTACATTAACAAAATAAAAGATAAAAATCATATGATCATATCAATAGATGCAGAAAATGGATGTTGACAGACACAACATCCATTTATAATTAAAACACTCAATAAAAGGTGTATAGAAGGAAAGGACCTCAACATAATAAAGGCCATGTATGACAAACTCTCAGCTAATACACTCAATGGAGAAAAACCAAAAGCTTTTCTTCTAAGATCAAGAACAAGACAAGGATTCCCACTCTTGACACAGTACTGAAAGTCCAGCCAGAACAATCAGACAAGAGAAAGAAATAAAAGGCATCCAAACTGGGAATGAAGAAGTAAATGTCACTTTTTCCAGATAACATGTATCTCTATATGGAAAACCTTAAAGACTCTACCAAAATACTATTAGGAACAGTGAACAGCTATAGTAAAGTTGCTGGATACAAAATCAATGAACAAAAATCCATTGCATTCCTATACACTAACAATGAAATTTCAGAAAAAGAAATGAAGAAAACATGCCCATTTACCACTGCAACAAAAAGGATAAAATATCTAGGTATAAACTTAACAAAAGAAGTGGAGGATCTATACACTAAAAACTACAAGATGTTGTTGAAAGAAACTGGAAAAGACAAAAAGAAATGAAAAGATATTTCATACTTATGAATTGAAAGAATTAATATTGTTAAAATGGTGCTATTACCCAAAGCAATACACAGATTTAGTGCAATCCCTATCAAAATCTCAATGGCATTTTTTTCCCACAGAAATAGAACAAAAAGCTCCAGAAATTTACGCGGATTCACAAAAGACTCTGCATAGCCAAAGCAATCCTGAGAAAAAAGAACAAGACCAGAAGTATCACACTGCCTGACTTCAAATTATACTACAAAGTGACAAATATCGAAACAGCATGGTATTGGCAGAAAAACAGACACACAGATCAATGAAACAGAATTGAGAGCCCAGAAGTAAACCCACATATGTATGGACACATAATTTTTGACAAAGGAGCTAAAAACATACAATGGTGTAAAGAAACCCGCTTCAGGAGATTGGCCAAGATGTAAAAGCTAGATGATGTGCATGCCTCCTCTCATGACCACACCAAAATTACAATGATACTATAGAGCAACCATAACTAGGGGTCACCTGAGGTCTGGATGAAAAAGAAGTCCTACAACTGGTTACATACATAAGAGGAGTCAGGTAGAAGGGGTAAAGACATGAAACAGCAGTCCTACAACAGCGTGTGGCTGCAGAGCCCCTTCCCTACTGAGAAGCAAGGGGTCCCAGCCTCACACTGGGCTCTTCAGCCCAGGGTTCCAATGCTAGAAAGAGAAGTCTCCACAACCTCTGGCTATGAAAACCAGTGGAGATTATGGCTGAGTGAGACAAAGGGCTGTGGCAGCTGTGAACATTCCTCTGAAAGGGCCCACACCTGGACTTAGTTGCTGACAGACTCACTCACTCTGCACTTCAGTGCTGGGATAGCTGCTTGAGAAGAGCCAGACACATACAGGGAGACACTGAGTTGTTGGGCTTCACAAAGAGGGCTGGAAAGGCAGCTTTCTCCCAGACAGAAGTGATGGTAGTATCCATTGTTCCATGGTTGAGCCCTACCCACTCCCAGCATGTGGATGCAGACAATTGCCATACCTGAGTCTCCACCAATCTGGATAACACAGATTGTTCCATCCAGAGCATCCCCTGAGACTCCACCTCTCCCAACTTGCAGGCCCACCCAAGATGTCTCCAGTGGTTTATTCCATATAAATGGTCTGTCTTGGCTTATGCTGTGGACTTTACGAAAATCCCAAAGGCTCACAAAACCCAACGAAGCAGCAGCTGGCTTGGTGACTCTTATTTGGTGGCCCCAGAAGTGCACAAGCTGAGGGTGAATATGGCCTGCAGCCGGGCCCTTCCCAGGAGGCCCTTGGGCTGGCACACTCAATGGCCTGCTTCAACCTGTGATGGAACTGAAGCACCACCCAGGGCTGCGACTGAGGAGGACAGACCTGAAGGGAAGATTGAGCAGGGACCACACCTCTACTAAAGTGAATCCTGCTCCATAAGGTCAGCTCCTCACTGACAAGTCCTCACAAATGAAGAGCCCAAGGATCAATCCCTCCCATCGAAGAGCAAACAGCAACAAAGGCCAAACTACATCAGAAGGGCACACACAGTTCACACAAGGAACACACCTTGAGCACCTCACTCAGGTGACCAGGGAAGACTGTGCCACTGGCCCACAGGACACCTACTACGTAAAGCCACTCTATTAAGACCAGGAGACTTAAGACCCCTACCTAATACATAGAAACAAATACAGCAATGCACCCAAAGTGGGGAGACAAAGGAACATGTCCCACATGAAAAAATAGAATGAAAGCTCCAGAAAAAGAACTCAACAAAATAAAGACAAGCAATCTAACAGATACAGAATTCAAAACACTTGTTATAATGATGCTCAAGGAACTTAAGGTGTGACTAGATGAATTCAGTGAGAACTTTAACAAAAAGATAGAAAACATAAAAATGGAGATGGAAAATATAAAAAGGAACCAATAAAAAATGAAGAATATAATATCTGAGATGATGAGTACATTAGCATGACTCAACAGAGCGGATGAAGTGGAGGATTGAATCAGCAATATAGAGGATGGAGTAACAGAGGACATCCAATCAGAAAACCAACAAGGGAAAAGAATCCAAAAAAATGAGGATAGTTTAAGGGGCCTTTGGGACAATATCAAGCACAACAATATTCACATCATAGGGGTGCCAAAAGGAGAAGAGAGATAGCTAGGAATTAAAAACCTATTCAGGAAATAATGAGTGAAAACTTCTCTAACCTGGTGAAGGAAATAGACATACAAGCCCAGGAAGCTCAGAGTCCCAAACAAGATGAACCCAAAGAGGCCCACAACAAGACACATTATAATTAAAATGCCAAAGGTTATTCTAATAATGAAGTATCAGAAAAAGAAGTGGGAAAAATAATTCCTTTTGCAATTGCAACAAAAAGAATAAAATACCTAGGAATATATTTAATGAAACATGTGAAGGACCTATATAATGAAAACTATAAGACCCTATTAAAAGATATCGAATGATACAAAGAAATGAAGAGATATTCTATGTTTTTGGATTGGAAGAACCAACAGTTAAAATAACCATATTACCTAAAGCATTATACAGATTTAATGCAATCTCCATCAAAATCTCATTGGCATTTTTTAAAGAAATAGAACAAAAAATCATCAGATTTGTATGGAAGCAAAAAGACCCCAAATTGCCAAAGCCATCCTGAGAACAAAAAATGAGGCTGGAGGCATCACTCTGCCTGACTTCAAATTGTACTACAAAGTGACAGTAATCAAAACGGCAAAGTATTGGCAGAAAAATGGACACACAGACCAGTGGAACAGAATCGAGAGTCCAAAAGTAAACCAATATTTATATGGACAAATAATTTTCAACAAAAAAGCCAAAACATACAGTGGAGAAAGGAAAGCCTCTTCAATAAATGGTGCTAGGAAAATTGGAAGGCCACTTGCAAAAGAATGAAACTAGACTGTTGTCTATCACCACACATCAAAATTAACTCAAAATGGATTAAGGACCTGAATATAAGACCTGAAACAATAAAATGCATAGAAGAAAACATAGGAACTAAGCTCAAGGACCTTGGACTTGAAGAGGATTTTATGAATTTGACCTCAAAAACAAGGGAAGTAAAAGCTAAAATAAATGAATGGGACTACTTCAGACTAAAAAGCTTCTGCTCAGCAAAAGAAATCATCAACAAGGTAAAGAAACAACCATCTCAATGGGAAAATATGTTCGCAAGCAACACCTCCCATAAGGGCCAAATATCCCAAATACAAAAAGAACTCATACAATTCAACAACAACAACAACAACAACAACAACAACAACAACAAAACAAATGATAGAATCAAAAATTGGGCAGACATTTGAACAGATACTTCTCCCTAGAGGACATACAAATAAATGCCGACAAATATATGAAAAGATGCTCAACATTGCTAGCTATTAGGGAAATGCAAATCAAAACTACAATGAGATACCATCTCACACCTGCTAGACTAGCTATAATCAACAGGACAAGTAATACCAAATGTTGGAGAGGATGTGGAGAAAAAGGAACCCTCATACACTGCTGGTGGGACTGCAAATTGGTACAGCCACTGTGGAAAACAGCATAGAGGTTTCTCAAAACACTAACAATTGATCTATCATATGATCCAGCAATCCCTCTACTGGGTATTTACCCCAAAGACTTGAAAACCCATATCCAAAAAGATATTTGCATACAGATATTCATAGCAGCATTATTCACAGTGGCCAGGACATGAAAGCAACTGAAGTTTCCTATGATAGATGATTGGCTAAAGAATCTGTGGTACATATATACAATGGAATATTACTCAGCCATAAGAAGAGATGAAATACTGCCATTTGCAACAACATGAATGGACCTCGAGATAACCATGCTAAACAAAATAAGTCAGACAGAAAAAGTTGAAAATCATATGATATAACTTATATGTGGGATATAAACTTAAAAGCAACAAATGAGCAGGACAAACAGAGACTCATGGACATGGACTATAGACTAGTGGTACTAGTGGGGTGGGGGAAGAGGGGGAGGTAGACGATGTGAAGGGAGTCAAATATAGGGGAATAGCGGGAAGGTGAAGTGGATAAAGGGGACCAAATATTTGGTAGCTGAAGGAAACTGGACTTTGGTTGGTAAACACACAATAGAATATACAGATGTCAAATTATAATGTACACCTGAAAATAAAAAAATGGAATTAACCAATGTTACCCCAATAATCTTAATAAAAATAAATAAATAAATAAATAAATAATAAAATAAAAATGCCAAAGGTTAGATATAAAGACAGAATCTTCGAAGCAGCAAGAGAAAAGCAATTAGTTACTTACAAGGGATTTCCCATTAGGCTGTCAGTCAATTTCTCAACAGAAATTCTGCAGGCGTGAAGGGCTTGGCACAAAATATTCAAAATGATAAAAAAAACAGGACCTTCAATTAAGATTACTCTACCCAGCAAAGTTATCATTCAAAATCAAAGGATAGATAAAGAGCTTCCCAAACAAGAAAATGTTAAAGGATTTCATTACCACCAAGCCAGTATTACAGGATATGTTGTAGGGACTTCTTTAGGGAGAAGAAAATAATATGTATCAAAAGTCTAAATAAAGGATGGCAATAACTACAAATCTATCAATGAGCACTTCAAATGAAAACGAATTAAATGCTCCAATCAAAAGATAGGGTGGCTGAATGGATAAGAAAACAAGACCCTTACATAGGCTGCCTACAAGAGATTTACTTCAGATTAAAAGACGTACATAGGCTAAAAGTAATGGGATAGAAAAGGTATTTCATGATGGACCTAGAGAATATTGTGCTGAATGGAGTGAGTCAGATAAAGACAAATGCCATATAATTTCACATACATGTGGAATCTAAAGAATAAAATATACAAACAAAAAACCAAATTCATATATACAGAGAGCGTTTTGAGGGTTATCAGATGGGAGGAGGTTTGGGGGGATATGTGAAAAGGGGAAAAGGATTAAGAAGTACACAATGGTAGTTACAAAATAGTCATGAAGATATAAAGGTTAGCATAAAGAATATAGCCATTAATATTGTGATAACTATGCTGTCAGATGGGCACTAGATTTATTGAGGTGATCACTTCATGAGCTATATAGATGTCTAATCATTATGTTGTATACCTGAACACCTGAAAGTAATATAATATTGTATGCCAACTCTAACTGAAAAATAAAAAAATATTTTAAAAAAGAAAGCCTCTTTAACAAATGGTGCTAGGAAAATTGGAAAACCACATGTGAAAGAATAAAATTAGACTTTTCGTTGCCATATGCAAAAAATTAACAAAAAATGGATCAAAGACCTCAATATAAGACCTGAAACCATAAATTACATAAGAAATAAGATAGTTAATAAACTTGTGGACTTTGATCTCAGAGAGGAATTCATTAATTTGACCTCAAAGGCAAGGGAAGTAAAAGCAAAAATAAATGAATGGGACTACATCAAACTAAAGCACAAAGTGAAAGGTCTAAGAAGTTTAAACTAGAGTTCATAAAAAAGAGGGAGAGAATATGGCAAAGATGCAATATTTGAAGAATTAATCATTGGGAATTTTGTAGAAATGACAAAAGACGCCAAGCCATACACTAAAGAAGTCGAACAAATCTCAAGTTGAATAAATTTTTAAAAAATCACCCCTAAACAAATCAGAGTAAAACTAAAAAATTCAAAATAAAGGAACTGAAGATATCTTAAAAGGAGCCGGAGGAAAAAATTTTGCAGTGTGACTGATAAGAGCAACAACACAAGCCAGAAGACAGCAGAATAATCTCTATTTTTTTGCACCTAGCCCTGCCATTACCAATGTGATTTTATATTTATTTATTTATTTTTATTTTTGATATTCAGTATTATTTTATATTAGTTTCAAGTGTACAGCATAGTGGTTAGATATTTATATAATTTATGAAG
>NW_011888918.1:680639-688984 GCF_000151845.1 Pteropus vampyrus
TATATTACTAAGAGCAATGACAAAGAGGTTACTGTCTCTGTTTTCTTCTAGGTGTTTCATGGTTTTAAGACTTACATTTAAATCTTTAATCCATTTTGAGTTTATTCTTGCATACGGTGAAAGAAGGTGGTCCAGTTTCATTTCCTGCATGTATCTGTCCAGTTTATCCAATACCATTCATTGAATAGACTGTCTTTACTCCAGTGTCTTTAATTGCCTTGGTCATAGATTAATTGACCACATAGGTATTACTTTATTTCTGGGCACTCTAATTTGTTCAGTTGATCTATGCATCTGTTTTTATGCCAATGCCATGATGTTTTGATTACTACAGCCTTGTAGTGTAGTTTGATATCAGGTTGTGTGATACCTTCAATTTTGTTCTTTTTCAAGATTGCTTTGGCTATTCAGGGTCTCTTCTGGTACCACATAAATTTAAAAATTATTTGTTGTACTTCTGTGAAAAATACCATTGGTGTTTTGATATGGATGGTATGGACATTTTAACAATGTTAATTCTTTCAATCCACGAGCATGCTATATCATTCCGTTTATTGGTATCTTCAATTTCTTTCTTCAGTCTTATAGTTTTCCAAGTACAGATCTCTTACCTCCTTGGTTAAATTTATTCCTAGGTTTTATTCTTTTTGATATAATTATAAATGGGATTGTTTTCTTAATTTCTTTTTCCAATAGTTCATTATTAGTATACAAAAATGCAGCCATTTCTAAATATCAGTTGTGTATCTTGCTACTTTACTGAAATCATGTATCATGTCTAATAGCTTTTTAGTGGAATCTTTGCAGTTCTCTCTATATAGTATCATGTCATCTACAAATAATGACATTTTAATTTTTCCTTTCCAATTTGCATGCCTTTTGTTTCTTTTTTTTCTTGTATGATTGCTGTGGCTAGGACTTCCAATAAAATGTTGGATAAAAATGGATAAAATGGAAATCCTTGTCTTGCTCTTGATCTGAAAATAAAAAAAACAAAACACTTTTAGCTTTTCCCCATTGGATATGATGTTAGCTAGCTATGGGCTTGTCATATATAGCCCTTATAATGTTGAGGTATGTTCCTTCTATTCCCACTTTGCTGAGAGTTTTTTATTTAACATAAATGGATGCTGGATTTCATCAAATGCTTTTTCTGCATCTATTGATATGATCATATGGTTTTTATCCTTCATTTTGTTTATGTGGCGTATCATGTTAATGATCTGCAAATATTGAACCAACCTTAAATCTGAGGAATAAATCTCACTTGCTCACAGTGTATGACCTTTCCAATATATTGATGAAATCATTTTGATAATATCTGTTGAAGATTTTTGCATTTCTGTTCATCATGGATATTGGCCTATAATTTTTTTTTATAATGTCTTTGGTTTTGAAATCAGGGTAATGGTGGCCTCATAAAATGAACTTGGGAACATTCCCTACTCTTGAAATATTTGGAATAGTTCGAAAAGGGTAGGTGTTAATTTTTCTTTGAGTGTTTGTAAAATTCACCTGTGAAGCTATCCAGTCCAGGACTTTTGTTTTTTGGAAGTTTTTTGATTACTGATTTGATTTCATTAATAGTTACTGTTCAGATTTTCTTTGTCTTCTTGACTCAATCTTGGAAGATTGTAAGTTTCTTGGAATTTGTCCATTTATTTCAGGTTGTCCAATTTGTTAACATAAGTTTTCATAGTATTCTTACAATCCTTTATATTTGTGTAGTGTCCGTTGTCACTTCTCCTCTTTTGTTTCCGCTTTTATTTATTTGGGTCACATTTCTTTTATATTTGATGAGTATGGTTAAAGGTTTATCAAATTTATTTATCTACTCAAATAAACTCCTGGTTTCATTCATCTTTTGTGTAATTTTAGACCATTTAAATTTTGTTTATTTCCACTCTAGTCTTTATTTTTTCCTTCCATCTCCTTTGAGCTTTCTTTGTTGTTCTTTTTCTCCTTTTTTTATTTGAGATTTTTCTTGTTTCTTGAGGTAGGCCTGTAATGCTATGAATTTCCCTCTTAGAACTGCTTTTGCTGTGTCTCATAGATTAAGGGTCATTGTGTATTCATTTTCATTCAACTCAAGGTCTCAGGATTTCTTCCTTGATCTCATTGTTAACCCATTCATTGTTTAGTAGCATATATTTGTGTGTTCTTCACTCTCTTTGTAATTGATTTCTAGTTTCATACCATCGTGGTTTGAGAAGATGCCTGATATGATTTCAATCTTCTTAAATATATTGAGACTAATTTTGTGGCCTAACATGTGGTCTATCTTGAAAAATCTTCCATGTACACTTCAAAATAATGTATATTCTGCTGCTTTGGGGTGAAATGCTATAAAAATATAAATTAAATTCATCTGGTTTAATATGTCATTTAAGACCACTATTTGTTTGTTGATTTTCTCTCTGAATGGTCTGTCCATTGGTGTCAGTGGAATGTTAAATTGTACTACTATTACTGTATTATTGTCAATCTCTCCCTTTATATGCATCAATATTTGTTTTATGAATATAAGTGTTCTTACATTGGATGCATAAATCTTTACAAGAGTTCTATCTTCTTGTTGGATTGATCTCTTTAACATTATGTAGTGTCCTGTCTTTGCCTCTCGTTACAGATATGTCTTAAAGTGTATTTTGTCTGATATAAGTATTGCTACCCCAGCTTTTTTTTCCATTTTCATTTGCACGAAATATCTTTTTCTATCCCTTTATATTCAGTCTATGTGTGTCCTTTGTTGTGAAATGGGTCTCTTGAAGATAGCATATGTATGGGTCCTGTTTCCTATTCCATGAAGCCATACTACATCTTTTGATTGGAGCATTTAGTCTATGTTCATTTAAAGTGATTATTAATAGATATGTAGTTACTGTCATTTTATTATTCTTATTTTCTTCTTTTCCTCCTCCTCCTCCTCCCCCTCCCCCATCTCCTCCTCCCCCTCCTCCCCCTCCCACACCTTCTCCTTTTCCTCTTCCCCCTCCTCCTCTTCCTCCTTCATCTCTTTAACATTTCTTGTAATACTGGTTTTGTGGTGATGAATTCTTTAGGTTTTTCTCTCTGAGAAGCTCTTTATCTCTGCTTTCATTCTAAATAATATCCTTTCTGGGTAGAATAATCTTGGCTGTAGGTCCATAGTTTTCATCACTTTGAATATTTCCTGCCGATTCCTTCCAGCCTGCAAAGTTTCTGCTGAGAAATCAGCTAAGAGTCTGATGGTAGCTCTCTTGTATGTAACTATTTTCCTCTTGCTGCTTTTAAAATTCTCTCTTTGTCCTTATATTCTGGCATTTTAATTATGATGTGGGCCTTGGTGTGGGCCTCACTGGGTACATCTTGATTGAGACTCAGTGTGCTTCATGGACTTTTGTGTCTATTTCCTTCACCTGGTTACAAATATTTTCATTTATTATTTCTTCATATAGGGCATTAATGCTTTTCTTTCTCTCTTGTCCATCAGGTATCCCTATAATGTGAATATTGATACACTTGATGTCTTAGAGGTACTTTAAACCAGGGGTCCCCAACATTTCTGGCACCGGGGACTCATGCTCCTATGAGAATCTAATGCCTGATGGTCTGAGGTGGAGCTGAGGTGTTGATACTAGCGCTGGGAAATGGCTGCAAATATAGATGAAACTTTGCTCACTTGCCTGCCACTCATCTCCTGCTGCATGGCCTGATTCCTAAAAGGCCACAGACTGGTACTGGTCCATGGCCCGGAGGTTGGGAACCCCTGCCTTAAACAATCCTTGATTTTTTTTCAGAGTAAAAATATAAAATTTTGAATTAAATGTATTGATGTAACATGGGTTAACAAGATTATATAGACTTCAAGTGTACAACTCAACAACACATCATGTCACACATTGCAATGTGTGTTTACCATCCAAAGTCAAATCTCCTTTTGTCACCATATATTTGATATCCTTTCCCTCATCTACCTCCGTCACTCCTCTCTTTCCCCCTAGTATACACTAAGCTGTTGTCTATGAGTTTTTGTTTTTCTTGCTTGCTTGTTGCTTTCAGTTTTATATACCACATATAAAAGAAATCATATGGTTCTCAATTGTCTGACTTATTTCGCTTAGCATAATTATTTCAAGATCCATTCATGTCACAAATGGCAATATTTCATCTTTCTTTTGGAAGATTAATATTTGATTGGATACCTGTACCACATCTTCTTTACCCAATCATCTATAAAAGGGCATTTTGGTTGTTTCCATGTCTCGGCTACCATGAATAATGTTGTAATGAACATCAGGGTGCATATACCTTTATGGATAAATGTTTTTAAATTTTTGGTGTAGATATCCAGTAGACGGATTGCTGGGTATATGGTAATACTATCCTTAATTTTTTAGGAAACTCCATACAATTTTCCATAGCGGCTGTACCAATTTACATTCCCATCAGTAGTGTATGAGAGTACCATATCCCCCAAAACCTCTCTAACACTTGTTATTACTTGTCCTGTTGACGATAGCCATTGTAATAGTTGTGAGGTGGTATCTCACTGTGGATTTGATTTGCATTTCCTTAATAGCTAGTGAAATTAGCATCTTTTAATATGTCTGTTGGCCATTTGTGTATCTTCTTGAGAGAAGTGTCTGTTCAGGTCCTCTGCTCATTTTTTAATTAGATTTTTGCTGTTGTGTTGTATGAGTTCTTTGTATATTTTGAATATTAGCCCCTTATCAGAAGCATTGTTTGCTAATATCTTCTCTCATTCATTTGGTTGCCTCTTTGTTTTGTTTTGCTATGCTTTTTAGTTAGATGTAGTCCCATTCATTAATTTTTACTTTTATCTCTCTTGCCTTTGGGGTCAAATTCATAAAATTCCCTCTAAATCCAAGGTCCATGAGTTTAGAACCTATGTTTTCTTCTATGCAATTTATTGTTTCAGGTCTTACATTCAGGTATTTGATCCATTTTGAGTTAATTTTGGTGTATGGTGACAGATACACAGTCTAGTTTCATTCTTTTGCATGTGGCTTTCTAATTTTCCCAGCACAATTTATGGAAGAGGATTCCGTTCCTCTATTGTATGTTTTTGGCTCTTTGTTGGAAATTATTCACCCATATATATGTGGGTTTATTTCTGGACTCTCAATTCTGTTCCATTGTTTCTGTGTCTTTTTTTCCTGCCAATATTATGTTGTTTTGATTATTGTCATTTTGTAGTATATTTTGAAGTCAAGCAGTGCAATACTTCTGGCCTTGTTTTTTATTTTTTTCTCAGGATTGCTTTGGCTATTCAGGGTCTATTGTGATTCCATACAAATCAAATGATTTTTTTATTCTGTTTCTTTAAAAAATGTCATTGAGATTTTGATGAGGATTGCATTAAATCTATATATTGCTTTGGGAAATATGGGCATTGCAACTCTGTTGATTCTTCTAATCCATGAGCATGGAATGTCTTTCCATCATTACATCTTATTCAATTTCTTTTAATAATGGCTTATAGTTTTCAGTGTTTAGGCCCTTCATATACTTTGTTAATTCCTAGGTATTTTATTCTTTTTGTTGCAATTCAAAATAAATTTTTTAAATTTCTTTTTCTAAAATTTCATTGTTCATATATAGAAAGGCAATGGATTTTTTTATATTGATTTTATATCCTTCAACTTTATTGTTTCTGTTCATTGTTTCTAATAGTGCTTTGGTGGAGTCATTAAGGTCTTTATATAAATAATCATGTCATGTGCAAAAAGTGAATATTTGGCATCTCCCTACCCCCAATTTGGATGCATTTTATTTCTTTCTCTTGCCTGATTACTCTACCTAGAATTTCCAATACTATATGAATAAGAGTGATGAGAGCATGCATTCTTGTCTTATACCTGATCTTAGAGGAAAGAATTTTAGTTTTTCACCATTGAGTATGATTGTAGCTGAGCTTGTTGTATATGGCCTTTATTATATTGAGGTCCTTTTCTTCTATACCCATGTTATCAAGTGTTTTAATGACAAATGGATGCTATATCTTGTCAAATACTTTTTCTGCATGTACTGATATATCAAGTTCATCTTTTGTTTTCTTTATGCAATGCATCACACTGACCAATTTGCATTTGTTGAACCATCCCTGGACCCCTGGAATGAACCCCGCTTGATAGTGATGTATAAACTTTTTAAAGTATTGTTGTATTTGATTTGCTAGGATTTTGTTTAGGATTTTGCACCTGTATTCATCAGAGACATTGCTCTGCAGTGTGTGTGTGTGTGTGTGTGTGTGTGTGTGTGTGTGTGTGTGTGTGTGTGTATTATACTTACCAGGTTTTATCATCAGTGTAATGTTGGCCTCATGAATGAGTTAGAAAATATTGCCTCTTCTTCAATTTTTTGTAAAAATTTGAGAAGGACAGGTATTAAATCATCTTTGAATGTTTGGTAGAATTCCTTAGTAAAGCCATGTAGTTCTGGATTTTACTTTTATATGTGATTTTTGATGGTAGTTTCCATTTATTTACAGTTGATTGATCTATTTAGATTTTCCAGTTTTTCATGATTCAGTCTAGGAAGGTTGTATGTTTCTAAGAACTTCTCCATTTCTTCTAGGTTATTGAATTTACTGGCATATAGTCTTTCATAGTGTTCTTGTATGATTCTTTGTATATCTGTGGTATCCATCATAACCGCTCCACTTATATTTTTTATTTTATTTATTTGTGTCTTTCATCCTTTTTCCTTGATGAGTCTAACCAGGGGGTTGTCAAGTTTATTGATCTTTACAAAGAACCAGCTCTTAGTTGTATTAATTTTTTTCTATTATCTTTTTGTTCTTAATCTTTTAATTATGCTCTAATTTTTATGATTTCTTTCCTTTTGTTGACTTTGGGCTTCATTTTTTCTTATTTTCTAGTTCTTTAAGATGTAACATTAGGTTGTTTTATTTGGGATATCTCTTGTTTCTGAAATAGGCCTGTAATGATTTCTCTTACTAAGACTTTTGCTATATCCCAAAAGTATTGCTATCTGTATTTTAATTCTCATTTGTTCCTATGTATCTCTTGATCTCTCTGGTTGTTCGTTAGCAGTATGTTGTTTAATCTCCATATGTTTGTGGTATTTCCCTCTTTCTTTTTGCACTTGATCTCTAGTTTCAAAGCATTATTTTCAGAGAATATACTGGATGTTATTTCATTCTTCTTAAATTTGTTGAGGCTAGTCTTGTGTCCCAAAATATAGTCTATCCTTGATTCCATGTGCACTAGAAAAGAATGTATAATCTGGTGTTTTGGAATGTAAAGCTCTGTAAATGTTGATTATGTCTAATTGGTCTAATGTATCATTTAAGGCTGACATTTTCTTATTGACTTTCTGTTTGATGATATATCCATAGCTGTCAAGAGGGTATTTAGATCCTTTACTATCATTGTGCTTTTATCCGTTTCTCCCTTTAATTCTGTTAGTAGTTGCTTTATATATTATTTATTTATAATTGGGAACATATATATTGATAGGTGTCATGTCTTCTTGATGTATTGTCCCCTTTATCATTATGAGATGTCCATTTTCCCTCTTGTTACCTTTTTTATCTTGAAGTCTATTTTTCCAAATATAAGTATGGCTACACCCAATTTTCTCTGGCTGCCATTTGCTTGGAGTATTGTGTTGCACCCTTTCATTTGAGTCTATATTTGTCCTTGCATGTGAGATGTGTCTCTTGAAGGGAGCATGTGTTTGGGTTTTGTTTTATGACCCAATCTGCTATTCTGTTCTTCTTTTTATTTTTTTTATTTTTTGTTGGTGAGGTCAGTTCATTTACATTTAGGGTGATTGCAGATATATAAGTTTTTCCGATAGCCATTTTATCTTTTGTTTTCTTGTAGTTTGGTGTCTCCATTGTTTCTTTGCCCTTGTGTTTCTATTACTTTAGTTTGGTCATATTCTATTATTTTTCCCTCTTTTTCTTCTTTTTTATGTTATATGTTTCAGTTCTGGATTTTTTTTTTGCATAATTATCATTAAGTTTATGTAAAAACAGTTTCATATATACAATAGTCTTTTCTTTTGTGTGTCTTCTCTCCATTCCCCTTTGCAAATTCATACCTTTACAGCCTCCTTTTTTCTGTTTTCCTTGTCTTTATCCCTATTTATGCTGTGAGTTCATTTCTGAGTTGCAGTAGTTATTGACTTTTTCTCCTTTTTTAAAAACATTTTTACCTCCTTTAACCATTATGTAATATTTAAGTTTACAGAAACTTATTTTGAATAAAGGTTGCAATTTCCTGTTTCTATCTGTCTGTTAGTCATTTTACTCATAGTTTTGCATCTTTTTATCTTTTTGTTTCAGGTAAAATGACCTTCTTCAGTACTTTCTG
>NW_011888918.1:690239-697092 GCF_000151845.1 Pteropus vampyrus
CCACTGATTCTGCCAAGATCAGCCTGAATTGGTGGGGGCAGGTGAGTTGGTGGAGGCCACGGTGCCTGTGGCTGTTTTCTTCCCAGTAATGGTGGCCACCAGGCCTCAGCTGCTTCACCTCTATATGTACTCCCTGGTCACTGGAACCAGCCCAGTGTGCCCACTGCATTTGCCACTCAGAAGCTACTCAGTTCCCGGGGCTGCAGACTCCTTTCTTGGTAGCTCCACACTTACTGATGCAGTGTTCACTGGGGACTGAGAGGCTGCAAGGAGGTGAGCTCTGGGAGAGTAGAAGGAGGTGGCCAAGCTCTGTGTCTCTGCTTTCTGCCTGGCAATGGCAGCTGCTAAGACAGAGCTGCTGCACCTCTGTATAACGTCTCAGCCCTGATCACTTGGTTCTGTCACAATTTATGCTGATCATGTAAGCAATAAAGCTCATAGCTGCAGAGAGTGCATGCCACATCTTGATTACTCCCTTCTTCCTCACTCCTACAGGGAGCTCCTGGCTACATCTGCAGCACCTGTCCCTGCTCCTCCCACTTTCCTTCTCTCTCGCTTGTCCAATTAGCCCCAATTCAGATGGTTTGGTGCACAGCTCTCTCAGAAGTATTAATGTATTAGGCTGGGAACCTTTTATTAAATTATTGCTATTCAACTTGTTTCAAGAGAACAAGGGGACCCCTCAAGCCACAATGCTTCTCATTTTTTTTCAAAAAAAATTTTTTGTTGTTCAATTGGGTATTTTTCTGCTACATTGTCTTCCAAGTCACTGGTTCAGTCCTCTGCTTCATCTAATCTGCTATTGATTCCTTATAATGTATTCTTCATATCAGTTATTGTATTCTTAATTTCTGTTTTTTAATGCTTTCTATGTCTCTTTTAATGCTTACTCTCTCTTTGTTCAAGTTCTAACTGAGTTCACCTATTCTTCTTCTGTTTGCTGTATTTGGTAGTTTGCTTGCTTCCATTTCATTTAGTTCTTTTTCTGGAGTTTTTCCCTGTTTTGTTTTGTTTTTTTTCATTTGGAACATCTTTTTTATCTTCTCATTTTGGCTGCCTCTCTGTTTGTTTTTTTGTTTTAAGTAGACCTGCTACATATCCCAGTCTTGGCAGGGTGGCCCTATTTAGTGGGTGTCCTGTGGGGTCCAGTAGCACAGTTTCCCTTGTCACTAGAGCTCAGTGGTGTCTCTTGTGTTGATTTTGTGTGTTGTCTTGTTGTAATTGAGACTTTATTGTTATTGGCATGTCAGTGGGTGGGGTTGACCTTCAGGGTGACTGGCTGTGAAAACTGGCCAAGACCACAGGAGTTGCAGTCCAGGCCGAGGTCAGCTACTGCCTGGTACTAGGCCATGTAGTAATATCTACAAGGTGATTTATGATTGGAAGCTGCCTGTGCTGGGCTGGAGACACATGGGAGAGGCCACACTTTGAGGCTGGTTGCCACACATGAGGGTCCTGAGACCACTCAGTGAAAGGCACAGGGCACACCAAGGACAGCCACCACCTGCTTAGGGCCTGCAGAATTTGAAGAGTTTTTAAGGAAGCTTACAGCAGGTTCTGAGGCATTGTGTGAGTTGGGTGGAGTGAAGTTTCAAATAGTTGCCAGGGTGGAGTGAACAGTATTCACCAGGTAAATGCAGATTCAGATTTGACATGTGCCTGACCCTGCAGGCTATGTGTAGGGATGCCTCAACACAGGACAATGTTGGCCCTAATTCTGAAGCCACACAATTCAGTTTCTCCCAGTATGTATCTGGCACCTTTCAAGCTGTTTTCCCCTCACTGGAGCTGAAGATGAGTGCTTGTGAGCAAGTCCGCGTGATGCTTTGGGGAGAATGCCTGGTTTCCAACAACTCTTCATCTTACCTGGAGAGAATCTTCACTGAGTTGGTAAGGCAGGGTCTCAGGTTGTCAAGGGGTAGGGTGAGCAGTGTTTATCAGGTCAATGCAGATTCAGATTTGGCATCTGCCTGACCCTCCAGGCTGTATGGGGTGAGAACTCAATACAGGGACAATGGTGGCTCTTGACCTGAAGCCACACATTTGGTTTTTTCCTGTATGTCTCTGGCACCTTTCAAGCTGCTATCCCCTCTTTGGAGCTTAGATGAGTGCCTGTGAGGGAGTGATTCTGTATGCAGGCCATTTAAGAGAATGTCTGGGTTTCCATCAGTCCTAAGTCTTACCAGGATGGGACAGAATTTCTGCTAATCTTCATAGCCAGCTGTTGTGGGACCACTCTTCTCGGCACTAGAGCTATGAAATGGGAAGCCCGACTGGGACTCCTTGCTTCTTAGTAGAGATCTCTACCATTGAGATATCCCTCCTGACTTTCAGGCACCACGCATGGCTGTGAGACCAGCCTGTTTTGAATCTCCACCCCATCTACCAGTCTTGATGCAGCCTCTTGATATCCTTAGTTATAGGTATTCCATTCAGCTAGTCTTCAAGTGGTTTTCCAGGTCGATTTTTCTACAATTTAGTTGTAATTTTAATGTGGCCATGGGAGGAGGGGAGCACTGTGTTTACCTACAATGCCATCTTGTCTAGAACCCATCTAACCAATGTTGGAATAATATCTTCAATATACTGAAAGAAAATAGCTGCCAAACCAGAATAACATATTTCCAATAAAAAATATTTTAATAATAAGTACAATTTAAGAAAATAAAAACTGGTCTTTTGGTAAATATGGCAGAGCAGATTAAACACTGTGCTTGCTTCCTCTTGCTACCACTTCAAAATTACAACTACAGAACAAACACCATTAAGAATTGCCTGAAGTCCAACTGAACAGAAGTCTCATGCCTAAGGATATACGGAAGCCACCTGAAGACTGGTAGGAAAGGTGATGTGAAAGAGGCTGTTCCCATAACCATGTGTAGTGGTTAGAAATCAGGAGAAATCAGTGGAAGTCCCCCCGCTGAGGATCAAGGGGTCCAAGCCCCGCATCAGGCTACCCAGCCCAGGGTTCCATTACTGGGAAGAGAAGTCCTCACAACTTTTGGCTGTGAAAAAGAGCAGAGACTGTGGCCAAGAGAGATGGATGGCTGCTGTGGTCCAGGGGTTCCTCTTAAAGGTCTTGTACCTGGACTTAGTCAATGATGAATTCACTTGCTCTGAGATCCAGGGCTGGGGCAGCAGCTTGAAGGTGACCAGCAACATATGGGGAGAAACTGAATGATCTGGTCAGGGCCATATGTTCACTATAGCATTATTTGCAAGAGCCAACTTGGGTGTCCATCAATGGATGGATAAACAAAGAAGAGGTGGTACAATGGAATATTGCGATGGAATAATACAATGGAATATTGAGCATAAAAAAGAATGAAATATTGCTATCTGTAACAACATGGATGGACCCAGAGGGAATTATGCTGAGTGGAGTAAGTCAGACAGAGAAAGACAAATGCCATATGATTTCATGTATATGTGAATCTAAAGAACAAAATAAATGAACAAATCAGACACAAACTCATAGATGCAGAGTATATTTTAATGGTTATCAGATGGGAAAGGGGTTGGGGGTAGGTGAAAAAGAGGAAGGGATTAAGAAGTACAAATTGGTAGTTACAAAATAGTTATAGGGATAAGAAGTATAGTCAATAACATTGTAATAACTATATATGGTTTCAGATGGGTACTAAACTTATTGGGTGATTATTTAGGATAAATAAATGTCTAATCACTATATTATACCTCTGAAACTAATATAATATTGTATGTCAACTGTAATAGAAAATGTAAAAATTATTAAAATAAAAAAAGAAAGGAAAAGCTAAGAAAATTCACCCTAGAAGATTTTCATTAAGTAAAATTTAGAGAATTAATGTGATTCAAGAGGGAAGTATAGAAGGATTCTGAATTCACCTATTCCCATAGACACAACAATATATATATATCTACACATAAAAAAAAATCCCTTTGAAAAGAACATGAGAACTAGCTGAACACCTACTCTACAACAAAGGGTAAAAGAGTCATTATTGAGATGGGTAGGAGAGGCAGAGACATGCTTTTGCCCTAACTCCCCATTCTGACATGGTGACTCACAATCAGGAAGGATATGAAAGTAAGTCAATAAATATAGCTTCTCCTTAGGAGTGGAGATTTGTATTTTACACTAGGCACCCCAGCCCCTGGATTTTGCACCAGAGAGATAAGCCCCTAAAACCTCTGTCTCTGAAAACCAATGGGGCTTTCATTCAGGAGAATCATAGGGCTATAGTAAGCAAGGATGCTGCTCTTAAAGGGCTTCTGAGAAGAACTACATTGCCTAAGATTCAGTGTAATAATAAATAACAGTTTGAAGATCCTAGACCACGTGTGAAGCAGATACACTTGCAAATCTCGGGGTGTCTTCCAGAGGGGCAGAGTCTGCTAGGACTCTTTCCAGCAATGGAACACTGGTGGTTGCCATTCTTACAGGCTTCTTCCATTTTGTTGGCACTGGCGTTGGTGGGTGCCAGTTTCATACTCTCAATCAAACCTGCTAGCATTGGCAGGTGAGCCCACAGCCCTGTACTGCTCATGCACAGCACTCACAGACTCAGCAGGCAAGCAGCCCCATTCATGTGACTCTGTAAGAGATGGCCCTGGAGCACCTACCTTTAGAGGTCAGGGGGATTGCTCTTCTGGACCCCAAGTGACATCTCCCACACAAGGTTACTCCTTCAAGACTGGAAGAAGTATCTAGCTCCAGCCACCCTACCAAGATGGCCACAGTACTATTCCCAGCCTGCATCTGCTCCAGCTCCAGCTAGCCTGTCAAGGTGGCTCAGGTACAGTGCACCCCAGTACTCCCATGGCCCATGGCTGCTCCAACTCCATCCAGCCTGCTAAAGCTTCCTGGAACACACAACCTATACTGGAGACACTCCCACATAAGGCTACTCCTTTTAAACTGGGAGAGGTAGCTCTTTTGCCTAATTCATGGAACCAAATATAGAAAGTCAAATAAAATGAGGAGACACCAAATGAATGAACAATATAAAACTCCATAAACATTCTCTAATGAAATGGTGATAAGTAACTTACCCGATAAAGCATTCAAAGTAATGGTCATAGAGATGCTCACTGGACTCAGGAGAAGAATGAAGGAATACAGTAAGAATTTCAACAAAGAGTTAAAAAATAGAAAAAACAATCACAGCTGGAATAATAACTAAGATGATGATGATGATGATGATGATGATGATAAGTAGAATAACTTGGAGGGAATCAACATCAAATTAGATGATACAAAAGAATGAATTAGTGATCTGGAAGACAAAATAGTGGAACTCAATTAGAACAGCAAAAAGAAAAAAAAGAATTTTTAAAAATGAGGATAGTTTAAGGGACCTCTGAGATAACATCAAATGTACTAATGTTAAAATTATAAAGATCACAGAAATAAAACAGAGAGAGAAAGGGGCAGAAAACTTATTTGAAGAATTTATAGCTGAAAAACAAAAACTTACAAACATGAATACTCTACCTAACAAGGTTAATATTCAGAATTGAAGGGAAGATAATGAATTTCTGAAATAAGCAAAAAAAAAAATACAGAATTTCATTCCTGCTAAATTGGCTTTACAAGAAATTTTGAAAGGTCTTCTTTAAGCAGAAAAGAAAAGGTCATAATTACAAATAAGAAAATAATCTCACCAGTAAAAGCATATATATAGTAAGAACATTAGGTAAGCCACTTTAAAAGCCAGAATTAAGGTTAGAAGACAAAAGTATGAAAATCAATTAAAATTATAATAAATAGCAAAGGACACAGAATAAAAAGATGTAAAATGTGATGTCAAAAATATAAAATGTAGGAAAGTGAGTAAAATTATAATGCTTTTAGAATAAGTTAGAAGTTAAACTATATATATATGTGAACCTCATGATAACCACAAACCAAAAACCTACAACAGATACAAAGAAAAACCCTAAAGAAAAACATCAAACTATAAGTGAAGAGACCAAGAGAAGAAGAAAGGAACAGAGAACTACAAAAACAATCAAAATCAATGAACAGAAGGGTAATAAGTACCTACTTATAAATAATTACTATAAATATAAATGTGCTAAATGCTCCAATTGAAAGATATAGAGTAGCTGAATGGATTTAAAAAACAAGAACTGTACATATGCCGCCTATAAGAGACTCACTTAAGATCTAAAGAGACACACAAACTGAAAGTGAAGGGAAGGAAAAAGAAATTATATACAAATGGAAATAAAAGAAAGCTGAGGTATTAAACAAAATAGGTTTTAAACAAAGACTGTAACAAAAGACAAAGAAGGGCATTACTTACCAATAAAGAAGTAGTACAAGAAAAAGAGATAACATTTGTAAATATTTATACACCCAACATGGGAGCATTTAAATATATGTAGCAAATATTGACAGACATAAAGGAAGAAACTGATATCATCACAATAATAGTAAGGGACTTCAATCCCCATTTACATTGATGGATAGATCATCCAGACAGAAAACCAAAAGGGAAACATTGGCCTTAAATGACACATTAGGTCAGATAAATTTAATAGATATATACAGAACATTCTATCCCAGAACTGCAGAATGCACCTTCTTTTCAAGTACACATGGAATGTTCTCCAGGATAGATCACATTACAGGCCACAAAACAAGACTCAATAAATTTAAGAAGACTGAAATCATATCAAGCATCTTTTTTGGCCACAACACCATAACTAGAAATCAATTATAAGAATAATACTGAAAAAAAAAAAACCCCACAAACACCTAGACAATAAACAACAAATAGGCCAATGAAGACATCAAAGAGGAAATCACAAAATACCTAGAGAAAAATGTAAATGGAACTACAACTTGCCAAAACCTATGGGATGC
>NW_011888918.1:697892-803501 GCF_000151845.1 Pteropus vampyrus
AGAAGAAGGGGAAGAAGGGGAAGAAGGGGAAGAAGGGGAAGAAGGGGAAGAAGGAGGAGAAGGAGGAGAAGGTGGAGAAGGAGGAGAAGGAGGAGAAGGAGAGGAAGGAGAAGATAAAAAAAGAAAGAAACCAGGAGCCAATATCCCTGATGCACATGGATGCAAAAAATTCAATAAAACACTAGCAAACCATATTCAGAAGCACATTAAAAAGCATTCACCATGGTCAAGTGGGATTTATTATTGAGAGGCAAAGATTATTCAACATGCAAATCAACCATGATACATCATATTAATAGAATGAAGGAAAAATCAAATGATCATTTCAATAGATGCAGAAAAAACATTTGGTAAAATTAACATCCATTCATGACACAAAAAAAAACCCTCTTAACACATTAGGTATAAAAGGAACATATCTCAACATAATAAAGGTCATATGTGACAAGATCACAATTAACATTATACTCAATAATGAAAGTTTGAAAAATTTTCCTCTAAGATCAGAAACAATACAAGGGTTTCCACTCTAACCACTGCTACTCAACATGGTACTAGCAGTCCTAGACAGAGCAATCAGACAAGAAAAAGAAGTAAAGGGCATCAGAATTGGAAAGAAGTAAAATTTTCTCTATTTGCAGAAGAGATGATTTTATATAGAGAAAATCTTAAAGACTCCATCAAAAATCTGTTAGATGTTATCAACAAATTCAGTAAAGTTGCAGGATACAAAATTAACATTCAAAAATCAGTAGCATTTCTATACACTAACAATGAATTTCTGAAAAAAAAAAGAACAATCACATTTATAATAGCAACAGAAAAAAATAAACAACTTAGGAAAAAAATTAATCAAAGAAGTGAAAGATCGCTATATTGAAAACTACAAGACATTGATGAAAGAAATCAAAGAAGATCCAAATAAATGAAAAGATATCCCTTGTTCATGGATTGAAAGAATCAATATTGTTAAAATGTTCATACTACTCAAAGCAACTCCCATCAAGACTCCAGTGGCGTTTCTCACAGAAGTAGAAAAAACAATCCTAAAATTTACATGAAACTACAAAAGACCCCAAATAGCCAAAGCAATCCTGGGAAATAAGAACAAATTGGGAGGCATCACACGTCCTAATTTCAAGCTATATTGTAAAGCTATAGTAGTCAAAACAGTATGGTACTGGCATACAAACAGACATAAGGAACAGAATCAAGAGCCTAGAAATAAACCCATGCATAATGCTTGACAAGGAAGCCAAGAATACTCAATGGAGAAAAGTACGTCTCTTCAATAAATGGTGCAGGGAAAATTGGATATTCACGTGTGAAAGAATGAAACTAGCTCCTTGTCTTACACCAGTCACAAAAATTAACTTGAAGTGGACTACAGAGTTAAATTTAATATTGGAAACCATAAAACTCCTAGAAAAAAACAACAACAACAGGAAAACAGCTCCTTGGCATGGGTCTTGGTAATAACTTTTTTGATATGATACCTAAAGCACAAGGAACAAAATAAAAAATAAACAAGTGGACTAAACCAACCTAAAAAGCTTCTGCAGAGCTAAAGAAACAATCAGCCAAATGAAAGAATAACCTACAAAACTGAAAAATATTTGCAAATTGTATATCTGATAAAGGTTAATATCCAAAATATGTAAAGAACTCATACAACTCAGCAAAAAATGGGCAAAGAACATGAATAGACATTTTTCTGAAGAAGATATATGAAGAACTAAAAAGTATATAAAAAATTTCTTGACATCACTAATTACCAGGGAAATTCCAATTAAAACAGCAGTAAGATATCTCCTTATGCCTATTCGAATGGCTATAATAAAAAAGACAAGAGATAACCGATGCTGGGGAGGATATAGAGGAAAGGGAACCCTCATGACCTTTTGGTGGTATTGTAAATTGGTGTAGCCACTTTGGAAAACAGTATGGAGGTTCTTTAAAAAATTAAAAGTAGGACTACCATATAATCCAGCAATTCCACTTCTGGGAATACATCTGAAGGAATTGAAGAGGAAACATTATGTTGAAGAGATATCTGCAACCCCAAGTTCATAGCAGCATTATTTACAGTAGCCAAGACATGAAACAACCTAAGTGTCCATCTATAGATGAATGTAGATAAATAGATAAAGAAGTCATGATATATATACACACAATGAAATATTATTCAGCTATATAAATATAAAAATGAGAAAATACTACCATTTATGATAACATGGATGAAGTTTGAGTGCATTATGCTAAGTGACATAAATCAGACAGAAAGACAAATACTATACGTAGAATCTCACTTACATGTGGAACTTATTAATTTTAATTTTTAATTAAAAAATTAAAAGCCAAACACAACGCAAAAGAGATCAGATTTGTGGTTAGCAGAGGCAGGATGTGGGAGTCGCAGCTGGGTAAAGGTGGTCAAAAGGTACAAAATTCCAGTTATACCATAAGTAAATACTAGGAATGCAATATACAACATGATGATTACAGCTAACACTGCAGTATGGTATGTGAGAAAGTTATTAAGAGAGTAGATTCTAAGAGTTCTCATCACAAGGAAAAAATATTTCTTCTTTTTTTTTTGTATCTATATGACTGATGATGTTAAGTAAACATTGTAGTAATCATTTTATGATATATGTAAGCCAATCATTATGTTGTATACCTTAAATTTACAGTGTTCCATGTCAATTATATCTAAATAAAATTAGGAAAAAGTTAACAAGAAAGTTTATTTAAAAAGGTCAATTAGTGTGAATAGTTAGATGAAATGAACAAATTCCTGAAAAATATAATTTAACAAACCTAGACTCAATATTGTTGTCAATATTCCCCAAATTGATCTGCACTCCCAACTTGTGGGCCTACCCAAGCTGCTTCCAGTGATTTATTCCATACAAACAGGCTGTCTTAGTTCCTGCTGCAACATTTCATAAAATCTCTCAAAGGCTCACGAAACTCAAAGAAGCAGCATCTGGCCTCAGCGTGCCCTGTACATCTTGCTGAGCAGCCCCAAGCCCCACACAAGTGGCAGCTGGCCTCGGTTTCTGACTTGGCCCTTCGAGGCACCTATAAGCCCAGCATGGGTGGCAGCCATATGTGGATTGCTTGGTGACTCTTACCCGGTGGCCCCAGAGAGGCACAGGCTGCAGCTGAACTTGGCCTGCTGCTAGACCCCTCCCAGGTCTGTGCCAAGGGGCCCCACAGCACACCTACTACATAAAGCTGCTCTACTAAGTCCAGAAGACTTAGGAGCCCTATGTAATACATAGAAACAGACACAGGGGAGGAAGTTAAATGGGGAGACGAAGAAGCATGCCCCACAGGATAGAACAGAACAAAGCTCCAGAAAAGGAATTCACCAAAATGAAGACAAGCAATATATCAGATTCAGAGTTCAAAAACCTGGTAATAAGAATGCTCAATGAACTTAGGGGAAGAGTAGATGAATGCAGTGAAAATTTTAACAAAAAGATAGAAAACACAAAAATGGAGATGAAAAACATAACATAGAGCCAGTCAGAAATGAAGAATACATTATCTGAGATGAAGAGTACATTAAAGGGAAACAATAGAATGGTGGAAATGGAGGATTGAATCAGCAATATAGAGGATGAAGTAGCAGAGGATACCCAATTTAACACCACCACCACCAACAACAAAAAATCCAAAAAAATGAAGATAGTTTAAGGGGTTCTGGGGCAATGTCAAGTGTAACAACATTTGAATTATATGAGATACCAGAAGGAGAAGTGAGAGAGAGAGAGAGGAAATGAAAAAGCTATTTGAAAAAATAATGATGGAAAATTTCCCTAACCTGGTGAAGGAAATAGACAATATAACATCAGGAAGTTCTAAGAGTCTCAAACAAGATGAACCCAAAGAAGCCAACACCAAGACACATCATAATTAAAATGCCAAAGGTTAAATACAGAGAACTAATCTTAAATGCAGCAAAAGAAAAGCAATTAGTTACATACAAGGGAGCTCCCATAAGACTGACAATCAATTTCTCAACAGAAATTTTACAGGCAGAAAGGCTTGGCACAAAATATTCAAAGTGATGAAAACCCAGGACCTACAACCAAGATTACTTTACCCAGCAAAGTTATCATTTAGAATTGAAGGACAGATAAAGAGCTTCCCAGACAAGAAAAAACTAAAGTTCATTACCACTAAGCCAGTATTACAATAAATGTTGGAGGGACTTTTTTAAGAAGAAGAAAAAATATGTGTCAAAAGTCTAAATAAAGAATAGCAATAACTACATATCTATCAATGCGTACTTCAAATGAAAATGAATTAAATGCTCCAATCAAAATAAAGGGTGGTTAATGGATAAGAAAACAAGACCCTTACATAAGCTGCCTCCAAGAGACTCACTTCAGATTAAACGACACACACAAACTAAAAGTAATGGGATGGAAAATGATATTTCACGATGGACCTTAGAGGGTAGTGTGCTGAGTAGAGTGAGTCAGATAGAGGAAGACAAATGCCATATGATTTCATGTACATGTAGAATCTAAAGAACAAAATAAACAAACAAACAAAAAAATCCAGAAACAAACTCATAGATACAGAGAATATTTTGAAAGTTACCAGATGGGAGGAGGATTGGGGGGAAGCGGTCAGTAAAAAAGGGAGAAAAGATTAAGAAGTACAAATTGATAGTTAGAAAATAGTCATGAAGATATAAAGGATAGCATACGGAATATAGCCAATAATATTGTAATAACTATGTATGGTGTTGGAGGGGTACTAGATTTATTGAGGTGATCACTTTGTGAGTTAAATAGATGCCTAATCACTATGCTGTACACCTGAAATTAATATAGCATTGTATGCCAACTATAATAGAAAAATAAAAGTTATTGTTAATTTTTTTTTAAAAAAGAAGAAAAAGTGTGTGTGTTTGTATATATGTATAGCAGTAGGAGGAGGAATAGGAGGATTAGGAATAGGAACATACTAGGCTCAAAAAGTAAAGTTCTTTTGCCCTTTGCTTTTTGTTCAGCTTCCTATCACTGGTGATATAATCCTTTCTAAATTTTCAACTCACTGACTTTCCTAGAAACCTTGGGCAAACCTGCCCCTCAGAAAAGACCATAAGTGTGATAGCACATCCTACAAGCCTCAGAGTAACAAGTTCAAAGATCAGAGCTGTTCCAGTGAAGTGAGATAAGACTTTAATGAGGTGCAGAAGACCAGACAGATGTGGTTTTACAATAGGCAGCAGAGCTTGACTTCAAGGGTCCCCCAGCCACTTCCTGCTGGTCCTGGAAAAATAGTAACACAGGCCCATCAACAATATTTCTTGAATCCCTCTTTCACTTGGGGCACTTTCATACGTTGCTTTGTATTATGGTTACCCGTTATCTCTCTCAAAATGTTTTACTCCAACAGACATTGGATAGCTCAGAAGATAATGCAACCTGCCTTTCAGTACTCAAAGAATAAAAAATCATGCTAGATACCACATTTTAGGTGCACTGTTAATGATATTCATGTCAACCCGTAGTCATTGGCACCAATCTCCAATTTGGAGTGTGGTGGTGAAGAAAATTTTATGCAGTGCAAAGAGCTCAATTGTTATAGAGCATGACTGTGATAACAGTTCAATAATGTTATAGCTCAATTATGAGACAGCATGGCTGTGGAACAGCACATCTGTGATGTGGCCCTGGGATAGGGTGGCCATCCCCGGCTAGATATTCTGTTCTACTTGGTCTGCTCCTGCAAGATGTCTTCAGTCTTCAATGGAAAAGTGTATCACCTGAGCCAGAGGGGAGCTGACTTATATAAAGAGAAGTCCCTGTCCCTGGTCCTTGATTGATTCATCCTCATGCAAATGAGGACTTCAAATCCTTGCAATTTGATTGGTTCAAAAAGCACTGTCCTGATTGGTCAGAATAGAGCTGCTCTGATTGGATGGTGAAGATGCTGATGAGGAAACAGCTCTGAAGCTCCAATTGGATGGGGAAAGCCTAAGTCCTATTGGTTGAAATAGAAATCCAGGAATTCTTTTATAAGGATTGGCTCAAATGTCAGAAACAGTGCAGACAGGCAGTTCAGTGCAGTCTTCTTCCTAAAGTACAGTTTGTGTGACGGGCTCCTGTGTAGAAATGGCAGCCATGCTCTGCTTTTTTAAAATTTGAGCCCAGTGAGCCAAAAGGAGTCCTTCTTGGTAGGTATTTCCTTTCTAAGCGTCCACAACTACTAACATTATTAAGTGCTTTTAAACATAATCACAACATTTGAGGTAGACATTATAATAATCCCCATTTTACAAAGGAATACACTGAGGTATAGAAAATTTAGTAACTTACACGAGGTCATGCAGCTAGTAAGTAGAAAAACTAGTTATCTAACAATCACAATCTTGTTCCAGAGTCTGTACTCTTTAACCTTTAAATTAAATTGAATTGAATTTCTCTGAATACTCTTTTGTCTATTCATATGTCATTACTTACTTTTCTTCAGGCTCAGCAAATTTCTTACCTCCTTCAAAAAGCCTTTCAAGTGGCATCCAAATTGAAAATAAAGAAGTTAAATTGTCACTTTTTACAGATGACATGACCTTTTATATAGAAAATCCTAAAGACTCTACCAAAAACTATTAGAAACAATAAACAAATACAATAAATTTGCAGGATACAAAATTGATGTATAAAAATCCATAACATTCCACTAGCAATGAATTTTCAGAAAAAAAAATGAAAAGAGCAATTTCTTTTGCAATTACAATGAAAAGAATAAAATACCTAGGAATAAATCTAATTAAATTTGTGAACTTATACACTGAAAACTATAAGACGTTATTAAAAGAAATTGAAGAAAACACAAAGGAATGAAGACTTTCCATGTTCATGTATCAGAAGAATCAATAGAGATAAAACGATCTTATTGTCCAAAGCAATATATAGATTTAATGCAATGCCCATAAAAATCTCAATGGCATTTTTTAAAGAAATAGAACAAAAAATCATCTGATTTGTATGGAAGCACGAAAGACCCTGAATAGTCAAAGCAATCCTGAGAAAAAAAGAACAAGTCCAGAGGTATCACACTGTCTAACTACGAAGTGACAATAAACAAACAGCATGGTATTGGCAGAAAAACAGATACACAGACCAATGAAACAAAATTGAGAGCCCCCAAATAAACTCCTGTATGTATGGGCAAATAATTTTCAATGAAGGAGCCAAAAACAAAAAATAGAAAAAATAAAGCCTCTTCAATAAATGGTACTGGAAAAATTGGAAAGCCACATACAAAAGAATGATTTGACTGCCGTCTGTCACTATACACCAAAATTAACTCAAAATGGATCAAAGACCTAAAGATAAGACCTGAAACAATAAATTGCACAGAAGAAAACATAGGTGCTAACTCATCAACCTTAGTTTTAAAGAGAATTTTATGAATTTGACCTCAAAGTCAAGGGAAGTAAAAGCAAAAATAAAAATGAATGGGGCTACATCTAACTAAAAAGCTTCTGCACAGCAAAAACAGAAACAAAAACAAAATCAACAAAGCAAAGAAGCAAACAATTGAATGGGAGAAGATATTTGCAAACAACACCTCTGATAAGGGCCTAATATCCAAAATATATAAAAATCAACAATAAAAAATACAAACAATCCAATTAAAAAATGGGCAGAGGACCTGAACAGACACTTCTCTCAATATGACATACAATGGCTAATAGTCATATGAAAAAATGCTCAACTTCACTAGCTATTGTGGAAATACAAATCAAAACCACAATGAGATACCACCTCACACCTGTAAGAATGGCTATTATTAACAAGACAAGTAACAGGTGTTAGACAAGTTGTAGGGAAAAAGTAACCCTCATACAATGCTGGTGGGAATGTAAATTGGTACAGTCACTATGGAAAACAGTATGAAGTTTCCTCAAAAAAAAAAAACTGAGAATAGAATTACCATATGACTTAGCAATCCCTCTTCTAGGTATTTATCCAAAAAATTTGAAAACTTTTATCTATAAAGATATGTGCACCTCAATATTCATAGCACCTCAATATTCACCTCAATTATTCATGCTGGCCAAGACACGGAAACAACCAAAGTGCCCTTCAATAGATGGCTGGATAAAAAAGACGTGGTATATATATATAATGGAATATTATCCAGCCATAAGAAAAGATGAAATACTGCTATTTGTGACAACATGGATGGATCTTGAGATTATCATGCTAAGCAAAATAAGTCAGACAGAAAAAGTTGAGAACCATATGATTTCATTTGTATGTGGAATATAAAACTGAAAGCAACAAACTAACATGACAAACAGAGACTCATGGACATGGACAACAGTTTAGTGGTTACCAGAGTGAAGGGCAGAGGTGTGGAGGTAGTAAAGGAGGTCAAATATATGGTGACAAAAGGAGATTTGATTTTGGTTGGTGAACACATAATGCAATATACATATATTATTCAATTGTACACTTGAAACCTATATGATTTTATTAGCCAATGTAATCCCAATAAATTTAATAAAAAAAGGCTTTCCAAACTATTTGGTAAAATAATGATCATTTTTTCAGAATTTCCATACCAATTTTGCCTTCACAACATGAAATGACATTATATTGGTATGAGGAAAAACGATAATGATGGTGATATTAGTGATAATAGTTAACATTTATTGACCACTTAATATGTACTATCCATTATTCTATGGACTTTACATGAATTCTCATTTAATTCTCACAAATGCCCAGGAAACATACACAATTATTCCATGTTTTATAGGTGAGGAAATTGAGAGTCTCAGGCTAAGCAATTCACCCAAGGCCACAGTTAGTGGCAGAACCAAGTCCCTAGCCTAGAACCTCTACCTACATATGACCAAGAGATTGATCTTCTAAGGTCTCTCTGAAAGCCTGCAACTGCTAATAGACACATTAGAGAGGGAGCCCAAATATGTGCAGTCATTTCACAGCAGCCTCTGCCTGTCCCACTCTCCACCTCCTATAGACATACATGGGTCCTGCCAACAGCTCTGTGACTGGGTCAGGGTCAGGAGAATCCCCACTTGCCTCTGGTTTCCCCAGGTCTGAACAACTGAGTCAACACTCAGGAAATTTAGAAAAGTGTAATAAGAGAAACAGTATTTTCAGTAGGGGAAAGGAGACAAAGGGACATTTTAGAAACTCATATATCCTTTAGTTGAACTTTTTTTCCTGAATAAAAACTAATTATATAATGACTGCCTACCACAACAGTTTATCACTCCAAAGAAAATAAGAGGAGCTTTGACATCCCTAAAGATATTATGGTACTACAGTCATTAAGGGGCTGTGCTCACCCGAACATGCTCAGTACCAGCAGGAAAGGAGAAGAATTGTTATAAATCACAGGGACCCCCTGACTCCCATTTCCCAAAAGCCTCCCTCTTAATCCCTGCATGAAAAGATGACATGGTATCTACTTCATTTCAGTTCAAAAATAGTACTTACTGGCTATCTATTTGTTCTAGGCATTTAAATAATAAAAAGATGAGAGATTTCTGAAATCTCATTTAATGAATTCAATTCTGAAACATCACTCAAATTTTAAAAGGAAGACAAATACACAACAAACAATTCTAACTGAAAGGCGAGCATAGGCTAGCATGAAGAACACAAAGGTTTTAGCATATTTCTCCTGAAAGATCTTAATCTCTCATTGGTATCTTGGAAAATAATTCTTAGGATTAGAGGTAGAGAGGAAATAAATGAAGCTTCAGCACTAACTTGGGGTGAGGAACAGTCAGTTAATTAAATAGTCAGTTAATTAACAGTCAGTTAATTAAAAAGGGGAAGCCAAGTTCTTTTAAAACAAGCCAAAAAATAAATTAAAATAAAAACAGAAGATAAAATTCAAAAAAGCAAAATTCCTAAACAGGATGCCCAGCCCTATGTATCCCTCCCACCCCTGCCCCACAGAGACCTGGCCAATAATGTGGATGGAGGGAGAGCTGCTCCCCCAGAACCCAGCCCTCTTGGCTACATCAGCAACTTCATTTTCTGTTTGTACTTTAGAACAGTGGCCTGCAACCTTTTTGGCACCAGGGTGCTCCCATGAGAATCTAATGCCTGATGGATGATTTGAAGTGTTCCCGAGGTGATGATGCTAGTGCTGGGAGTGGCTGCAAATACAGCCGAAGCTTCACTGGCTTGTCTGTTGCTCACCTCCTGCTGTACGGCCTGGTTCCTAACAGGCTGCAGACTGGTACTGGTCCGTGGCCTGGGGGTTGGGAGCCTTTGTTTTAAAATGTGAATGCCTTTGGGAAGTCATCATTGCCTTGATTGCATTAGTTTGTGGCATTTTGCTTTTCTAGTCAAGAGCCTCAGGGAGCAGAGTCAGGGTTTTGGACTTCATGCCTGAGGACAAGAATCAGGACTGAAGATGAAAGGAGGGACCCTCTTCTTCTGTGGTCTGGCCTAACCATGTGCTATCTTAGCCCATTCTTCTCTGTCTGGGAAGTGAGCTCTCCTTCTCACTGGTCCTTCTCTATGTCCAGCTCCCACTAGCTTTTTTGACCCCAGTACACCCCCTGCTCTTGACTACTGTGAATCCAGTCTGTGTACCAACAACCCAGACAGACCAGAGATGTGGATGCTTTCTTTTGCCAGTCAGCTCAGCCTTGGCCTCAGACAAACCCCTTTTGGCCCAGGTTACTCTCTCACAATACACCTGTTCCAACCAGACTCCCCTGTGGAATCCATTGAGTCTGCGGAACCCTCACCATCTTCACTCTGCTTCAAAGTCTACTCCTTATCTGCAACTAGCCCACACTGATGGGTAACCCTCTAAGTCTAGAGACTCTGGCTCATGCTATCTCCCCTCCCCAGAATCTCTACAGCATTCACTAAAGCAAACACCCTGGAGAAGAAGAGGATGCCTTCTTCTTCATGTACAGTTGTAGTCTCTTAGTTTGACAAACTTCCACCAGCAAAAGCAAATGCCCAATGTCTTAAGTCACTTAGCTTTGAATATATTTGTACTGTGCTACCCATTACTACTCTTATTGCGCCAAATACTCACCCCTGGATCACACCCCTTCATCCCTTCAAAAGTTTGATTTTTGACTCACTGTTAGTCTCTCCAACGTTAATCTTGTACTAATTCTTCACAATTTCAGCCTCCTCCCAGACAGTCCTTTGTGTCAAGCTCATTGTTTAGTGCTTTACAAATATTATCTCATTTAATTTTCACAACAACTCATTTCTCAAAGGAGAAAAATTAGGGATGGAGAAAGTAAGAATATTGCCTAATTCTGCAGAGCTACTTAGTGAAGCAAGGATTCAGACCAAGCTGGTTATATTATAAAGCCTTTATTCTTGACAGCTATGCTGTGTTGCCTCCCTATTATTAGAAAAACATCTACTTTTTCTTGAAAGTTGCTGAGAACAGTTAATGCAGAAAGTATAGAAGGTTTGGGGATTTTCTTTACACTTCTATCACTCTTTCTGGTCTTATTTCATAGCTCCAATTCAAGTTATTGTTTTCTATTGTTAGCTTGCTCCTTCGGTTATGTTAAAACTTGTTGGCATAAAGGACCTCTACAATCTGGGAAGGCAGAACTAGTTTCGTAGGTAGATAAACATGAGCACAAATCCTAGTCCCACCAATAATGTTCCACCATTGCTCAATAATCTTTGAAAATTACATTATCTTTTAGAGCCTTAGTTTCTGAGGCAATAGAGAGTTGTACTAAAGAGCCTAGGCTATGGGATCAGGCCAACTCAATTCAAATTTCAGATGTGCCACCAGCTATGACTGAGCAAGTTAGTTAAGTCTAAGGTTTTTCAACTGCCAAAATGTTGCACAGGCAGTTAGGAGGATTAAATGAGATGGTGTAGTTAAAGCCTAAGAAGCTCTGAACACAGTATGTGCTTAATAAATTATGAGGCATGCAGTTAAGGTGAGTTAATGTATCTAAGTAACAGACTCTTGGAAAATGGTAGTTCCTCTTCTTTCTCTCCATACCTAATTCTTCATCGATCTCAATACTATACTTCAGTCATACCCAACTATTCAGCATTGCTCAAAACACCTGCCTTTGTCTGAGTTGGATACTCTACCTGAAAATCCTTTCCACTCCTATGCTGTCTCACCTAGGCATCTTTTGATGGCCAATTAAAAATCCACTTCCTCTCTTATGTGTTCCCAAGATAACACAAAGTTTACCATGTACCTATTTGTATGAACGTCTCCACTAAACATTTAATACTTTATAGTTGTTAATAGCCTGTGAATTCCTGGCAGATGGAGACTATTTTTATTTCTCTTTCTGTCATTAGCCCTATGTATATTTCCTGGCATGTACTAAATTCTATTCAATTCAACTGAACACATAAAGAAATTAAACTATTGAGTGTCAATCCACCATGGACCCTGAGCACCCCTGCACACACTTACTGGGTAAGAATGCAAAGAATGCCAAGAATGCAACTCCATCTTTACTTATTTCTCAGGATTGTGTTTGCAGCAAGCAACTTTGAGGGATGAAGTAATATCTCCTTTCAGGGATAATATCAGGCTTGCTATAAAGGCTTGTTTGTATAATATTCTCCTGGGCCCTGTTTGTTGACTCCATAGGACTTGGGGAGCAAGAAAAATTAGCATAAACATGATGGTGTTGTTGCTTGCTATGTCATAAGTAATAAAGTCCTTAGTCTCTGACCCAGCATCCATGAAACAACAGGCTAATTTATTATCTCAAGGGTCAGCAAACTATGACCTGTGGGTCAAATCCAGCATATGATCTGTTTTTGTACAGCCTGTTAAGAATGGTTTTTATATTTTTAAAAGGTTGTAAAAAATGAGATTAGCAAAGTGTGGCAGAAACCTTATATTTCCCATAAGGCCTTAAATATTTATTATCTCACTCTTAAAAGGAAATGTTTGCCAACACCTGTATTATCTTATAAGGATAGTAAAATTAAATCTGACTTTCTGACCAGTTCCGACTCTTCAGTTATTTTCCTGAGAGCAGGAATGTCACCTTTACTTCTTAGGTGCTCATAGCACCAAGCATAGGGTTGATACTCGGGTAAGACTCAACTAAAACCAAAGTGCCCCTTTCACAAATATTTAGTGTCTGGCACTGTTTCAGGAACTAGGGATGCAGAGGTAAACAAAATATTCAAAATCCTTGACTCCACGGAATTGAAATTCTAATAAAATAGACAATAATAAGTAACTACATGTCAAGTAGTAGTAAGTGCTATGGGGAAATTAAGAGTAAAGGAGATGAGGAGTTCCAAACTTTAACTGGGTGAGTGGGGTGGGGTGGAGTGGGTAAAGCTGGCTACTGGTTTATGAAAGGCATTCAAGGAAGTCCGTTCTGAGAAGTTGGCATGATTAAGTAGGTCAGTGCCTGTTTGAGATATCTAATCATATAGAAACCTATACGCTGGGGAAGTGAAATTAAAAGCACATCTCACCTCCACTTTCCAGCTTATGGTTTTCTAAACTAAGTATCCATTTGAGCTGGGCCTCAATCAAGACACACCCCCTACCTCTTCCCCTTAGAGTATCACTTCTACATAGTTCTCTGGAAGCCTGAGAGCATAAATTTAGTGCAAGTTGGAACGTACAGGTGTTTTGCACTCTACCCCCACTAATAAGTATATCATCATAATCCTACTTTGGCATAAAAGCACCCAATTTATAAATCACTGTACTTAAACTCTGACTTATTTTACCAAATGCAATCTAATTCCCTACTCCAACACATAAGTGATGCACTTATAAACGACAAAAAAAAAAATGCTTATATACATAAGAGTCTGAGAACCTTTACTTTGGTAGAAAGAATAACTCTTTTTTTTTTTAAGCAGAAAAGAAAAGCTTTATTAGAAGAGAAAGTACACTTTCAGATGTGGAAGTGGGCCTAAGCAAGAGAAGTGTGGCTCAAAAGGCCAAGAATGACTTTTAAATGACACAGGCTTTGTGATAATTCAGAGTTTGGTCCAAGTGCCTCCATTACCCCTTGTTAGCTGGGCAACAGATCTTGGACAAGTTACTTTTACTCTTTTAGACTTAGTTTCCATGTTTGTAAAAGGGGGCTAATAATACCTACCTCTTTTTTAAATGTATGTAATAGATGCAAGGCACTAAGCACACAGTCAGCCACACAGTATGTATTCTGTAAGGGCTGGTATTTTGATTGTCAGGTATTACATAAATCATTCATTCAGTAGGCATTTGCTTATTGCTCCTATTTCTTGGCAGGCAGGGTCAAGTGAAGAGGCTTCTCTAAACAATAAGACCACCTGTGCCCTCAAGAAGAATACAAAGTAGTAAATAAGAGAATAAAATAAATAAGCAATGATGATAAAGTGTGATATGTAATAGAAAGAATTGTAAGTGCGATAAGAGTATATCATCAGAGAAGGTTTCCCATATGAACAGCTGAACTAATTCCTAAGGTAAAGTTCTTACTCAGAAAAAAAGTAGACATTCCAGATAGAGGTAACACACATACAGGCAGGAGGGAGACTGCTAAGAGAGAACTGAGTTGGATCTAAACTAATTTGATTCTCATGCTAAGGCTTTGGATTGATCTTAAAGACAAGGAAAGAACCTCTGGATTCTGTATGGAGATGCAATTAGAGTGAAGCAAGGATAGAGACAAGAAGATGAATTATGAGGCTGTCCAGAAGTAGATTTGGGAGTTGGAGGGATATAAATGAGTTTGAGATTGACCTGCCCATGGAATATTTTAGTAGAGAAATCAGGAGGCAAACAGATGTAAAAGAGTGAGATCTGGGCTAGTGACTGATTTGGGAGTCATCATTATGTAGACAAAGCCATATAAATGAGATATTCTAGAATCTCTGTGAAGAGTAAGAAGAGAAGAGGGCCGATGAAGGAGCCTTAAGAAGCATTTATAAGATAAAAAGGAGGAAATAGAGCCATGAAGAAAATATCACAAACAGGGAATTAGGAACAATAAAATTCAAAGCACTTTCTAATTTTCAAGTCACATTCCAGATGAGTGATGTCAACAAAATAGCAAACTAGAAAGTTTCAACCTTTTTCCCCTCTCACTATACATATACATATACATGTGTGTGTGTGTGTGTATGTGTGTGTGTGTGTGTGTGTGTGTGTGTGTGTGTGTGTATTCTTAAACCAACCAGGAGGTGTCTGAACCAACTTTGCAAGAACTTAGAAAACAATCAAGAGTTTACATAAATTAAGCAAATGCCCAATCAAGTAAAAACCATCTTCAAAATTTTAGGAAAATTTTTGGTGTTTTTACCCACCTTTGCCTCACTCCCAACCTAGCATAAGAGTCTCTTGGTCTTGAGCAGTGGCAATCTAAGACCAAGTTCCTCCACTTGAACTGGAGGCAGCAGAGCAAATCTTATTTGCAAAGCTTTTCTAACATATTTCTGTCTTGCATAACTCAGAATGCATGCAGGAAAAGTGGCAGGCACTACTCTTAAATATTCCCAGTGGACTACAAACTCAAAGATGCCTGGGACAAGAGATTACAGGTGGAGACATACAATAGATCATCTAAGACCTGGAGGAAAAGAGATTACAGGTGGAGACATACAATAGATCATCTAAGACCTGGAGGAAAAGAGATTACAGGTGGAGACATACAATCGATCATCTAAGACCTGGAGGTGCTTTGGGAAATGAGGAAATTCAAAAGCAACTGCTTATACAAGGAAACTTAAAAAGCCATGCATGTCCAGGCAAGATGTATACACAGAAAAGACCTGAGAAGACTTAAATGCTTACCTTGAGCTAATCCCTAGGCTTAGAGAATATTTAGCTAATTGGTGAAGGACTGAACCAGTACAGAGCCAGTCTGCAAAGACTACAAAAGGTGGCTGTTCTTCCTTTATTTCGTTTTTATTTTTGATGGTTTTATATGCTTGTCTATTTAAACTCTTGGCATTCAGGAAAATCTCCGTCAAAACACTAATGGAACATGAAATAACAGGTACTTCAGTGAGCACACACAACAATAACACACCCACCTTTCAAAAGTAGTTTGGAAAAGTCTCAAGACAAACAAACTGCTATGACCTTCAACAACTAAAACACAAAAAAAGACAAGACAAGGGTGACCACCTCTGTAATTTAATCTACTATTGGAAGGTTGTACTACTGGAAGTACTATCCACAGCAATCAGAAAAGAAAAAATATATAAAGAATACAAATTTAAAAACAAGTAAAACTCATTATTTGCAGATGACATATATTATATAGAAAAAATCCTAACTATTCCACCAAAACACTATTAAAACTAATAAATAAACTTAATAAAGTTGCTGAATACAAAATTCATATTTAGAAATTGGTGTGTTTTTATATATCAATAACAAATTATTGGAAAGAGAAGTTAAGAAAACAATCCCATTACAATTGTATTAAAAAGAATAAAATATCTAACAATAAATTTAACCAAAAAATTAAAAAGCCCGTACCTGGAAAAGTATAGGACATTGATAAAAGAAAATGAAGAAGATACAAATAAATGAAAGGCTATACTAGGCTCATGGATTAGAAGAATTAATATTGATAAAATGTCCACACTACCCAAAGCAATCTACAGATTCAATGCATTCCCTATCAAAATATCAATGGCATTTTTCATAGAGCTAGAACAAATAATTCTAAAATTTATATAAAACCATAGAAACTCTGAATAGCCAAAGCAATACTGAGAAAAAAAGAACAAAGTTGGAAGTATCACACTACCTGATTTCAAGCTACACTACGAGGCTATAGTAATTTAAAAAAAAACACACACAACACATAAAAAACAGCATGGCGCTGGCACAAAAACAGAAACATAGACCAATGGAACAGAATAGAAAGTGCAACAATACCTCCAATTAGGGCCTAATACCCAAAATATACCAAAAAAAAAAAAATCCCTCATACAACTCAACAATAAAAAGAAAAAATCCAATTAAAAAATGAGCAGAGGACCTGAACATACATTTCTCCCAAGAAGACAGACAAATGGCCAACTGACATAAGAAAAGATGCTCCATTGCACTAGCTATTAGGGAAATGCAAGTCAAAACCATAATCACACCTGTTAGAATGGTTATCATCAACAGGACAAGTAATAACAAGTGTTGCAGAGATTGTGGGGAAAGGGGAAACCTTATACTGCTGGTGGGAAGGTAAATTGATACAGCCACTATGGAAAACACTATGGAGGTTCCTCAGAAAAACTGAGAATAGAATTACCATATGATCCAATAATATCTCTTAAGTATCTATTCCCCAAAATTAAAAACATTTACGCATAAGGATATATGCACCCTGATGTTCATAGCAGCATTATTCATGGTGGCCAAAGTGTCCTTCCATAAATGATTGGATAAAGAAGTTGTAGTACATATACAATGGAATAATACTCAGCCATAAGAAAAGATGAAATATTGACATTTGCAAAAACATGGATGGATCTTGAGATTATTATGATAAGTGAAATAAATCAGACAGAAAAAGTTGAGAATCATATGATTTAACTTATATGCGGGATAAATTTGAAAGCAACAAACAAATAAAAATAAGACAAGCAAACAGAGACTTATGGACATGGACAAGAGTTTAGTGGTACCAGAGGGAAAGGGGGAAGAGGAGCTAGATAAGAGTAAAAGGAGTCAAATATATGATGATGGGAAGAATTTAACTTTGGGGGATGAACACCCAACACGATATATTTACAATGTATTACTGAACTGTGCACTCAAAACCTATATATTTTATTAACCCCCAATAAATTTAATGAAAAAAAGAAAGTCTGAAGTAAACCCATAATTTTATGGTCAACTAATATATGAAAAAAAGACAAGAATATACAATGGGGTTTATTCAATAAATGGTGTTGGGAAAACTGGACAGATACATGGAAAAAAATGAAACTGGACCACCTTTTTACACCATATACAAGAATAAACTAAAAATGGGTTAAAGACTTGAATGTAAGATCTGAAACCATAAAATCCTAGAAGAAAACGTAGGTAATAAACTCTTTGACATTGGTCTCAGCGATATTTATTGGGTGCCTCTCCTAGAGCAAAACAACAAAAGCAAAAATAAACAAATAGAACTACATCAAACTAAAAAGATTTTGCACAATGTTGGAAATGATCAACAAAACAAAAGTGCAACCTACTAAATGGAAGAAGATGTTTACAAATGATATATCCAATAAGGGGTTAATTAATATCCAAAATAAAGAAAATACTTATATAGTGCGACATCAAAACAAAACAAAACAAAACAAACAATCCAATTTAAAAATGGGCAGAGGATCTGAATAGACAGTTCTCCAAAGAGGACATACAGATGCCCGACAGACCAAGAGATACTTAACATCGCTAATTATCAGGAAAATGCAAATCAAAGCCACAATGAGATATTACTTCACACCTGTCACAATGGATATCATCCAAAAGACAACAAAGAGAAAGTGTTGGTGAGGAAGTAGAGGAATCCTCATGTACTGTTGGTGAGATCGTATATTAGTGCAGCCACTATGGAAATCAGTATGAATGTTTTTCAAAAAATTAAAAATAGAACTATCACATGAACCAGTAATTCTGCTTCTAGGTATTTATCTGAAAAAACTGAAAACACTAATTGGAAAAGATATATGCACCCTAATGTTCATTACAGCATTTTTTACAATGTGCAAGATATGTAAACAACCTAGGTGTCCACGAATAGATGAATGGATAAAGAAGATATGGCCCATATACACATGGAATATTATTCAGCCATAAAAAGAATGAAATCTTGGCATTTATAACAACACGGATGAACCTGGAGGGTATTATGCTAAATGAAATAAGTCTGAAAAGGAAAGACAAATATCATGTAATTTCATTTATATGTGGAATATTTAAAAAAAACAGAAACACACAAATATAGAGAAGAAACTGATGGTTTTCAGGTGCAAAGGGGTGGGGAGATGGGTAAAAAATGTGAAGAAGATTAAGTATAACTTCCAGTTATAAAAATAGTCATAGGATGTAAAGTACAACATGGGGAATATAGTCAATAATTGTAATAACTATGTATGATGCCAGACAGGTACTAGATTTATTGTGGTGATCACTTTGTAAAGTATTTAAATGCCTAATCACTATGTTGTATACCTGAAATGAATATAATACTGTATGTTAAGTATAATTTAAAAAAAAAAATTTACAAAAAAAAAAATGGACTACTATGCCATTCAACCTCCCCATCTCTAAAAAGTAAAAATAAAAAGGAAACCATGCGGAAAGGCAGAAATCTGATTCTCAGAGTTACTAATTTATAATAACCATAAGCTCAGTTTTGACAAAGAAATCACAGTGTGTACACAGAAACTGAAAAACAGCTCATTCAAATAAATAAACTAAACTGAAAGAAACAATCCCAGAGGAAACCCAGACATCAATCTTACTAGACAAAGTCATTAAAACAATGATCTTAGATATGCTCTAAGAGATAAGGGAAAACATTGGCAAAAAAAACTAAAGAAAATCAGAAAAACATTATATAAACAAAGTGGGAACATTGATAAAGAGATAGAAATTATAAAAAGAAACTAAAAATTCTGGAGCCGAAAAGTACAATAAGTAAAAATAAAAATAGAGTAGTTCAACAGCAGGGTTGAGCAGACAGAAGAAAGAATCAGTGAGCATGAAAATAGGACATTTGAAATTACAGAGTCTTAAGAGCACAAAGAAAAAATGAAGAAAAGTGAGTAGAGTCTAAGGGATCTGTGGGACACCACAAGTGGCTTACTATGTACATTTTTGAAGTCCCAGAAGACTACAGAGAGAAAGTGGCAGAAGGATTACTTGAAACTATAATGGACAAAATTCTCAAATTTGAGGAAATATTTGAATCTTTAAATCTTAAATTCCAAGTGAATTCCAAGTAGGATAAACTTAGAGACCCACACCAAGATACATTATAATTGAAATTTTGAAAGACAAAGAGGGAATCTTGAAAGCATCAAGAGAGAATTGATTTATCAAATACAAGGGATTTCCAATAATATGATTAGCCATTTTTAATCAGAGACCTTGGATAAGAAGCAGTGAGGTAATTTAAAGAGCTGAAAGAGAAACATCATAGACCAATAATTCAACATATGGCAAAACTGTCCTTCAAAAATGAGGGAGAAATTAAAGCATTCTTATATCAAAAAAAAAGTTGAGATACTTCAATGTTTCTAGACCTACCCTAAAAAAAAGATGAAGGAAGTGTTTCAGGTTAAAATGAGAGGACACTAGATACTAACTAAAAGACATTGAAGATATAAAGACTTCTGGAAGGTACATACATGAGCATATATACAGCCTGTATTGTTGTAATCTTAATTTGCAAATTGAATTTTAATTATCTACAGAATTTAAAATAAAAAAAGTATAAAAATTATAAATCTACGTTATTGGGCACAAAATGTATAAATATGTAACTGTGATAGCAACACATAAAGAGGATACATGGAGCACTATTGGCATCAATTCACATTAGATAGTTTTAACTTTAGAACATTATACTTACTCTCCATTTAACCATACAGAAAATATCCATAGAACAGCCACAAATGGAAATGAGAAAGGTATCAAAATGTATCACTAAAAAAACAAAAAGCAACCCCCCCAAATCCCCAAAACACTAAGTACAAAAGGAGACAGCAACAGAAAATTAAGACCAAAAAACCTATACTGCATACAGAAAACAAACAGCAAAATGGCGGAAGTCCTTCCTTATCAATATTACTTTAAATGTAAATGGCTTAAACTTTCCATTCAAAAGGCATCAAATAGCAGAACTGGTCAAAAAATAAAAACCTATATGCTCCAAATGTCTGATGTCTACAAGAGACTCACTCTAGATATAAATATATAAATAAATAGCAAGAGAAAGAATGGAAAATATATTTCATTCAAGTACTAAGCAAAAGAGAGCTAAGGTGGATATTCTAATTCAGATAAAATAGACTTTAAGTCAAAAACTGTTGCAAAGACAACAAAAGAGATATAGATTGATAAAAAGATTAATTCACCAAAAAGGTATAACAATTTTAACAAAATATATAAAGCAAACACTACAGAATTGAAGGGAGAAATAGACATTTCTTCAATACATCACTTTCAATATGTTAGAATAACCAAACAGAAGATTGGTAAGAAAATAGAGGACTTTAACAAAACTATTAATCAATTAGATCTAAAAGGAATATACGTAACTCCCCAAAACAGCAGAATACACGTTTTTTCTCAAGTGCATGAAAACATTTCCACGACAGATCATATGTGAGGCCACAAAAAAAATCTCAATATATTTTAAAAGACTGCAATCATAAAAAATAGTTTTCTGCCACAATGGATTGAAATCAATAACAGAAGAAAAACTAGATTCGTAAATATGGAGAAATTAAACAACTAATGGGTCAAAGAAGAAATCAAAAGGGTACACTGAGAAAATAAAAATGAAAACACAAAATACCAAAACACTTCGGATACAATGATAAGAAAGCAATGGTAAGAAGGGAATTTACATCTATAAATGCATACATTAAAAAAGGAAGATCTCAAATCAATAACCTAAGTTTATGCCTTAAGAAAAATAATTAAACCCAAAAATTGCAGAGGGAAGAAGACTCATACTACTAAAATAAAAAACAATAACAAGGACAATACTGCTGATAATATAGAAATAAAAAAAATACTATGAAAATTTGTATGCCAATATATTGGTTAACCTAAATGAAATGAACGAATTCCTAGAAACACACAATCCACCAAACTGAATCATGAAGAAATAGAGAATATGAGTAGACCTATAACCAAAGAGATTGAATCAGTAATCAAAAACCTCCCAACAAAGAAAAGCCCAAGGCCAAATGGCTTTACTAGAGAATATTACCAATCGCTTAAATAAGAATTAACACCAATATTTTTCAAACTTTTCAAAATTCTGAAGAGGAGGAAACACTTCCTAACTCATTCAATTAAGTCAAGTTTTACCTTGACACCAAACCAGACAGATACTACAATAAAACTAAAGACCAATATCCCTTATAAATATTAATGCAAAAAAAAAACCCACAGAAAACTTCAATAAAATACCAGACAAGTGAATTCAGCAGCATATTAAAAATATTACATATCATGACTAAATGAGATTTATTCCCAGAATGTAATAATGGTTCACATATAACAATCAATTCAGTAAAATCAATTACTGAGATGAAGGGGAAAAATACATGATCATAGTAATAGATGCAAAAAAGTATTTGACAAAATTAAACACTCTTTTTCTTGATAAAAAAATTTCTTTAAACCAGAAAGAAGGAAACTTCCTCAATGTGATAAAAATTAAAAGCCATATATGCAAAACCCACAGCTAACAACATCCTCAGTGGTGAAAGGTTGAAAGGTTTTCCCCCAAGACAGGTACAAAACAAGGATCCTCACTTTCCCTACTTCTATTCAGAATAATCCTGGATGTCCTCACAAAAGCAAATAGACAAGATTAAAGAAAGAAAGAAAGAAAGAAAGAAAGAAAAGGCATCCAAAGAGACTCCTGGTCAAGATGGAGGAGTAAGTAAATGCTGTGCTTGCCTCCTCCTACGACCACATCAAAATTACAACTAAATTATAGAACAATGATCATTGAGAACCACCTGAAAAACAGCTATATAGAATTCCTATAACTAAACATATAAAGAAGCCAGTCAGCACTGATAGGAGGAGCAGAGATGTGGAATGAACAATTTCCATACCTGTGGTGTGGCAGTTAATAAATGGCTTTAGAGATCCTTCTGCAAAGAGAAGGGGTCAATGATACACAAAGGGCTCACAAGACTAGGGCTCTTGTGCTTGTGAGAGGAGTCCCCATAACATCTGGCTGTGAAAACCGGTGAAGATTGCATCTGAGTAAGACTGAAGACTGCTGGAAACCTAGGCATTGTAGGTTTTAAGGTACTACATACAGACTCACTCACTCACAAACTCACTTGATCTAAACTCCAGCACAGGATCAGCAGCCCAAAAAGGCCAGGAACATGTGAGGAGGAGTTAATTTGACTAGCTTAAGAGCAAGGAATGGAGTGGCAGGGGTCAGGGCAGCTCTCATTGAGGGAAGAAGTCTGGCAGAGGCCACTGTTCCTTTGTTGAGCCCTTTTCCCACCCAGCTATCAGGTGGGCACCAAATCAAAGCTCTCCATTAACTTGGCTAACACTGTTCATGAAGCCCTGGTAATTCTCTGAGACCTGGCCCTGCCCAACTCACACATCTGGCCCTAACCTCATCCAGCAGCTTTTCTACAAAAAAGTCTTTCTTGGTTTGTGCCTCAGAATTTCTTAATTCTCTCAAAGGGCTACAAACACCAAATAAGCAGCAACTGTCCTCAGTGTACTTTGTACCTCTTGCAAAGGAGCCTCAAGCCTGGCACTAGTGGCAGCCAGCCTTGTTTCTCAGCCTTGTTTCTTCTCTCTTAGGTGCCTCCAAGCCAAGCGCAAGGGGCAACCAATTTTGGATCACTTTGTAGTTTCTACCAGGTGGCCCCAAGCCAGGTACATGTAGCAGCTGACTTTGGCCTGCACCACAGCCCCTCCCAAGAGGTCTCAGAACCGATACACATGAAGGTGAGCTTCAGCCCACACCAGAGCACCACCCAACCAATTCCACAAATGATACACCCAAAAGGCTGACTTCACAGGCACCAGAGCCCACTAGAGCAAATCTAGTCTGTTGGTCAGCCCCTACACAACAGCTTATCTGCTGTAGTAATAGCCATTCCTCATAGTCAGTCAGACGGAGAGTCAGTCCCATCCACTGTTGTTCCAATAGCAATAAGGCTCAACCACAATAGGAAGGCACACACAACCTACAAAAGATACACCCCTGGAGCAGATACCACTTGGCCCCATAAGACCACATACAACATAAAGCCACTGTACTAAGATAGGGAGATGTAGCAGATCTGCCTAATACACAGAAACAAACACAAAGAAGGGACCAATATGAGGAGACAAAGAAACATGTCCTAAATGAAAGAAGACAAAACTCCAGAAAAAGAACTAAACAAAATTAAAACAATCTGCCTGATGAAGAGTTCAAAACACTGGTTATAAGGATGCTAAATGAACTTATGGGAAGAATAAATGAACTTATTGAGAACTTACACAAAAAGATAAAAACAACAAAAAAAGTCAGAAATGAAGAAAACAATAACTAAAATAAAGAATACAGTAGATGTAATGAAGAGCAGAAAGATGTAGCAGAGGGTCAAATCAATGATTTGGAAGGCAAGATAGTAGAAATCACCCAGTGGGAACAGCAAAAAAAATATATATATATATTAACAGTATAGTTTAAGGAACTTCTGGGACAACAGCAAGTATACCAACATTCACATCACAGGGATACCAGAAGGAGAAGAGAGAGAGCTAGGAACTATAAACCTATTTGAAAAAATATTGACTGAAAACTTACCAAATCTAGTGAAGAAAGTAGACATACAAGTCCAGGAAGTGCATGGTCACATCCCAAACAAGATGAATCCAAAGAGGCCCACCCCAAGACACATCATAATTTAAATGTCAAAGATTAAAGACAAAAAAGTGAATCTTAAAATAGAAAAGCAGTTACTTATGTACAAGAAAGCTCCCATAAGACTAGCAGCTTATTTCTCAACAGAAACTTTGCAGCCAGAAGGAATTGGCATGAAATATTCAAAATGATGAAAAGCAGGGACCTACAACCAAGATTACTCTACTCAGCAAAGCTATCATTTAGAATTGAAGAAAAGATAAAGCATTCCCAGAAGAAAAACTAAAGGAGTTCATCACCACCAAGCTGGTATTACAAGAAAAGTTAAAGGAATTTCTTTAAGGAGAAAAAAAAATAAAAATATGAATAAGAAAATACAGAAAAGAAAAAAATTCTCACTGAAAAAAGTAAAAACAAGAAAAGCAATGGATCAACCAAGCATAAAGCTAGAAAAAAGGACAAAGGAAAAAGCAACAACAAATTAAGGGATACACATAAACACACACAAAAAGTAAAAAATGATGACAAAAACATAAATGTAGAGGGGGTGAATGAAAATGGAAGTGATTTTAGAATGTGTTCAAACTTAAGCAATCATTGACTGCTATAAACATAGCTTCGTATATATGAAGTACATGGTAACCAGAAACCAAAAATCTATAAGAGATATACAAGGAATAAAGACAAAGAAATACAAACAAAACACTACAGAAAGCCATCAACAAACAATAGCAAGACAGTAAGAAAGGTACAGAGAAAACTACAAAGACAATCAGAAAACAATTAATAAAATAGCAATTACTACATACCTATCAATAATTATTTTAAATATAAATGACCTAAATGTTCTAATCGAAGGACTTAAGCGGCTGAATGGATTAAAAAACAACACCCATACCTATGCTGCCTACAAGATACCTGCTTTAGATCGAAAAACACACAGTTGGAAATCAAATGGATATACAAAATGGAACTCAAAATAGATCCAAGACCTAAATGTACATGCTAAAAAACAATAAAACCTTTAGAAGAAAACATAGGGAGAAATAACTGGGCGGTTATTTCTTGGATATGACACCAACACAGGTAACAAGAAAAAAATAAATTGGATTTTTTATCTTTTTAGTCTCTTGGGACACTTGCTGTTGGAGTCTGAGCTGCCATGTGAGAAATGAAATTACTCTGCAGGTAAGACCATATAGAAAGGTTCTAAGACTATGTGAAGAGGAGGCTTTTAAGCTGCCTCTGCCAAGATGCCAGGCATTTGAGTGAAACTTCCTTGGACTCACTAGACATGCCCAGATGTCACCTGAATATTACTAAGTGACTCATGTTAATTTCATGTGGAGAAGAAGTGCTATGCCAAACCCAACCCAAATTTCTGACTCACAAAATAATGTAATATAAAATAAGGGTTTTGTTTTAAGCCAAAAAATTGGACTTATTATCAAAATTAATAGCTTTTGTTCATTGCAGGACATTATCATCTGTGAAAAAGCTACACATAGGATGGTAGAAATACTGAAAAATCACACATCATGAAAGATTAATTTCCAAATTACATGAAGAACTCATACAATTCAACAACAAAATAAGCAAACCAATTTAAAATGAGCAAAAGACTTGAATAAACATTTCTTTAAAGAAGATATATAGATGGCCAATAAGCATATTAAAAAAGGTTCAACACCACTATCCATTAGGAAAAGGCAAATCTAAACCACGATAATATATGTAACTTTCATTAGGATAGCTATGATTAAAAAACGGGAAATAATGAGTGTTGACAAGATGGTTGAGAAATTGGAACACTTGTGCATTGCTGGTAGAAATGTAAAATGGTGCAGCTGCTATGGAAAACAGCATGCTTGTTATTCAGAAAATTATAAACAGAATTATCATATGATCTAGCAATTCCACTTCTGGTATTTACCTGAAAGAATTGAAAGCAGATATTTGTACACCAATGTTCATAATAGCATTATTCACAATAGGCAAAAAAAAGAGGCAACTCCAGTGTCCATCAATGGATAAATGGGTAAACAAAATCCAGTATATTCATCCTTAAAAAAGAAGGAAATTCTGCCACATGTTACAACGTGGGTTAACTTTTAAAACATTATGTTAAGTGAAATAAGCCAGTTACAAAAGGACAAATACTGTATGATTCCACTTATATGAAGTACATAGAGTGGCCAATCTCATAGAGGCAGATATAAAATGGTGGTTGTCTGGCCTCTTGGAAGTTATTATTTAATGGGTACAGAGTTTCAGTCTGCGAAGATGAAAAATGTTTTAGAGATGAATGATGATGATGGTTATATAACAATGTGAGTGCATATAATGCCACAGAACTGTACACATAAAATATGGTTAAAATGGTTAAGTTTTATGTTACCATAATTTTAAAAAAAGAGAGAGTAAAGAGATGAGGAAAGATATACCATTCTAACACTAATCAAAAGAAAACTAAAGTAGCTATCTTAAGACAAAACTGACTGCAGAGGTAGGAAATTTATCAGGGATGTAAAGAGTATTACATAATGCTAAAGAGGTAAACTTTCCAAGAAGACATACTAATCATTAATATGTGCGTACCTAAAAACAGTGAAAATATGTGAGGCAAAAACTGATAGGACAAGGAAAAATAGACTTCAACACCCCTCTAATAGTAACTGACAGACCAAATAGGCAGTAAGAATATAAGTGAACTGAATAGCACCATCAATCAACTGGCTCTACTCTTATTTATAGATTACATCATCCCAACAACAGCACAATACAAATTCTTCTCAGGCCTACAGACCGTAAGTCTGGTCTATAAAACACATCATAACAATTTCAAAAAGGCATCTCATACAAAGTATGCTCTCAGACCACAATGGAAGTATGCCAAAATCAATAACAGAAAGTTGCTGGAAAACCCCAAAATACTTGGAGATTAAACAGCACACTTCTAAATAATGCATGGGTCAAAGACATTTCAAGAGATATTAAAAATATTTTGAACAAAATGAAAATATAACTTAGCTAAATTTCTGGGGTGCTTCCAAAACAGTGCTTGTAGGGAAATGTATATAGCATTGAATGCATATATTAGAATAAAGAAAGATATACTATCAGTAATCTAAGTTTCTACCTTAGGAATTAGGAAAAGTAAATTAAATTCAAAGTATGCAGAAGAAAAGAAATAATAAAACTCAGTATGGAAATTAATATCCAGCATATAGAACCTACTCATAAGTAGCCTCTACAGGGGAACACTTTTGGTACAACAAACAAGAGTGGGATTGTATAGAGAAGACTAGAGAGACTTGGGAGCTCTCTGTGGACTCTGGAATTCTCCAGGGTTATTGGGACTCTATTGTTTACATTCCTTTCTACCTCCTCAGGCCAGATTGGGGCTCTATCCAGGTGCTCTGGTCTTTCGGAAAGGTCACTGCAATGTGTTCCTGGATACATTGCCCAAACTCATTTTGGACTGAACAAAGGGAGCAAGCATTTTCAACAGGGCATTACTACATGTACCTGGCCTCCCCACCTGAAGCTGCTCCAGCTTGGTAGGCCAGTGCCCCAGAGACCTTAGGCACCTGCTCCAAATATTCTGCCAAAACAATTCTGCACAGTCTACACAGAACCCGTTTCTGTATAAGGCCACTTTTTAAGATTGAAAAAGACAGCTATTTCATCTAATTCATATAAACAAACATAGAAAGTCAAATAAAATTAAAAGACAGAAGAATATCCCTCAAATGAAAGAAGAAAAATTCTCAGAAAAAAAAAAAAGCTTAAGAAAATGAAATAAGTGATTGGCTTAATAAAGAATTTAAAGAAATGGTCATAAAAATGCTCACCAAATGAGAGTAGAATGAAACTTAGGGAGAACTCCAACAAAGAGTTAGAAAGTATAAGAAAGAACCATTCAGACCTAAATAATGCAATGACTAAAATAAAAAACGCATCAGAAGGAATCAATAGTTGATTAGCTAACACACAAGAATAGATCAGCAACATGAAAGACAGACTAGTGGAAATCAACCAATCAAAACAGCAGAATGACATGGAAGCAACCAAAGTGTCCTATGTGGTACAGATATACAATGGAATATTACTCAGCCACAAGAAGAGATGAAATACTGCCATTTGCGACAACGTGGATGGACCTCGAGATAATCATGTTAAGCAAAATAAGCCAGACTGAAAAAGTTGAAAATCACATGATATCACTTATATGTGGGATATAAACCTAAAAGCAACAAATGAACAGGACAAACAAACAGAGAGACTCATAGACATGGACTATAGACTACTGGTTATTGGAGGGTAGGAGGTGGGGAGGAGGGAGGAGATAGGGTAAACGGGATCAAATATAGGGAGGTAGGGGGAGAGTGAAGTGAGTAAAGGGGATCAAATATATGGTAGCTGAAAGAAACTAAACTTTGGGTGGTAAACACACAATAGAATATACAGATGTCAAATTATAATGTACACCTGAAAATTATATAACTGTATTAACCAATTAACATTAATAAACTTAATAAGAAACTCACAAAACAACAACAACAACAACAACAAAAAGAAATGTAAAGGGGTCTTTTTTAAGTAGAAAAGAAAAGGTCATAATTGGAAATAAAAAAATATGAGAAAGGAAAATACCTTCACAGGTGAAGTCGAATATTCAATAAATACAGCAAATCAGATATTTAAAAAGGTTATAAGAAAAAGTATCAAACTCAACTCCAACTATAATAAGTAGTTAAGATACACAACAAAAATAGATCTAAAATATTACATCAACAACATAAAGAATGGAGGGGGTAAAAATGTAGTCATTATAGAATATAGCTGAACTTAAATGCTTATAAGCTTAAAATATACTGCTATAGATGAATAATGATATACATAAACCTCATGGTAACCACAAACCAAAACCTACAAAAGATATATAAAGAACAAAGAGAGAGTAACCTAAACATAACACTAAAGAAAACAGCAAAACATTAAGGAAGAGAAAAAGAGAAGAAAAAAGGAACAAAGGACAACTATCAAAACAATTTAAAATTTAATGAAAGGCAAAAATTTATACTATCTGAAGAGAAACCAGATAACATGGATAGATCTTGAGATTATCATGCTGAGCAAAATAAGTCAGACAAAAAGGTTGAGAACCATATGATTTCACTCATATGTGGGATATAAAACTGAAAGCAACAAATAACAAGACAAACAGAGACTCGTGGACATGAACAACAATTTAGTGGTTACCAGAAAGAAAGGGTAAAGGGGGTCAAATATATGGTGACAGAAAGAAATTTAACCTTGGGTGGTAAACACAAAATGCAATATGTATATGACATATTAGTGAATTGTACACTTGAAACCTATATAATTTCATTAACCAACATCACTCCCAAAATTTAATTTAAAAATTAAAAATAAACTAAATTTACCAAGTTTTAAAAAATTAAAATAAAAAAGTAAAAAATTAACAAAATGGAAATAAGTAAATACATGTTAATAATTACTTCAAATGTAAATAGATTAAATGCTCCAGCGAAAGACATGGGGTGGCTGAATGTCTTAAAAACATGATCCATCTATATGCCTAGAAGAAACTCACTTTAATTAGAAAGACACTTATAGACTAAAAGTGAAGCAATGGAAAAAGATATTCCACGCAAATAGAAACAAAAAACAAACTGGAGTAGCAATACTTAACAGATTTTCAAACAAAAAAAATGTAAAAAAGTCAGAGAAGGACATTGCATAATTATAAAGGAGTTGATCCAAGAAGAGCACGTAAGAATCATAAATACCTATGCACAAAACATAGGAGAATCTAAATATATAAAACAATTATTAATGGAAATAAAAAGAATAATCCACAGTAATACAATAATAGAAGGGGATTTTAATATCTTATCATCAGTCCCCAACCTTTTTGGGACCAGTGCTCCTATGAGAATCTAATGCCTGATGATCTGAAGTGAAGTTGAGGCTAGGGAGCAGCTGCAAATACAGATGAAGTTTTGCTCACACACAGCTCACTTCCTGCTGTGCAGCCTGGTTCCTAACAGGCCTCTGGGGTTTGGAACTCTGCCCTAACTCACATCAATGGATACATCATCCAGACAAAAAATTTAATAATGATACAATGGACTTAAAAGTCACATTAGACAAGATCAAATTAATGGACATTTTAAGAACGTTTCATCCAAAAAGTGACGAATCCAATTTTTTCAACTGCATATAAAAGATTCTCCAGGATAGATCACATATGAGGCCACAGAATAAGCTTCAATAATTCAAAAAGTTTGGGATCATATCAAACATCTTTTCTGACCAAAATGACATGAAACTACAAATCAGCTACGGAAGAAAACTGAAAAAAAGCATAAATATATGAAGACTAAAAAACATGCTACTAAATAATCAAAGTACCAAAGAAGAAATCAAAATTTATCTTATGGCTGAGTAATATTCCATTGTATATATATATCCACATCTGCTTTATCAAATCATCTATTGAAAAACTCTTTGTTGTTTGCCTGTCTTGGCCACTGTGAATAATGCTGCAGTGAACAATGGGGCATATATATCTTTAGGGATAAATGTTTTCAATTTGTGGGGGTAGATTACTCAGTCATAAGAAAATACGAAATACTGCCATTTGCGACAACATGAATGATCTTAAGATAATCATGCTAAGAGAAATAAATCAGACCAAAAAATCTAAGAACCATATAATTTCACTCATATGTGGGATATAAAGCTGAAAGCAACAAATGAACAAGACAAATAAAAGTTCATAGACACAGACTACAGTTTAGTGGTTATCAGAGGGAAAGGGGGAAGGAGGGAGGTCTATAAGGGTAAAGGGGGTCAAATATATGGTGACAGAAGGAGATTTGACTTTGGTGGTAAATACACAGTACAATACACATATGATACATTATATGATTGTACATTTAAAATCTATATAATTTTGCTAATCAATGTAACCCCAATGAATTTAATTTAAAAAGCTATGTTTTCCTACCAAAAGAATTAATAAAACAGCTAGTTCTTTAAGAAGATAAATAAAATAGATAAATCTTTATTGAAACTCAGAAAGACAAAAGAGAAAGCTCAGTTAAAAGCATGGCAGCATGATCCCTTCCCTTGAAATTACAACAAATTGAATAGTTACAATCCAACAGAAAACACCCAGCCTAACACACAAACACGTCTGAGAGATCTGCACATCAGAACATCTGAAGGTAGGTGAATCAGGTAAGCAAAATAGAAAGAAAGGGAGAGGAGGAGAGACTGGTGCTTCAGGCGCAGCCTGGAGCCCTCTATTCAAGAAGAAGAAGGAAATTAAGTGGCAGTTTACACTCTCTGTAGCCCCAAGCATTCCTGCTTGAGCATTTTCAGCATAAACTACATGGAGATCAGGGCAGACACCAGAGCAGAGACAGCTTATAGAAGGGTGGCAGCTGTGTTTTAGCAACTGCCATTGACAGGCAGAAAGCCGAGTCACAGAGCCTGGCCACCTCCACCCACGCTCCCAGAGCTTGCCTTCTCAAACTCATACAGAGTTAGCAGTGGGCCCCAGGGGTAACTGCAGCAACAAGTACCCCGGGAACTGAGGAGACACACATTGTGGCTGGTCCCAGTGACAGGAGTAGAGATATAGAAGCCAGGCAGCTGAAGCTTGGCAGCCAGCATTACTGAAAGGAAAACAGCCACAGGCACACCAGCGGCCTCTCCCAATCCACCCCACATCCAACCATCCAGGCTGATTTGGGAGGAAGCAGCATAACACTGCATCGGGCTTCTGGGCACTACTGAGACTTATGGGGCTCTTCAGGGGCTCGGGTGCCATAACCCATCACATTCTCCTGTAGGGGTAGATCTCTGGGACTGAGGCAACCTGGTTACAGAAGAAGCACATTCTTCCCCAAGGAATAAAGGGCATTGTTTTTTTTGTTTTGTTTTTGTTTTTGTTTGCCACAAAGAAGAGACTCAGGAGGCCTAGGCAGTATAGGAAGATAGCACATTACCTACTGGAAAACAAAAGAAAAATCTTTTCTTATCAATCTGCTAAAGAGATATCACTCTAAATAATAATTAAAAAAGAAAAAACAGAGTACATTCCCATAAATGCCTAGGCAAAGAAATAATCCACCAAATATCATAAACAACCAAGGTGACAAGACAGCTCAGGAAAAAAAAAAATCTCCAGAAAATAAACTTAAATATATAGAAATATGTGATTTAAATGACAGTGAAATCAAGATTACAGTTCTGAAAAAACTCAATGAGATGCAAGGAAATTCTGAGGCAGTTCAATGAACTCAGAAAGAAAAATCAATGAACAACAGGAATACTTTACCAAAGAGATTGAAACTCTAAGAAAGAACCAAATAAAATTTCTGGAGCTGAAGAACTCTATAAAAGAGATGAAGAATGAAGTAGTGAGCTTAAAAAGTAGAGTTGACCAAATGCAGGAAATAATCAATGATATCGAAGACAGAAATCTGGAAATGATGCAGATGGAAGAAGAGAAAGACTTGAGAATGAAAAAAAGAAAGAACTCTTTCAAGAACTATCTGACACCACCAGAGAAAGCAATATAAATATAATTGGTATACCAGAAGGAGAAGAGAAGGAGAAGGAAACAGAAAACCTATTCAAACAAATTTTCGATGAAAATTTCCCAGACTTATGGAAAAAAATGGATCTTTGAATCCAGGAATTGAACAGAACACCTAATTATCTCAATCCATAAAGGCCTTTTCCAAGGCACATAACATTAAAACAGTCAAAAATTAATGACAAAGAAAAAATTCTCAAGGCAGCCAGGGAAAAGACAGTAACTTACAAAGAAAAATCCATTAGATTACCATCAAATTTTTCAGTAGAAACTTTACAAGTTAGGAGGGAGTGTAATCAAATATTCAAACTATTGGAAGAGAGAAACCAGCCAAGAATAAGTTATCTAGCAAATTTTCCTTTAGATATGAAAGAGAAATAGAGACCTTCTCAGACATACAGAAACTGAGGGGAGTTTTCACCAAGAGGCCTGCATTACAGGGAATACTGAAGAAAGTGATTCTATCTAAAACAAAAAGACAAAAATGAAAAATACAAAACTAAGAGTAAGATGACTAACAGACAGACAGAAACAGGATATTGCAACTCTTATTAAGAACAGTGTATTATAAATGTAAATATTGGTTAAAAGATGTAAAAACATTTTAAAAAGAAAAAGAAGACAAGGGCTACTGCAACTCGGAAGTGAACTCACAGCATAAATAGGGATAATTTGAGACAACAAAAACAGAAAATGGGAGAGAGTAAGGGCTGAATCTGCAAAAAGGAACAGAGATGAGATGCATGCAGAAGGAAAAAGACTACTGTATATATAAAACTTAATGGTAACTGAACAAAAAACATCCAGAATTAAGACACATGACGTAAAAAAAGAGAAAACAGAGGGGAAAATTATAGAATACCATCAAATTAAATTAACAGACAGAAACACAAGGGCAAAGAAACAATGGAGACACTGAGCTATCAGAAAACAAAAGTTAAAATGGCTATAGAAAAACCTCATATTTCAAAAATCACCATAAATGTAAATGGACTGATCTCACCAATAAAAAGGCACAGTGTAGCATACTGAATCTAAAAAATAAAATTCAACCTTATGCTGCCTTCAAAAGACACATTTCAGCTTTCAGGACAAATATAGACTCAAAGTGAAAGGGTGGAAAATGATACTCCAAGCAAATAGCATCCAGAGAAAAGTAGGTATAGTTACAGTTATATCTGATGAAGTAGATTTCAAGATAAAAAAGGTAATGAGAGACAAAGATAGATATTTCACAATGATAAAGTGGACAATACATCAAGGAAATGTGACACATATGCTCCCAATCAGGGAACACCAAAATATATAAACCAACTACTAACAGAACTAAAGGGTGAAACTGACAAAAAACACAATTATATTAGAGGACCTAATTACCTCACTTTCATGTATAGATAGATCACCCAAAAAGAAAATCAATAAGGAAATATCAGCCTTAAATGATACATTAGACCATAATCAACATTTACAGAGCCTTTAATCCCAAAACACCATGTTATACATTCTTCTCTAGAGTGCATGGACCATTCTTAAGAATTAATCATGTGTTGGGACACAAAACTAGCCTTAACAAATTTAAAAAGATTGAAATCTTACCAAATATATTCTCTGACCACAATGCTTTGACTGGAGATGGACAGCAAAAAGAAAGTGGGAAAAATCACAAATATGTGAAGATTAAACCAATCTACTACAAAAGAACTACTGGGTCAAAGAAAAAATAAAAGAAAAGATTAAGAGATACACAGAAACAAATGAGAATGAAAATACAAGATAGCAATACTTTTGGGATATAGCAAAATCAGTAGCAAGAGGAAAGTTTATATCATTATAGTCCTATCTCAAGAAACAAGAGAAATCCCAAATAAACAGCATAATATTACATCTTTAAGAACTAGAAAAAGAAGATCAACTGAAGCCCAAAGTCAGTAGAAGGAAGGAAATAATAAAAATTAGAGCAGAATTAAATGAAATTGAGAACAAAAAGACAATAGAAAAAAATGAATGCACCAAAGAACTGGCTCTTTGAGAAGGTCAATAACATTGAGAAATCTCTGGCTTCATTCACTAAGGAAAGAAAAGAAAAGAAATAAATGCATGAAATCAAAAATGAAAGAGGAGAAGTTACAATGGATATGACAAAAGTATAAAGGATCATACAAGAATTATATGAAAGACTATATATGCCACCAAATTCAAAACCTAGAAAAAATGGACAAGTTCTTACAAATATAAAACCTTCCTAGACTGAATCGCAAAGAACTGGAAAGTCTAAATAGATCAATCAACAGTAAGAAAATTGAAACAACCATTAAAAACCTCCTCAAAAGTAAAAGTCTAGGACCAGATGGCTTCACTAGTGAATTTACCAAACATTCAAAAGTGATTTAATATCTATCCTTCTCAAACTCTTCCAAAAAATTGAAAAGGCAATACTTCCTAACTCATTATGAGGCCAACATTACACCGATACCAAAACCTGGTAGGGACAACAAAAAAAGAAAACAAGAGAGCATTATATCTGATGAACACAGATGCAAATATCTTAAACAAAATATTAGCAAGTTAAATACAACAAAACCTTAAAAAGTTTATACATCACAATCAAGTGGGTTTCATTCCATAGGTGCAAAGATGGTTCAATATATGCAATTGATCAATGATGCACTACATAAACATAAAAATCATATGATCATATTGGTAGATGCAGAAAAACATTTGACAAAATACAGCCTTCATTTATAATTAAAATACTTAATACTATGGGTATAGAAGGAAAGGACCTCAACATAAGAAAGGCCATATACAACAAGCTCTCAGCTAAGAGTGCGCGTTCTCACCACTCTTATTCAATATAGTATTGGAAGTCCTAGAACAATCAGGCAAGAGAAAGAAATAACAGGCATCCAAATTGGAAATAAAAAAGTTAAATTGTCACTTTTTGCAGATAACATAATTATATAGAAAACCCTAAAGACTCCATCCAAAAAATTATTAAGAGCAATAAACAAATACAGTAAAGTTGCAGAAAACAAAATCAGTGTAAAAAGAAATCCATTATGTTCCTATACACTAACAATGAAATTTCAAAAAAAAACTCCACTTTTGCAATTTCAAAAACTACAAGACATTAAAAGAAATTAAAGAAGGCAGAAAGAAATGAAAAGATATTCAGTGTTCATGGATTGGTAGAATATGGCCATATTTCCTCTAGCAATATACAGATTTAATGCAACCCCCATCAAAATCTTAATGGCATTTTTAAAAGAAAGAGAATAAAAAATAATCAGATTTGTATATAATCACAAAAGACCCCAAATAGCCAAAGCAATCCTGAGAAAAAAGAACATGTCGAGGGATATCACATTGCTTGACTTCATTTTATATTACAAAGTGACAATAAGCAAAACAAGTTACAAGCTAAACAGATTATCATGTCCCTTGTAAATCTTAGTATGATTCTAGTGCATCTGTGGATGTAAATGGTACTTTTAAAATTCCAGCACTAGTTTATGTATATAGCAAATAAATTATGTTGTATAAGTTTAAGCTCCATCAGTAGAAAGCATGTAGGACTATGGTTAATTACAGCTCTTGATTTTCTTTAGTGTCATTCTTCTTAACTCTTCTAAAATGTAGCTGATTCTTTATCATTCCATGATGATGGCACGTAGAATTTTGAGATTAACGTGGGAGCATCCCCTTCCTTAGAACTGAAGGCTCATGGGCTGGCATTGACACGACTTAGACATAATGATGCAAAAACTAACCAAAGCCATCAACTAAATCACTTGCTTGACCACCAGAACCATCTGAGCTTAACAAACTTCTTTACCTCAAGTAATTGCTAACAATAGAATAGCCCATGATTGATTATTTTCTTGCAGCCCAAGGGAGAAGTTTGTGCCATATATGGATAATACCCTCTGATATACCTGAATAAATACCTCTTCTCAGGTAGAATTAGAAAGAACCAAGCTCCTTAAACCTGCAAAATCTCTTCAGGAACATTCCAGTTTTGCCACAAGCATCACTAGCTGATATTTTCAGCTGGCTCCCACTGGATTCAGGGTTATTTTAAGTATGGATTACACATTGTTATACTCACTGTTGTTCTAATTTGTTTAATGTACTTCATTGCTAAGCTGCTGATGTTCTGTATAACCAGGTGTTTAAAACCTGTATGAAGACTCAAGTAATGGGTTCATTAAAGATAGAAATGATCCCTCAAGCCAATGCATCCCCTTTGTTTTTATAATACATGGCAGTGAAAACCCTTACTCTTTATGCAAAATATCTTGCCAATTACCCCTGGTTTCTTAATGTTATGAATTTCTCAAATTGTTTTAGCTGTTTTACAGAGATTGTAAAGAAATCTTACTGAGACCATGCTAAATAGTGCCTCAAAGTAAAATTAACCACAGAGAATTTCTTTGAGTTTCATGGACACCTGGGAGACTTCTTGCAAGCAAATGACTCTACTTAATCTATTGGCTACAGCCTAACCACTGAAGTCCATTACAGGGTCTAGATGGACCCGAAGAAGGTTGCCAAACCACTCCAGCACCAACATTGGACAAGTGGCCTGATCAATCATCAACACTGTCTGCCAACAGTTTTGATCAAAAGGGAGAAATATAACCCCAAGAAGAAATATATCTGCCAAGAAGATCTTCTTAGGGTTAACTGGGCCTAAATTCATAACTAGAGACTAGCGGCCATTGCTGACAGAGACCGCTAACACAATGAATTTCAGGGAAAAGCCACAGACTGAGCTTTCAACCTCCTGTACTATGCTCCTGCTTTCTGAGTCAGCTATTATAAAGAGTTTCTGGTTTTCCCTTTTGTCCAATAGATTGAGACCTGCCCCGTTCAATCAGAACTGCACAATTATATATTCATTTGCATCTAAACCAACCAACCAGAATGACTCCATTACAATCAATCAGAATGCACGATTCTGACCTATCAGAACTGTACAATTTAGAAACCTCATTTGCATTAAAAATAAACCAATCAGGAACCTGGGCAGAAACTTTACAAAAGGAAGCCTCCCTCTCTTTGTCTTGGTGGAGCACACTTTCAGTTTCCCATAGAGGCTGCATTTCCCTGGTTTTCAAATTGTTTACCTGAATGAAGTTTCTCCTTTTTCTGTATCTGGGAATTTTTGTTGATGTTACATAATGATTAATGAGCTAGTCCCCCAAGAAGCCACAACAATCCTAAATGCATATGCATAAATAAAGTGGCAATATATGTAAAGCGAAAACTGATAGAACTAAAAGGAGAAATAGATCTGCAACATAGTTGAAGAGTTCAACACTCCTGTCAACAACTGATAGAATAACTAGATGAAAAATCAACAAGGACAGAGTTCCAGTCAAGATGGCGAAGTAGGTAGATGCTGTGTTTGCCTCCTCTCATAACCGCATCGAAATTACAACTAAACTATAGAACAAGCATCACTGAAAATTGCTGGAAGTCTAGCTGAATAGAAGTCCTATAACTAAGAACATACAGAAGAAGCCATGTTGAGACTGGTAGGAAGGGAAGAGACATGAAACAGGCTGGTCCCACATCCATGTGTGGTGGTTAAGAATCAGAAGGGATAACTCAGCTGTGGAGGTATCCCAGAGGAGTAGAGTCTCAGTCTTATACCAGGCTCCCCATCCCAGTGTTCCAGCATTGAAGATAAGTCTTCAAAACTTCTGGCTATGAAAACCAGCAGATATTGGGGCTGAGTGAGACTGACAGCAGCTGGAGTCTCAGACTGTCCTCTTAAAGGGCCCACACACAGACTTACTCACTGACACTCATTTGCTCTGAGCTCCAGGACTGGGGCAGCAGCTTGAAAGACACCAAGAACATACAGGGAGAGACTGAATTGTCTGGCTTCAGGATGAGGGCTAAGGGGCTAGCTTTATTCCAAAGAGAGGTGCTGGCAGAAGCCACTGTTCTTTGTTGAACCCTTCCCTGATCCAGCATGTGGACATAGGCGACACCATATCTGAATCTCCAACAACCTGGCTAACACTGTTTGTCCAGCCCTGGTAATTCCCTGAGACCCCACTCCACCTGACCTGCGGGCCCGCCCAACCTGTTTCCAGTGGCTTTTTCATACAAACAACCTATCTTAGCTCATGCTGTGGACTTTTCTAAAACCTCTCAAAGTTTCACAAACCACAAACAAGCCTTGGCATGCCCTATATCTCCTGCTAAGCAACCCCAAGCTTGGCACTAATGGCAGCCAGCCTCAGTTCATAATTTAGCCTCTCCTAGGCACCTCCAAGCCAAGAATAAGTGGCAACCATCTGCAGATCACTTTGTAGCTCATATCAAGGATTTCACTTATATGCGGAATCTAGAGAACAGAATAAATAAACAAACAAAAGACAAACAAACTCATAGATACAGAGAGCATTTTGATGGTTGCTAGATGGGGAGGTTGGGGAAATGGGTAAAGAGGGAAGGGAATTAATAGATATAAATTAGTAGTTAGTAATGAGAATATGGAGTATAGCATGAGGAATATAGTAAATAGTATTGTAAACTATGTATGGTGTCAGATGAGTACTGGATTTATTGAGGTGATCATTTCATAAGTTATATAAATGTTTAATCACGTGTATACCTGAAATAATATAATATTGTATGTCAATTGTAATTGAAAAATAAATTTTTTTAATCAACAAGGACATGGAAGAGGTCAACAACACCATTAACCAATAGAAATTTACAGAAAACGCCACCCCAAAATAATTCTTTTTAAGAGTTCACAAAACATATATCAAAATACATCCTCTCCATAAAACAAACCTCAATATATTTAAAAGAACTGAACTTACACAGAGTATGTTGTCTGGCCATAACAAAATCAAACTAGATATTAGTAATAGAAATAACAGGAAAATCCCCAAACCCTTGGAAACTAAAATTTAAATACCTGTCTAAATCCATTGTCAAAGAGAAAGCTCCAGAGGAAGTGTAAAAAAAAATTAAACAAATGAAAATGCAACATATAAAAAAATTGTGGGACAAAGCTAAATCCATGCTGAGAGGGAAATCTATAGCACTAAGTGACTACATTAGGAAAAAATGAAGTCTAAATTTATCATCTAAGTTGAATCTCAAGAACCTAGTTGAAGAAGAGCAAAATCTAGAATAAGCCGATAGAAGTAGATAATAAAGATAGGAGCAGAAATCAATGAAGCAGAAAATAAAAACAATAGAGAAAAGTCAATGAAATAAAGAGCTGGTTCTTTAAAAAGATCTATAAAGTTGACAGAGCTCTAGCAAGACTGACAAAAAGAGAGAATACACAAATTATCAGTATCAGCAATGAAACAAAGACCATCACTACAGACTCCTCAGGCATCAAAAGCATAAGAGGATACTACAAATAACTCTACATACATAAATATGACAAGTTAGATGAAATGGGCCTGTCCTTCAAAAAATATAAACTGCCATACAATGCACATCTGGGTATTTATTCCTCCAGGAATGAAAACATATGTTTACACAAGACATGTACATGAATTCCCATAACAACATTATTCATAATAGCTTAAATTCAAAATAGCTCAATATTCACAATAGATCAAAACTGGAAATAGCCCCAATATCCTTCAACAAGTGACTGGTTAGACAAACTGGTACATCCTTACTATGAATTACCAGCCATAAAAAGGAACACACTATTGATATACACACAGCTTGGATGAATCTCCAGAGAATTATGCTAAGTGAAACACTTAAGGTGATGAACGTATAAAGCAATATAAATATATATATATATATATATATATATATATATATATATATATATATATATATATGATGTATTATTGAATTGTACATTTGAAACCTATATAATTTTATCATCCAATGTCACCCCAATAAATTTAATTTAAAAATAAAATTAATTGAAAAAATTAAAAAATCTGAAACCAAAGCATTAGATACTGAATGAATCCATTTATATAATATTCTTGAAATGACAAAATTATAGAAATGGAGACCATATTAGTGGGGGGATGTGGGTGTGGTTAGAGAAATCCTTGTGGTAATTGAAATATGTACCTTGACAGTATCAATGTCAACATTCTCTTTGTGATATTGTGCTGGAGTTTTAAAAGATGCTACCATTTGGGGAAACTGAGTGAAAGGTACATGGTAGCTCTCTGTATTATTTCTTATAACTGTATGTGAATCTATAATTATTTCAAAAAAATGTTTAGCTTCATGATAAAAAAAATCATATTCTTACCCATTAGCTAAACTGAATTCTCTGAATACCCTTTAAGGAAGTTTGAGCAAATTTTGTCTCCATTTGCCATGTAAGAAAAAAAGGCACACACAGGCAGAAGTAAACTGTGCTAAGCACATCAGCCCTAAGGATATGTTAGTCCTGGCCATATCAGAAACATGATTTGGGGACAAAAGATTAACTTCCAGTCTAGTATCCTTCTTGGAGCTAACTTGTACCCACCACGATTCCTCTGACCCACTCTCGCACCATTTGTAGATAAAACATGAGGATAAACTCTTGTACTGCTACTTTACGGTTTGTCTGCTAAAAATAAGAAAGAACAGAATGAAATAGACCATGGAATGCCTCAGTGGGTCTGCACCTCTGATTTTACAGATGGGAAGAGATCCCCAAGAGGCTGGTAGCTTGCTGAACTCAAGCAGTTAGTAAACTATTTGCCAGTTCATGAAAAGTGAAAACCTAGAACTAATTTCTGGGACAAAGGTGCCAGGAATGCTAAAACAGAAGCAAAGAAAAAGTTAAATAACCTTCATTAATCTAGAGAGTCAACTTCAAAATAGCCTCCTGCTTTCATTTCTCAAGAAAAGCTCCATACAATGCGTTACTACCAGGAAGCACCAAAGAATCCAAAATAGCTGTCATTTCACTGCAAAGAAGCCTTGATTAAGTCAGGTTTTCCTGAGAACTTGGGGGCATCTTCTCAAAATCCAAGATGTGTCACCTAAGCCAAATTCCACCTCCACAACACATATACTCCCCAGTTTACTCTATATGGTTTATCATAGCCTACCAATTGTGATTCATTTCTTTGATCATAAAAGACAGATGGTCTACTAAAAAGAGGACTATAACTGGAATTAGACATATGTCCTAGTTAGTTCTGCCACTAGTGATAAAGTAAAAAGTGACCAGTGTCAATTTCTGAGTCTTATTTTTTCTTTCATAAAATGGGATTAATGAGGATGATATTTATTGAACCCTTACCATATGAGGTAAGGATTCAATAAATACATAATGAAAATATATTTTCATTACACATAATTAAAATGAGACACAGAGAAATCAAGTAACTTGGTCACATTCACATAAGCTAGGAAATGAGTGAGTCAAGATTTAAACCCAGGCAGTTTGGCTCAAGGGCTGTATGTGCCCATTCCTCTGAAGATTAAGGAAGGCAACAGAAGAACATTAGTGCCCACAGTAACCCCTGCATCAGTGGTCTGATTTAGAGCTTGGCCACCTTTGGAACCCTTAAAAGTATGCTCTACAAAGTAATACTGAGTGTGCACATGTGCCTAAGGTGAATATGAAGATGTGGTATAGGAAATGTGTGCTGAGCCAGCTGCAGGCTGGGAGGTACTCCTAGGCAGTCCAGCAGATGTGGCCCATTCCTCACAGTTGGCTACCATGGAGGCATGACCCCATCTCACCAATCTGCACAGCATCCCTGTGAGATGCTGGAGCTCCCACTTTACACATATGGCATTGATGTCCTGGTCCATTGTTTTTCCTCTACTCCTTTGTATCCCCTCGCAACCCACAATTCCAAAATAACAGAGAAATTCTTCTCTTTCCTGAGGAGCTAGTAGGGAGACAGTCTCTTTTCTGAGAATTTCCATCAGAAATCTCATTAAGAACCTTGTAGACATCAGACGAAAGAACTCGTCCATAGTAAGATTTGCTATTGTACCCTGTGCACATGGTTAAGAGACACACAACTGGTATGATTCAGCTCAACACTGGAGGTTTAGAGGAAAACTGGTTAATGAGAGGAGCCAAGCCCTGGAGTACGGCAGCAGCAAGAGGCCTGGATGGGGGAGTTGGAGCATTTTATAAACCATTGTCTTTCACAGGTAACTTGTAGTGACTGTCCTGCTGTAATTTCTTGGGAGCTCCCCTACCTCTGACATTCCCTAGCTGCAGACATACCTCTGAGGTGACCTCATTCTCTTCCTAATGCTTACTACAGCCTTACCTAGGACTAGGTACTTCTCCTTCTCATCTTCACTTCCTCCTCACAGCCACTGTTCATCATCTATGAAATAAGGCTGATAGCATTTAGGACTAGGAGAGCTGAGGATTAAATGACAATGTGTATTTAGACACTTGGCACTTAAGTAGCACCCCCAAAATGAATCCCTTCCCAGGAGATGGAGGACCTCAGTATCCATCCTGGCTCTAGCCCTGACTGTCGTGACTTTAGGAAGCTGCTTAATTCTCTGACCCTCACTCACCTCAATCCACACAACCCCCTCACTCACCTCAATCCACACAACCCCCTCACTCACCTCAATCCACACAACCCCCTCACTCACTTCAATCCACACAACCCCCTGAGAGGGTTACATGGGGAGGGATGCAGGAAAATAAGGACCATTCAAACACAAAGCCATGTTCTCTGTTCTATAGGAAGGAAAAGAGCCAGAGAAACCCTTCCCTGTCTCCTGGCAACTCATGGCCCTGGGACACATTCCCTCTGGCTGATCGGGTCTCTAGGCCCTGCTCCTATAGACTTCATGCCCACTTCTGCTATTCCTATCAACATTCCTATCCCCCCATCTAAAACTCACCTGCTCCTGACTCACCAATTCTACCAAAAGTCCTACCCTACTCCCAAGGGCCAAGTGAAGTCTCAACTCTCCCATTAGGCCTGTCCTTGCATCCTTAACCAGCATTCACCAGCCTCATTCTCTTCCCTCATCCTTCTTCTAGGGCTGGAGAGGAAGCCGCAAGAGGGAAAGCAGCAATACATATGGAAGGAACAATCTCGAAGGTCTCCAAGCTCTCCAACAGAGGTGTCTTCTTACAAGGCCCTGTATGGGAATGACAGCAGAGGATGAACATTGTTTTCAAAGGCAAAGAGCTTTTGCAAGCCTGAGAACAAAATGTGTCCTGTTTTCCATAACTGGTTCCAGTGAAGAGGCTTCACTCAACTCCCTTTATGTGTGCATGCAGTTAAAGTCCAGGAAACAACTCATTTCTGGAGCCTCTGGTCCCCAAGGTCAAAAAGCAAAAACCCAAAATATGCTCTACCCTTTTCCTCTAGGATTTGACTTGATAAGAAGTGGCCATCTCCCAGGACAGAAAGGACTCTATTTGAATGCAGATGTATCAAACCCTGATCCCCTGTGGCTGTTCAACACAGGATACACTCTCCTGGTGTTCCCCCTCCTTCTTTGGCTTCCTTCTACATCCTTAATTCTACCCTAACTTTAAAGGTCATTGTTTATTCAGGCAGCTTCTATGCTCTTTTAAATTCTAGACACAGTCCCTGAGACATCTTGGTTTACTGTGGCTTCAGGTGCTGCCTATGTGCTCAGCACCACCATATAGCTATCACTAATCTTTCTTTCCAGTCTCATGGACCTAAATGCCTACCAGGACTCTCTGTTTCTTTCACAGATAGCATCTCAAAAGCAGATTCAAAAAAAAAAAAAAACTAGTAATCTCTCTCTATGTTCTTCTATACTCCCTATTCACCATCAACCCAACTGATGAGGGCAGAAGCCAAGTCCTTCAAGACTTCCTATCTCATTCATCTCACATCCTAGCTGATTCCAAATCCTATGTATTTTATCTCCTGAATGCTCAAAGGAAATCCACCCTCTATCCATTGCCACTAATTCAGTGTACCTTCTCATTACTGGCATAGATTATTTCCACAGCTACCAAACTGTTCTGCTGGCCTCCAACCTTACTCTCCTTATTCTGTTGCCAGACAGATCTTATTTATTTATTTTTTTGTTTGTTTATATTTACTTGTTTATTTAATTTATTGGGGTGACACTGGTTAACAAAATTATACAAGTTTTAAGTGCACAATTCAACAATACATCATATGTATATTTTATTGTGTGTTCCTCTTTCTACACCACAAATTAGACAGTTTATCACATCATCCCTTCCAATCAAAATCTGTGAAATATCCTCTGTGTAGGCTGAATAACAACCCCCATTGTGTTCACATCTTAATATCCAGGACCTGTGGATATTAACTTTTATGGTAAAAGGTACTTTGCAGATGTGATTAAATTCAGGATATTGAGATGGGGAGATTATCTGGATAATTCAGGTGAGCCCTATGTCAACACCACGGTTCTTACCATGGAGATGAAGAGGGGATCAGAGTCAGAGGAGGAATATATGTGATACTGGAGGCAGAAGTGAAGTGATGCCTTTGAAGATGAAACTGGCCGCAAGCCAAAGAATTCAAGCAGCCACTAAAACTGAAAAAGGCAAGGCAACAAATTCTCTCCTCAGAGCCTCCAGAAGGAACCCAGAGGACATCTTGACTTCTGCCTGATGAAACTGACTTTGGGCTTCTGTCTCTAAAGCTGTAAGAGAATAAATTAACTCACTAAATTTGTAATTTGTAACAGTAGCTACATAAACTAATATATTCTTTATAAAATTTCCAACAGAATCCAACTACTCTCAAATGATATAAGGTCCTACTGTCTGATCTAACTTCTGTCTCTTTTGCCTTTTCCTCTACTATTCTGTTGCACATAGTGCTCCAATTATACAAAACCTTTTGCTTTTGCTCCCTAAAGACACCAGGCTCTTTGTGCCACAGCTGGTCCTGCTATCTGGAAGGAAGAATACCTTCCCCTACTATACCTTGCCAAGAGACAGCAGATTTTAGTTCCTATGTCTCCTTCCTCTTATCTGTCAAAAATGCTATCCCCCAAGTCTGGGCTAGGTGACCCTCTGTTATTACTCTGGCTTATCTTTACCATGGCCTTGTAAGAAATTCCTCAATTAAGAGACATCAGGGAAGTTCCAGTTCCAAGAGAGATGAAGTAAGCATATTACACCCTGCTTCTCCCATTAAATGCAGTTATGCAGTCCAGATAGAATGCTTGGAACAGACATTTAAGGACTCTTTAAAGTAAACAGTAGCAACTAGATAGAGAATTTAAAGTACCACTGAGGTGAGTTTGTCATTTTATTGCTAATATTCCACACCTGGCCTGGAAATGGGCACCAGGACACAAACAGAGAAAACTCTTGGATAAGACTTTTGTAACTGGCTGAAGGAAGAGGAAAGGGGCTTGCAACACTCAGAGGAGTGGGTCAAATCTCTTTATTTATTCTTATTTTCTCCATTCTCTTATGCTCCAAGGGAAGTCATCACTAAAATTGAAAAACATTTTGAACTGAATGAAAATGAAAATACAACAATAATTATGAAAGTAGCCATCACTACCAACTCATGGACATTAAAATGATAATTAAGAAATATCATAAACAATTCCATGCCCACAAATTTGATCTTAGATGAAATGGACCAAATCCTTAGAAGACACAAGGATAAAGATCTTGTACCAAAATTCATACAAAAAGGAAAAAGATAATTTGGATTAGGGTTATATCTATTAAGAATGAATCAATAATTAATAATCTTCCAAAATAGAAAGTACCTGGCCCAGCTGTTTTCACCAATTAATTCTACCAAACATTTAAGTAATAAATGATACTAATTCTCCACAATCTCTTCCAAGAAGACACACTCTGAAGAACTACTTCCCAACATCCTCTGAGGCCAGCATTACCTGAATACCAAAATCAGAAAAAAAAAATTAACAAGAAAGGAAAACTACAGATCAATATCTCTCCTAAATATAGACACAAAAATCTTCAACCAAACATTATCGGATTGAATCCAACAATGTATTAAAAAGAATTATACGCCATGACCAAATGGAATTTATCTCAGGTATGCACAATTGGTTTAATACTCAAAAATGAATTAATGTAACCCATCACATTAACAGGCTAAGGAAGAAAAATTGCATGATAATATCAATAGATACAGAAATAGCATTTGACAAAATCTAACACCCAATCATGATATAAAAAAAAAACAAACCCTCAGCAAACTTGGAATAGAGGAAAATTTCCTCACTTGTTAAAAAACATCTACAGGAAACTTACAGCTAACATCATACTTAATGGCAAGAAGCTAGATGCTTTCCCCCTAAAATTAGGAACAAGTTAAGAATGTCCACTCTCGCCACTCCTATTCTACATTGGACTGGAAGTCCTAGCTAATTCACTAAGACAAGAAAAGGAAATAAAAGGCAAACAGGTTGAAAAGCATGAAATACATCTGTCTTTGTTCACAGAGGACATGACTGTCTATGTAGAAAATTCCAAGAAATCTACAGAAAAAGCTCCTGAGTTCAGCAAGGTAACAAGATATAAGATCAATACACAAAAATCAATTGCCACTATCATTAGAATAGCCATTAACAAAAAGACAGAAAATAACAAATGTTGGTGAGGATATACAAAATTAGAACCCTTGTGTATTGTTGGTGAGAATTTAAAATGTTGCAGCAACTGCAGAAAAGCGTATAGTGGTTTCTCAAAAGAAACTCTCCATATGGTCCACCAATCCCACTTCTGAGTATATACCCAAAATAACTGAAAGAAGGAACTTGAACATATATTTGATGCCCAACGTTCACAGAAGCATCATCACAACAGTCAAAAAGTAGAAACAACCCAATGTCCATCGACAGCTGAATGGGCAAACAAAATATGCTACATGCATACAATGAAATTTTATTCAGCCTTAAAAAAAGAATGATTTTCTGATACATGATACAGCACAGATGAACCCTGAAGGCATCATGCTAAGTAAAATAAGCTGGACACAAAAGGAAAATATTGTATGATTCCCCTTATATGAGGTACCTGGGATAGCCAAATTCATAAACAGAAAGTAGTATAGTGGGATCCAGGAAGTGGGAGGAGAGAGAAATGAGAAATTATTGTTTAGTTGGTTCAGACTTTCAGTACCGAATGAAGAAAAGTTCTGGAGATAGATAATGGTGATGGTTGCATAACAATATTAACATACTTAATGTCACAGATATGTACAGTTAAAAATGGTTAAAATGGAAAATTTTATGTTCTTCATATTTTTCAATAATAAAAAAATCTATATACTATATCCTAGCAATGGACAATTGGAAATCGACAATTTTTAAAACTACTACTATCAATAGCTCCAAAAATTAATACTTAGATATAAATCCTAAATATGTACAGGATCTCAATGCTGAAAATTACAACTCACTAATGAAAGAAATCCAAGACCTAAATAAATGAAGAAACATGCCATGTTCATGTATTAGAAGACTCAACGCAGTAAAGATATCAAGTATCCCAAACATGAGCTATAGATTTAATGCAATAACAATCAATATTCTAGCAGGATCTTTTGTAGATATAGACAAGCAGATTCTAATATTTGTATGGAAAGGGAAAGGAACTATAATAGCCAAAATGTGGGGAAAGAATAAGAAAGAATCACATTCCCTAACTTAAAGCCTTACTATAAACCCACAGTAATCAAGACAAGGTGGTATCAGTGAAGGCAGTCCGGAAATAGACCCTCACAAATATGGCCAATTAGTTTTTGGCCAAGTTGCAATTCAATGGAGAAAGGATAGTGTTTTCAAAGAATGGAGCTGGAATAATTAGACATCTTCATGCAACAATCTCCAAAACCATCTCCCAAAAAAACAAAATAACAAATCTTGATCTAAACTCCACAGCTCAAACAAAAATAAATTCAAACTGGATCACAGATCTAGATGTAAAACTATAATACAGGTAGAAGAAAGCATAGGAGAAAAACCTTAGTAATTGGAGATTAGGCAGTGTCCTTAGATGTGATACCAAAAGCATTATCCATAAAAGAAAATATTGATAAATTTGACTTAAAAATGAAGAGTTTTACTTTGTAAAAGACACTGATAAGAAATTAAGACAAGATTCAAGCTGGGAGAAAATAATTACAAGTCACATATGCAGCAATGAACTTGTATCCCAGATATATTAAGAACTCTCAAAACTGAGCAGTAAGAAAATAACTCAATTAAAACTGAGCAAAAGATGTAAACACACACTTCCTCAATAAAGATATTATGGATGGAAAATAAGTACATGAAATAATATTCAACATCATTAGCCATTCGGGAAATGCAAGTTAAAAACACAAACAATGATTTTGATAGCTGCTGTAACAAATTAACACAAAGTTAATTTAGTGGCTTAAAACAACACAAATTTACTACCTTACAGTTCTGTAGGTTAGAAGTCTAACGTGGTCTTGTTGGACTAAATTCAAGGTGTCAGCAGGGCTGTGTTCCCTCTGGAAGTTCCATGAGAAAATCTGTTTCCTTGCCTTTTCCGGCTTTTAGAGGCCTCCTGCATTTCTTTGCTGGTGGCCCCTTCCTCCCTCTTCAAGATTGGTGCTGATGAGTGGTGTTTATCTTATAATGCACCAAGGCGACCTTACTTCTGATGTTACAACTCCTTCTCAGACTCTGACTGCTCTGTCTCTATTAAATAAAGTACCCTTGTGATTACAGTGGGTCAATCTTGATAATCCACTGTAATCTGCCTCATTTTAAGGTTGCTAATTAGCAACCTCAATTCTATCTGCAAAGTTCCTTTTGCCACATAATGTAACATGGGAGTAGTATCAAGAAACAAAGGTCACGTGGGACAAAAATCCTGCCTGACACAGGACTTTCTTATAAAGTAAACATATGACCCCCAAATCAGTGATTTTTCCTAGAGAAATGTACATTTATACAAAAATCTATAGTTTCCACAACTTTGGTACAGCCCCTATTTCTGGCCTTCCTTCCCTGCCTCCTTAGATTTCAACTGCCCTCCTACTTTCTTTCCTGCCTACTTTCTCCATGAAACATTGGTTTATTCAGTAAAGAGTCACCCTCTTAGTCATTGTACGTTCATGAGTCAACAGGATCCTTCTCTGATGAGGAGGGCCAGGGATTGCATGTTTCTGGTGCAGCTCTGATTGGGAAATGTAAGATTTTGTATTCTGAAATAAAAGTATCAGACATCAGAATAATGGGACTGTAGGAGGAGAGATTTTAAGAGGCACCGAACCTATTTTATTTTGTACCATCTGTACCACTTATTTTGTACCAAGTGGCCACATTTTACTTTATTTATAAAGCTAGTCTTAGGTAGAGTGAGGCTATCCTGCTGTTGGTAGGTCCCAACTTCATTAGCCAGATCCTGTAGCAGACCCATTGTTTTTATTCAGCTCTAAAAATGTCCCCCTATTCAGGTCACTGACCTAACTTGGCAAGGATTTTAATCTGCAATGGAATGTGGCTGTCAAAACAGCTAATGCCATTTTAGGATGCATCGAGTGATACGCATTATGCAGAAGAATGGGGTCAAGTCCCACACTTCTCTAGACTGGTCAGACCGCATTAGACCTGATTTTGGTTCTCAGGCCCACACTTAAGGACTGACAGATTTGATCACAGAATGGTTATCAAGATGGGAAAGAATCTCAGAATCATACTGAATAAAGAGTGATAAAGCAGCTGAGCTTGTTTAACCCTAGAGAGAAGAAAAGATAATGTAAGGCAGAAAAAAATAAAGATCTTTGGTTTTATTAACTGTCATGTGGGACAAAAATTAGATGTGTTCTAAAGGAGAGAAAGGAGATGAACAGGTACTGCATATGGTCAGAAGTATGGGATTTCGGACTGTGGTTGTGGGGAGATCATTTAATACCCAAGGCCCAGATTTTTTCATCTGGAACATAATGATGAGGATGAAGAAGAGGAAGAGGATAATAACACCACCTATATCATATATGAAGAATTATGTGAGATACTATTTTTGAGATTCAGCATCGTTCTGGCAATAATAATTACATTATAGATGGTGAGATACTATTATCAACAGGAAGATTTCCGTTTAATACCAGGAATAACTTTCCGCCAATTAGAGCTGCCCAAAAGCCCATTGCTACCTCAGAAGGCCCTTGAGGAGGTTGTATAGGGAAGGAGCACCTGAAAAAAAATGAGGCCATAGTTCTTTATATGCCCACAATTCTCTAAATCCCCACCATCTACTCAAAGCCTACCTATCTTTAAAAGCCCCGTACAAATGTTTCCCTATTCTGAGATATCTGTTATGAGTACATTAATGCTCCCTGAATTCATCAAAATCTTCGGCTGTAGTTGTAAATTTCATAATCAAACCCTTGTTTAAATAACAAGCTCTACCTTTGAGGACAAGGAGCACCTTTTCTTCATCTTACAGCATTGTATGAGCTTTGAATATGACCAAGATGTTCAAGAAACACTGGCTAGTTGACTGGTTCAACTCCCAGAGCAGAAAGCCTTTCATGTCTCTGCCATCAAAGGGAAGGTATTTATTTAATCCAGCTTCCATTACTCACCCATCCACTTTTTAAAAGATTTATTGAGGTATAATTTACATATCATACAAATTACCCATTTAAAGTAGAGAATTGAATATTTTTAAACGAATTGACAGAGTTGTGCAACCTTCATCACAATCTATTTTTAGAAATTTTTTATTGCCCCCCCAAACAAATCCCACACCTATTAGCATTCTCTCCCCACTCCCCATCCAAACACACTCCCCTATCCCCACCCTAGGCAACCACTAATCTATTTTCCGTCTATAGATTTGCCTATTCTGCTTATTGCCTATAAATGGAATCATACATTTTGTTGTCTTTTGTAACTGGCTCCTGTCACTAGGCCTTTTTATTTTGAGATTCATCTATGTCATATGTGTCAATAATTCATTCTTTTGCTGCTAAGCAGTATTCCATTGTATGGATATGCCACTATTTGTCTATCCTCTCAACTGCTGATGGACATTTGAGTTGTTCACAATTTTGGACTGTTATAAAGTTGCTTTGAGTAGTCATGTCCAAGTCTTTGTTTGGATGTATACTTTCATTTCTCTTAGAAATTAAAGGAATGAATTTGCTGGATGATATAGTAACTCTATGTTTAATTTTTTGAGAAACTGCCAAACTGTTTTCTAAAATGGTTGCACCATTTTACAATCCTACCAGGAAGGTATGAGGGTTCCAACTTCTCTACATCCTCACCTACACTTGGTTTTGCCTATATTTTTTATTACAGTCACGCTAGTGGGTGTGAAGTGGTATCTCATTGTAATTTCGATTTGCATTTTCCTAATGACTACTAATGCTGAACACATTTTGATGTGTTTGTTGGACACTTGTATAACCTCTTTGGAGAAATGTCTATTCAAATCCTTTGCCTATTTTTAAATTGGGGATATATATATATATGCATATGTGTGTGTATATATATATATATATATATATATATATATATATAAGGATTGTTTATATATGTTCTGGATACAATTTCCTTATCATATATATAATTTGTAAATTTTTTTTTCCATTCTGTGGACTGTCTTTTAACTTTTTGATGGTATTTTTTTGTTTGTAGCACAAAGTTTTTAATATAGATGAAGGCCAAATTTATGTAATGTTTCTTGTGTTGTATCTGTCTAGGGTATTATATCTAAGAAACCATTGCCTAATCCAAGTTACTCCAATGTGTTCTTCTCTGACTTTGTTCTTTTTCAAGATTGTTTTTGTTCTCTGGGGTTTCTGGAGATTCCATATGAATTTTAAATAAGTTTTTCTATTTCTGCAGAAAAAAATGTCATTCAGATTTTAATAGGGATTGCCTTGAATCTGTAGATCACTTTGAATAGTATTGCCATCTTAACAATATTGTCTTCCAGTCAATGAACACAGAATGTCTTTCCATTTACTTTCATATTGTTTAATTTTTTTCAGCAATATTTTGTAATTTTCACTGTGTAAATCTTTTGCCTTCTTTGTTAACTTTCTTCCTAAGCATTTTATTTATTTTATGCCATTCTAAATGAAATTTTTATTTTCCTTTTTTGGATTTTCATCTGTCTTTTTTAATGTAGGCATTTATAGCTATAACTTTCTCTAATGCTACATACTTTCCCTAATTTATCATGAAGTTTGGGCTGCATCCCACAAGTTTTGGTATGTTGTTTTTCTTTTCATTCATCTCAAAGTATTTTCTAATTTTCCTCGTAGTTTTTTTCTTGATCCATTGGTTATTTAAGAGTATGTTAGTTTCAGCATATCTGTGAATTTCCCAAACATTTCTAATTTAATTTCATTTTTGTCAGAAAACATATTTTGTATAATTTCAATCCTTTTACATGTTTGAGGCTTGTTTTATGGACTAATATATGGTCTCTTCTGGATAATGTTTCATATACACTTGAGAAAAATGTGTATTTTTGTTTAGGAGAATATTCTAAAGATGTCTGTTAGGTCTAATTGGTTTATAGTGTTGTTCAAGAATTCTGTATCTTTGTTGCTCTTCTGCCTGCTTATTCTATCAATTAACGAAAGTGCTATTTTAAAATCTCCAACTATTACTATTAAGTTGCTTATTTCTCCCTTTATTTCTCCTTATTTTTGCTCCAGGTACTTTGGGATTAGTAGATACATAGATATTTACAAATGTCATATTATCTGGATGGGTCAACACTTTTATCATTATAAAATTTCCCTCCTTATGTAGTAAAATTTTTGTTTTAAAGTCTATTTTAGCTGATATTTATATGGTCTCTCTGATTCATGTTGTTTTCATGGTATATTCTTCCACCCTAACTTTCAACATATTTGTGTATTTGAATCTAAAGCGTCTCCTATAAAGAACATATAGCTAGATCTCATTTTCTTTTTTAACCCATTCTGATAATCTGCTTTAGATTGAATTATTTAATCCTTACACATTTAATATTATTTAGATATGGTTACATTTACTGCCACTTTGGTTTTTGTTTTATGTGTTATGACTTTGCGTGTGTGTGTCCTTCCTCCCTTATTACCTTCTTTTGCATTTATTTAGTGAATGTTTTCTAGTGTGACATTTTAATTCCTTTAATGCTTTTTACCATATTTTTAGTTATTTTCTTAGTGCTTGTTCTAGGGCTTACAATATTCATCTTAGTTTATCAGGATCTATTTCAAATTTACACTAACTTAATTCCAGCAAGATATAAAAACTTTACTCCTATGTAGGTCTACTAACTTCTCCTGTTTTCGGTGCTATTCATGTTGTACAAACTGTGCCTATAAATGTTACAAATCCATCACCATATTGTTATAAGTATTACTTCATATATTTTTGTTTTTTAAAAAGCTGAAAGAAGTATATATTTATGTTACTTGTTGTACTAACCTTCTCATTTACCATTTCTGATTCTCTTCGCTTCCTTCTGTGAATTTGAGTTACTATCTGTTAAGCTCCAATAGAGCTTTGTTCCCAATCACTCTTGTGCTATTGCTGTCTAAAATAGCACACTTCTATATGTCATAGGCCCACCTATGATATACAAGTTGTTTTCTGCAATCACTTTCTAAACAACTAAAAGAAGTAAAAATATGCAGTTGAATTGTCTGATGATTATTTAAACAATTACCTTTACTGGCATTCTCTGTTTGTTTATGTGGATTTGAATTATACTCTGGTGTCATCCAGAGTATAGAGTTTCTTTCAGCGTTTCTTGTAAGGCAGATCAATTAGCAACAAATTTTTTCCTCTTTTGTGTATCTGGGAATGATTTTATTTTACCTTCTCCTCTTTTTCTGGTACTCCCGTTGGGCATTTGTTGGTATGCTTAATCATTCCAACATTTCTCTGAGGCTTTGTTCATTTTTCTTCTTTTTTTCTCTCTTCTTCAGATTGCCTCATCTTATTTTCAAGTCCACTAATTCTTCTGCCAGTTAAAATTTACTTTGAGTCCTTCTAGTGAATTTTTCATTTTGGTTATTGTACTTTGAACTCTGGAATTTCTACTGATTAACTTTTATGTTTTCTCTATCTTTATTGATATTATCTATTTGATGAGACACTGTTACTATACCTTTCTTGAATTCTCTATGCATGGTTTTCTTTAGGTCTTTCAACATATTTATAATAGCTGCTTTAAAGTCTTCGTCTGCTGAGGCCACCACGTATATCCCTTTAAAGGTGTTTCTATTGCTTGTTTTTTTTCCCCTGTGTATGGGTCACACTTTCTTATTTGTTTGCATGTCTTGTATTTTTGTTTTGTTATCAATCTTGTTAAAAACTGGACATTTCACATATATATTATAACAACTTTGGATACTAATACCCCTCCTGTGAGTTGTTGATGTTGTTGTTGCTTGTTTGGTCAATTTTATTTTGGGTTTAGGTACTTAACTGAGCTAATTCTGCAAAATCCATTTCACAGTGTGCAGCCTTTGATGTCCTGTTTGGATTTTTTCCCCTTGTTTTTGTTTCTGTTAGCCAGGTTACCTAGGTGTTACACCTTGGCTAGCCTGAGCCACTTATGGCCAAATGTTGTGCTTCAATCTCCATGACTAATTAGATTTTTACCATTTATTGTTATATGTGTGTGTGGCTTAGAAGCTGCTATCACAGTTCAGGGAGTTTACGGTTTTGTCCAACTTCAGCCAGGGTCCAGCAGTTCCCTCTCTGATCACTCCTGAGAGGGTGTATCCTTGTACACCCTTCCAGAATTCCAGGGATGTGTATAGTTGTTGTTGTTGTTGTTGCTGTTGTTGTTGTTGTTGTTGTTTCTAAGTCTGGTTTCTTAGGAGTTGCTCCTGGGCAAGAATAGCTTATTGTTTAGTCAGTGTTTGGTCACAGGTTCTGCTAAGCCCCTTATACCAGGGAGGTTTCTTCCTCATATTGATAGGTCTGTGTGTGGCATGGGGAATGTTCCCATGTCTGTCCCACATCCTGCTCTGATGCTCCTGAATGACTACAACTAAGTACATGCATACAGCCTTCCCAAATCTCAGGGTTGACTATGATGCCAGGAGGACTCTTCTTAGCTCTGCCATTTGCTTGTGTCTTGAAGTAAGCAGTAAAGAGTTAACTCAGCAGGCTTGGATTACTCAAACCATGCACATTCCAAAGAAAGGACTTGCCCTTGACTGGCTCCTGGGAGATCACCTCTGAGCTCTTGGAATATCTTGTTTGATAAGAGTGTTTCTGTATGTCTGTAGCCCTGGGGCATGTTGTATCAGTTTGACTTCTCAGAAACTGGAGTCTGAGTAGCTAAGGTTAGTCATATGGGCATTCTAAGCCTATGTAGACACCAATAAAACCCTGGACATCAAGGCTCAGGTGCGCTTCCCTGGTTGGCAACACTTCACATGTCACATATCTTTGCTGGGAGAATTAAGCACTGTGTGTGTGTGTGTGTGTGTGTGTGTGTGTGTGTGTGTGTGTGTGTGTGTGTGTGTGTGATTCTATTGGGAGAGAACATGTGGAAGCTTTACCTAGTCTCTCTTGGATTTCACCCTATGTACCTTTTCTCTCTGCTTGTTTAAATGTATACCTTTTCTCTGTAGTAAGCCATAACTATGAGCATAACAGCTTTTCTGATTGTTATGAGTTCTAGTGAATTATCAAGCCTGAAGGTGGTCTTGGGAATCAATGACTCATGAATCTACTAGCTTCTTCTTAATTGCTTTCTACCAAGATCTCTCACAGTTTTGCCTATTCACTCAGGCATGGAGTTCTCCATTCTCTTTTCCAAATAAAGACTGTAATAAAATACAAAGAGGAGCACTATATGATAATAAAGGGGTTAATCCAGCAAGAAGATATAACATTTATAAATATAGATGCACTCAACATAGGAGCATCTAAATATATAAAGCAAATACTAACAGATGTAAAGGGAGAAATTTACAGCAATACAATAATAGTAGGGAACTTTAACACCCCACTGACATCATGGATAGATCATTCAGACAGAAGATCAATAAGGAAACATTGGCCTTAACTGACATATACCAAATGAACTCAATAGATATATGTATTTGGAATTTTCCATCCAAAAGCAGCAGAATATACATTCTTCTCAAGTATACACAAAACATTCTCCAGGATAGATCTCAATAAATTCAAGATTAAAATCATAACAAGCATCTTTTCCAAACACAGTGATATAAAACCAGAAATTAATTATAAGAAGAAAACTGTAAAAATTACAAATATGGGGAGATTAAATAACAAGTTACTGAACAACTACTGGGTCATAGGAGAAATCAAACACTATTTATAGACAAAAGAAAACAGAAATATGACATACCAAAACCTCTGGGATGCAGCAAAAGCAGTTTTAAAAGGGAAGTTTAATAGCAATACAGGACTACATCAAGGAACAAGTGAAATCTCAATTAACAATTTAACTTTAAATCTAAAGGAACTAAAAAAAGAACAAATGAAGCCCAAAGTTAGTAGAAGAAAGGAAATAATAAAGATCAGAGCAGAAATAAATGAAATAGAAACTAAAAAGGCAATAGAAAATATCAATGAATGTAAAAGAGCTGGTTCTTTGAAAAGATAAACAAAATTGACAAACTTTTAACTAGACTCACCCAGAAAAAAACAAAGGATTCAAAGTCAGAAATGAAAGAGAATTTATAACTGATACCATAAAATACAAAGGAGGTCTCACACATGCCCTGTGCTTTTTTACACATAATTTAATCCTAAAATGAGGCAGGCGTTATTGTCTTTATTCTCCCGATTCTTTACAGAAGCTCAGAATAGCAACTTGCCCCAGCTGTTTGCATAAACTACTAAGTGGTGGCACTTGAATATGGGCCAGGTCTTTCTTATCCAATCTCTGGGTGTACAAACATTAGCTCATGATGTCTCATTTGAGCCTTTTAGAAGCCTTGGGAAAATGGCAGAACAAGTCTTTATCCCCCCACATTTCCTGTTAGCTGTGTCCACAGAGGCCCTGAAAGGGTTAGTGACTTGCTTTAGGTCACAGATGAGCTGAGTGACAGCAGCCATCAGGAATATTACAGTAGCTGTGTGCATGTTTCTTTGCGTGACTGACAAAATGCTGGGCTCTGATCTGCTGCTTCTCAGGTACACTGGAGATCCACAGCTGTTCTACTACATTCTCTTGGGCCACAGACACTGTGTAGTTGGTCACCAATCGGAGCTCTGGCAGCAGCTCTTATTTCTGGCACGGTAGGTGCCAGCCTGCCCTCCTTAGACATAGCAAAGATTTCCCCAAACTGAAGGAACTGCTTCTGGGTTCTGACTGGGAGCAAATTCTCATCCACTTGTCTCAGCTGCCTATTTCATGGAAAAAACATCGCCTTTCTTTCTCTGAAAAGACATAGCTGCTTGAGAAACAACACTGTACAATTTACTAATGCAAACCAGAACTGACCAAGGAGCCTGCATAGGCTCTTCTACCAACAACCGAAATAATGAGCTGAATACAACTGGTCCCCACCCACCCGTGGCTTTGAACACAAATCAAACGTGTTCTGATTTGTGTCCTCTCTGCCCTGCATTTCTCAGGTCATATCTTCCCCTCACCCAAGACTACCAGGTATAGGAAAGGCACATGCTTGTCTCTGGTCATGGAAAAACTGTCCCATCCTGGCTTCAGTTAGTACCTGTCCTTCTCCAAGGACAAGTACGTCTGCATCTCAATAGTGGTCCAGACCCTTGGCATTCGATTAGTGATATATGCATCACACAAAGCTGGAGACCTTCATATCCAATCTGCCCTTTCCACAGTCTGGTGTGGGAGACTCACCAGGTTGGTTACTCCAGTTTTGCAGCAAAATATACCTACTCAGAACTGAGCGAACTGCCTATAGTGGAAATGCAGGCATGGCAACCCCAGGTGAGAGCCCAGGCAGGGCTTGCACCCAGAGATTTGAGGCCACTCTGCAAGCTTTGTGTGTGTGCGGGGGGAGGGGCTGGAAAACATCAGTGCCTTCACAGGAGTACAGTCTTTTCCCTCTGACACGGCCAGTGTCCTATGTAAGCCCCTGCCTGACAGAGGCTCTGGATAGGCCCAGAATATCATCAAAAACTATCTCAATGGAAAGCCTAGATTGCAAGAGGCTGCCCAGTATGGGAGAAAGTGGCAGTTTTGATGGTGGATCTTGTTCCACCACTCTGTAACTCTGCATACCACCCTTGAGAGATTTGGTTGTTCCATCTACAAATGAGGCCTCTGTTATGAGAAAGCCCTGCCTGCCTGCCTGCCTGCCTGCCTGCTGCTGCTGCGCCCTTGCTAAAGCCTCTACCATCCCTACAGTCCATCCCTCTGCCCATGATCCATGGGTTTTACTGTGTGATCAGTCACGTTAGGACACCTGTGACAGAGCCAGAAGGAGCCTGTGTGTCCTCTTGAGAGAGAGGACTAGGTATATGACAAATGTGAGTACATAAACTTTCACGATCATCTTGCAGAAAGGTCCCACTGTTACCCTTATTTCACAGACATAGATTTGGACGATTAAGTCACACTAAATTTGCACACAAAAATCACAGGATCCTGTGGTGTCCCCAAATCTGCAGTGGTGGCGAAATCTCCTCTGTCTTACAGATTGCCCCCCACCCTTTCAGCTATGAGGTTTCATACATCTCCAATGCCTTCTCTGGGTCCAGGCATTCATGTTCTGAGCAAAAGTAGGTCTGATCTGGCTTAGGAACTGAACGGGATGCAAATGGCCTGCAGTGATGGGCAAAGTCATATTCTTGGATGGGGAGGGGAGAATCACTGGCTTTTGGAGAATAGAGCTGGCTGAGGCGAGGGAAAGGATGAGGTTGGAGAGGGCCATGGGGCACCAACTGTGTGGGACTCAGCATTTCAGGAGTATATACAGGGCTCACAGCAGAATCACCCAGGGTTTTTCCCAAAGTACCTGCTTGGGCCCCCTCTGGAGAGTTGAGTCACTGGGGCCAGAGGGACCTGGGGATGTTTTTGTGGATAATGTTCTCAGGGCTTTAGATATGCACCCTACTCATTTCAAGATGAAGAATGATCAAGAAAGACAGCAGCAGCCAGAATATGCAGGAGCTAGATTGGCCTTTGTGTCCTCTTGTGGAACATGAACAATGTCACAGAACATTCGTCAGGTGAGGCCACTCTGGGACCATGATGTAGGCAAAAAAGAATGAGCCCTCTCTGTGTTCATTGCTGGGCACAGACAGAACATGAACACTGTCCAGACCACAAAGACAAAACACTCCCATGCTGGCTAGCTACTCTGAGCAATGGCTGCTGCTTTACCAATTCCAGAGTCAGCCTCAGACTTCCTTCTTGGGTAAGATTTATCAAGTCACCCAGTCATAGAATTTCCCCTGAGTCCTGACAACATCCCTGCTTCCTTAAATCTCCCCAAACCTACCTCACCAGGTCCAAATCCTACAAGTCCTTTCTAACACCATCTCATAGAATTGTAAGGAGGCATTTACACACTCCCAGGAGCCTACACTTGAAATGAGCTGACTCAAGTATGGAGGCCTCGGATGGTCAAGTCTGCAGAATAGCACAGTACCAGGCTCTAGGCTCTCCACAGCATCAGCCAGAAATGACACACTATAGATGATATATGGACATACTTGTACTAAGGATGCCTCATGCTGAGCACTCAACGCAGTGCTCCACTGGAATCCAGAATCACCTCATCTCTATTTTTGATGGGGCCACCACCTCACTGTCCTCTGAAGCCCCATTGACCATCCTAGTCTCTATGCCTGTGACCCAGGAAGGGGATGGAGAAAGCAAGGAGTTTGTTTTCAGAGCAGCAAGAGCATTTTGAGAGGCTCTGGCCAAGAGACTTACCAGAGACAACCTGGTTCTACTCACGTATGATTGACATGTGGTAAAATAAACACATTGAAGCACAACTTGATGGCTTCTGACATATGTATACGCTTTGAAACTATCACCACAGTAAAGATAATGAACATCTCCACCACCTCACATCCACTTGTCATCCCACTCTCCTGTCCCTATCTGCCCCTCACTCTGTCCCCCGGCACCACTGATGAGCTGTTACTATAAATTCATTGGTTTTGTCTAGAATTTTAAATAAATTCAATCGTACAGCATATTAGCTTCTCTCATTCAGCCTATTTCTCTGAAGATTCATCCAGGTTAGTAGATATATCAGCAGTTCCTTCCTCTCTACTGTTGAGAAGTATTCCATGGCATGGATGCACCACCATTTAGTTCCCATTTTTCTCACAAGCCTCATTCTTCACATGGAGAAAAATTGCTTCCCCAAGACTCTGGTTTCTTTCATTGGCTGTATCAACTATTCTGATAGCAGTCAACACTCTTCTGTTGAAAACACAATTTGTACCTATATCAGGAACCGTAACCAAGAGCATCAGAGCAGAATCTTCATTTGGCACAGAATCAGGAAATTGGTTCAACTCCACTGATTATAAGAAAAAAATATTTATTTGGGGGGAAAGGAAAAATAGAGATGGGGAAGGAAAGATAACTAATAGCTGTGAGTTCTGACTATAATTTACATGCTTTTCCATGTTTTTATTATCCCATTTAACTTTCACAACACCCCGGAGAGTGGAGGTCCCTGAGAGTGCTGAGCTCCATGGGAGAGTTGGTCCACACTGGAGCTCCCAGGGCCCATCACCAGTGTAAAGAGACCCTGAGAAGAGGTGCAGGCACCACAACAGGGCAGCTTCTAGATCCAGGCCTTGCTCAAGAAGATCACTTCTTAAGCCCAAGAAATCTTTCCCTTGTGGGCAAAAAGCTGTTGAAGAAAGACCAATCCACCTATTTGGTACAAACATCACTGGTTTCCAAGGCATTCTGAGCAGGCCTGGGTGGACTGGGGAGTACGATGGTGTCTTAGCAGACTCGTCCATATTCACACCCAGTCAATGGATCTGTGTCCACTGGACAGGAAATATGGGCTTCCCCACCTTGTTTACAACAGAGTGGTGCAATAGTTGGAAGCCAATGTGTTATCTGACCTCAGCTTCTCTTTAGAGAAGACAGCAGAATGGCCCAGTTATGATAGACAGAGCAGGCAGCACCATGGTCTACAGTGCAGTGCTTCTCAGTTCAGCTATATGCTGGAGCCACCTGGGAGACTGAAAACCAGTAGTTGGGCCCAGCCCTAAATTCTGACCCACTTGCTTTGGGTGTAGTTGGTGATTCTGAAACAGCTGGTTTCTTCTTCTTGAAGGATGACAAAGACTCAGCCATTCTCTCCTCCCCTTCTCGACCCCACACCAGTACCACCACGGAGATCAAGCGCATAAAAGGAGTAAAGAGTTTCTCTAATTGTTTCTTTTATCTCATTTCTTGTTTGTGCTAATTGGTTCACTATATGGTTGACTTTTAAGTTATATAATATATGACACACAAAAGCAGATAAATTTACATATGTTATGAAATATAATAAAACAAACACCTGTGAATCCATCTCTCAACATTAAATATGGCTGAGTTTTGAATTAATACATTCATTAATTATTAAGTACCATAGAAGCTGTGTTTTCATGCTGCTGTGGGATTTTCATATGATATATGTGGGATATGAAATAGCTTGTTTTTATGTCAGTAAGCAGACCCTCATTTAAATGAACACATATGTAGAGGAGTGAGAAATAAGCCAGTATGCTCCTATGATTGAAGGAAGCTGAGCTGCAAAGACAACATAGAGAAGGGACCCAAGGGGAGGGAAGAAGTCATCAAGGAAAACTTCCTGGAGGAAGTGACACTGCATCCTAAAGGAGAAATGGGGCAAGGAACCTACAAAAGGCTGATACAGTGAGGGGGCACCTCAAGGCAAAACAACTTGTGAGTAAGGAAGTACCTCCCAACCCCATGACCTGTGATCCATGACTCACACGGAGCTGCAGGGCCTCACAGACTGTGCCAAACCCACGTCCCAAAGGGCTCAGACTGAGGACCCCGGGAAGGTCCAGGAGCCAGGCAGGGGGCCTGAATGGGCAATATTATTTAAACCTTATGGCCTTACAATTGGCAAGGGAGAGACCACCAGTTTCAGAGATGAAGAAACCACAAAGGGCTTCTGATGAATAGAGCACTTCTCATGAGCCAGAGCAAGAGCACAGAGATACTGCCCAATTTCCCCAGTAGTTGAGACAAACAAAACATGTGGGGTTGGCAAACCTTCTGTGGGCTCATGAACGAATTCCAACCTAGCACCTTCCTAGGGTTGTAAGCAGTGGCTGGAGTCTCATTAAGCAGTAGGGACTGCTCTCACTAGCCAATGGCTAAGGGAGGACAGGCCCACCCCAAGCCCAGGGCTGAGCTCAGCCCAAGTCTGGAGAGAAGGCTGCAGAGGCCCATGTCTCTAGAACCATCAGCCAATCTGCACAGGCCCCCAGTACTACGGGTCCTCTGGGGTTCTGACCTGGCCTAGGTCTTGCTCCTGCCAGTTAATTCACTCATGGGTTCAGTGCACATTTCCCAGGACATACTCTGATCCAAGACACAGCCCTGCTCTTTCACAGCCCACAGTCTAGAGGGAGAGAATAGGACCCAGATTATGAGGTGCCTGAGAAATGTGTGTTGAACAGCTAGATGGAGACAACCTGACAAGGTAAGGGGAGACTCCAAGTTGGCACAGCAGAGAAAGTAAGGGTCTAGAGTAAAAGCTAAAGTGGTGGCCATGCTCAGGGGCCACTAGCCTCTGGTCACAGCTGAGGCTTGTGAAGAGCAATGCATAAGAGAAGGCCCAAAAGCTGGGAGGAAGCAGCATGAGCCTCTGAGCAGCAACCCAGGCCAAGGATGGTAGAGTCAAAGGTGGCCGGGAGATAGCAGCCCTGGGAGGTACTGAAGGTCCCTTAGTAGGCAGCCAACTCCCATGTCTGGTCTATCCTGCCCACTCTGCCCTCTCCTCTCTCTGTCACCCAGGGGGACCAGTCTTTCCATGACCTTTCACAGGGCAAGGTCTCAATGGCCTCAAGTTCCTGCTGCCACCTTTACACAGAAGAGCTCAAACCTGTAGGTGACCCCCTAGTAAATGCCCCCAGGAACCTGGGGTTTACACCCCTGCCCCAGTGATTCCTGGTGGGACTTTTTCTCAATTGCATGCCCATGCAGGGCTATTTGGTGCTTTCCTACCCAGCATCTGAAGAGCACTCCTGATTGGGGGGACAAGGGGATCCCAAGATAATTGAGAAACTGGGCCCCACCCATCTTAATAGAAAGGGAGTAGATATTCCTCTTTCTACTCCAGAGAGAAGCTCTGAGAAGAACTGTGGAAAACAGACCTCAATATCTACAAGAAGAAACTGGAGAGCGATCTCGGTAAGGAGCAGCAGAGCTGAAGTTTCAGAAGCCGCCCCTGCCACCAGCATCTTAAGCAGCTGGCATCTTATTCAGGACCTACTGTCTCCACCCCTCTTAATTTCTGCCCGAGCTAGGTCCTGCGAACTACCCCCACATCTTGTCAGGACAGTTATTGTTTTTCACTAAACTGGAGTCCATTTCTGTCTTTTGCAACCAAGAACCTTCACTAGTAAAGAAATTGGTACCATGATGATTATAGATACAGAACCTTCAGGAAAGGGATGGGGAGTGTCTATGTTGGTTAATCCACCTAATTGATGCCAAAGGCAGTGAAAATATATTGTGAATTACGTTATGGAACTCTGGCATCTCACTGTGTGTATCCCTAATTAAATCAGCAATGGCTAGAGGCTTTTGGGGAAAACTGACTCTTGCTACAAAACCTGAATGAAAGACATAAAGAATTCTAGTACTTTGGAGTAAACTTCCTGCTTCTAATCACCCTAGGCAGCTTAAAGATAGGGAGTAACCAACTCAAATCCCCAATCTCGTAGGGCTTCTCTATAACTATACTGCACACAGAGTGGCTCTTTTCTCCCATGATCACAGGCCTGGGAGAGCCCAGAACCAAAAGCAGCCTGATTTAACCAACCTATGGATCATGAATTGTAAAGCTAGCCAACAGGATTGCTTCCCTGTTCCCTAAGTGAAAGAATATCATTTAGGAAGGACTCTTGTCTTAGGAATGGAAGTGACAAATCCCCTCAGCCCTTGTTCCTCTCTCATCTTGCCCTGTAAAGTAAGGCCATTTCTCCTCATGCCCATCCCACCTCCCACCCACCCTGCATCCAGAAGAGAAATTGGAGTCATATCTCAGCATGGCCATGGGAACTAATTACAAAAGCAAACTATGGAGGAAAAGGCTCACGTTTCAGAAAATTATGACTTTGCCAGTATGTACTGACAAAAACCTAGGGAAATGGATGGAAATAGATCCTGAGAGCATCTGACCAAGAAGAGAAGAACATCTGTGTCAGAATGAATGCCTCCATCTGAGTGCACCCATCCATTCTGGAGTCAGCATGCCAACTCCAACAGCCAGGATGTGTTCCAACAGTGACCTACCTATTGGCTGACTGAAATCTCAGCTTAGTATTGGTCCCCACAAAATGAAACTGAAAAGTCAGAAATTCTTTAAAGGAATCCAAATATCCGAAGGGATAGAGTGTGGAGTAGATTTACAAGGAGAATGTCAACATCTTGGAAAACTGTCATAAACACTGTTCTCTATCAGCTGGAGATGCTGATGAGAGAAGCTAGTTTTCTTTCATGGGAATTCTACTGATGAGAATTTTACAGCTGGCATGATAAAGAATGAGAAGAAGCATTTAGTGCCGGAAGTCAGAGTGGTATTAGAATGTCCTGATGCCAAGAATTCTTTGGCATTTACTAATAGATCATGGGGCTGCCAAGACTGACACAGACAGGCAACCCAATTGGACTTGTATAATATTGATAATGTAAAAAAAAAATTTTTTAACTAGGCAGAGGGTTCCATGAGTGCCTAGAATAGTGTCTATCAGATAGCAGATATTCAATAAATATTCACTGATTAAACTCCATTCTATTTTGCCTAATTCCTAGGTTTTAGTCAATAGACTCAAAGCTCTGGGAAGCTAGTTACTTGCAATATCATCCTAAGCATGTATTGTGAATCTTCTGAAGGCTCCTACACAGAAAAATACCTCGATCTTTCAGAAATTATTGAACACGAAGTCTGAGCTCACATTAATTTCTGGTGGCTCGGGATGTAACTACAGCCCCACAACAAGGAGTGAGGGCCTATGGGAGGTAGGAGGCATGTTTGGTCATAAATGAATCCTTGCCGTGTGTCCACCTCATGGTAGCCCATTAGGATCCTGAATCTCTCCTAGAGTGATTTTCCCAAGTCCCGAGTGTTCAGTTGGCAAAGACAGAACAGTTCCTGATAGAAACTCCATGTTCCTTCATCCATGACATGGAGGCTTTTATGGTAGGAAAGATTAACCTCTGGAATACCCTTTCCCCTCCAAAATAGGGAATCATAAGCAATACTTCATCTCTGGTGACTAAGAAATCACCAAATGAGAAGCAGAGATCCTAATTGCATCCATATTCAACTTCCTAGCTTGGCCAGTGCAGAATATACAGGCCTTGAAGGATATTATGGGACTGTTTCAGATTCAGTCATATAGACTCTCCTGTGCTGTCCTACATATGATCTCTTTACTGAAACAAATCCATTATGGTCCTTGGCCATTGATTTGGTGAAAATTGTGTCTGTGTGTGCCTGTGTATATGTGTGTGCCTGTGTGTGCCTATTCATGACTGTATGTGTATTTGCATGTCTGTGTGCATGTTTGCTTCTTGTCTCCATATCCAAGGATCAACAGAAGTAGGTTAACTTTCCCTACGAGAGTGACAGCAGCATAATTTCAGCACCCTGCCTCAGAGCTTTACCAAATCACTAATTCAGTGCCATAATTTAGTTAACAGAGATCTTGATCTTTCTATCCCAAAGGACCTCATGCTGGTCTCCTGGGTCAGACTGATAGGACTTGGAGAACAGCAAGTAACAAGGAGATACCTTAAATGTGTACCAGAGTGCGGGACATAAATTCCATGAAAATAGAGGGAACTTCCACTTCAGTGAGGGATCCAGGCAGACACAGAGAGGTTCAGTTTTCTGGAGCATTTTGGGATAGCCCTTTGAAAATGAAAGGCATGTTGTTGGACCTTGGCCCCCTACCACCAAGAAAGATGCGTAATGTTGAGTGGGCCTCTGGATTCTTGAAGCAATGTGTTTCTCCCTTGGTTGTGCTGCTCCAACTCATTTTCTGGGTGATCCAAAGGCCCTGGGACCCATGTAAGTGCAAGTTCTCTGATCCACCTGCACTGCGAGGGGCTCTGTCACACAGCCATCACACTCCATGGACCCCACAGTGCCCAGAGTGCCACAGCAGTGCTGGAAGCTGTGTAAAGTCTACAGTAAATCCTAACAGAAGTCTTGCCTGGAGCCTGGGGATGGAGCTCTTGCTCCTGGGCCTTGGTGGAGACTGTATCTCTGCTACCAGAGTCTGACTGTGGGACCCCAGCAATCTGTTTCCTAGGATGAAGCAGTGTTCTTGACCCACTAAGCAACCAAGTCAGGCATCCATCACCAAGTGGTCAGTACAAGGCCAGACCCAGGAGAGGTCAGGAGATGACTTGAGCAGGTGGCTCCCATCACTTTTGACACTTACGACCTGTGTTTATAGGTGGCTTTGCAAGATATACCTGCATAACCAGAGTGGACTGCCATGGCATTCAGAACCCCTCCCAAGGCTGGCTCTGAAGGACGACAGAAAAGATTTCCTGAGAGACACATCTGTTCATCCCCGTGATGTGCAGGAAAGAGGCCTGAGGTAGCTCAGAACCTCCAGGGCCCAGAGAGTAGATACCAGGGTCCGGGGACAAGTAGTGGGTAGAAAGGCTTCTCAGAACAGGTCAAAACGTGAAGATAGTGTGTTTTGTGGGACTATTTTGCCAAAGGCCCACTTCCAAGGAGACTCCCAGTCAGGGGCAGGCAAGGTGGCTGCCCAGGGATGTCCAGGGACCGCTTCCCCAGCCACATCACACCTGCTTGCTCCATGAGCTCCTGAGGCCAGCTGGGTGGCTCAGATTCTGTCCAACTGACTTTTCCTCACCCAGGTGACCTGCTGTCACCACTGCCATGGAAGGGGAAGTACCGAGGTCCCACGCTTACCACTTTCTGAACACACATACATTTTATAATAAGATCTTCACAGCCACGCTGAAAAATGTGGAATTAACATTCACATTTTTCAAATGGGAAAACAAAGACCAAAGTGGTTAAGTGACTGTTCCAAAATTGCACAGCTTGTTAGTGACAGAATCAGAATTCAAAGGTGGAATGGTCTGTGTGCTCAGAGTTGCAGATCCGGACACCATCCAAGCTCCTGTGTTTCTTAAAGGCATCTTCTATACTAATAGGTGTAAGTTTCTCAAAGGCTCCATCTCTCTCCCCTCCTGACGTTTGTACAAACATAATTTTCCTAGAGGTATGAGCTGATTCACAGGTTGCTCTTCCAGACCCGCTGAGGAACAGGCTCAAGGTAGGGTTCCTGTAAGTTTAGCCCCCGGTCATCTGGTTTCTTGCTGTTTGCCCCAGAGCTCTTAGGGCCAGATAACTCTACCCCCACTCGTCAATCTGCACCTCTAGGTGGCCTCACAGCCAAGAAGAGCGGCTCCTCCCACCATGGACAGCACCACTCATAGCTGCCCACTCCTGGGCCTGTTGCTCTACTAGCGCTTCCCTGCCTCTCTTTTAATGCAGTAGGTGTCTCAGTCAGAGCACCATGCCTCCTACTCACACTTCCGCATTGCTTACCTGGAGAGGTGAAGCCTGACAATCCGCAGCTGGTCACCCCTCTGACCGTCCTCTGGAGCCCACTGCTCACTTTGGGGTCCCCCTTACAAACAGGGGAGATAAAGATGCCCCGGAGTAGAGATCCCCATGGCTGCTGTGAGCAGTCCGGGAATTAGTGTCTGGGGAGGAGGATCGTCTCGCGCAGAAGTCTAAAATTCCCCCAGGTTCCTGTTCCCCTGCCCCGCTTATACTCCCCTTATTCAAAACGGTACCCCAATCCTGTCAGTACTCTCTCTCAAGTAATAGCCCGGGTAATAACAATATCAAGCACTCTCGGGGACCTGAGCCAAACACAAGCCGTCTTTTCCGGAACCCGCGTCCTGAGCCGACGTGCCAAGGCTGCCGAGCGACCTGCCTGCCTAGGACTAGCAGGTGCCAGAGAGGCCATGCTCTGGGCGGCCGCTTCGCGTAAAGCTGCCCCTTGGCTGCTGTCCAGCTTCCTCCGACGCCACATCTCTCCTTCTAGGCGTTGGGGCGGCCTCACTCACAGTCTCCCGGTGCTCACGTCGGGAAGCTAGGGGGTGAACGGTCAGGGAGCTCTTAGAGTGACCCCATTAACTCGGGGCCCAGCGGTTACCGGGACACTGTGGTGCACGATGCCCTCTCTTACCTGGAAGAAGCTCCGGAGGAATTGCATGACGCTGAGCATGGCGGCTGGCGGGGCGCAGAGACAGGCGCCAAGCCGCCGGGACCGGGAGCCGCGCTGCCTAGCCCAGACTCCTAGAGCGCCGCCCCGGGCCGCCCTGCGCCCGCCCTGGCCGCTGAGATGCCCCGCCTCCCCGCACGCGGCCCCTCTGGGCACGTGTGGATCTCTAGGGAACCGCCCAGGCATCAGGGCTTGGGTCACCAGCGAAACCGGAGACGCACAGACACCCCGGAGCCGTCCACGAACACGACCCCAGGGAGCCGCCGCCTCTCGCGCGTTCGAGGAGGACTAGGAGTCTTAGGAGTGCTAAGAGAGGACTAGTGAACTCGCTCCTTGTGCATCTGCACACATAGCACACACGAGTGCATCGCCATCCCACGCAGCACAGGTTCCTCTGTAGCCTCCTCTGGCAATGCTGCTTCTGTTTATTTCCAGTGGAGGAGCAGTTTCCCTTTCTTCCTGAGAACTTTGCTTTTCAACCCTCATTTACCAGTTGAGAAAACTGAAGTCCAGGAGAGGCTCAGCAACATATCTGCACTTACTGCAAAAGGCCAATGTGGACCAAAACCCCTAGGACATAGTTATTTGTCCAGAACCCGCTCTTGCTTTACTACTATACCCTTCCTGGTATGTTCCTGTAGACAAGAATGTAAGTGAATTGTCCCTCAAGTGGAGGAGAGCTGTTTCCTGCTAAGGGGTTTCGACCAAAGTTCATTGCTACTAATCCAATGCCACCAGAAACCCCTAATTTGGGGTGCAGTGAAGAGAAGAGACTTTAGTGATAGCAGCTCAATTGTGATAACAGCTCGGCTGTGGAACAGCTCAGGCGTGAGACAGTTAAATCAAAGCAGTTTGGGCAAGGAAGCTCTGGTAAAATGGTTCTGGCATTACAGCTCCAGTGTTGTAGCTCCAGTTTCCCTGCAGTTGCAGCTTTAGCTCTAGTATTGTAGCTCCAGTGTTGTAGCTACAGCCAGGAAAACTCAGTATCCCATGGAAACTGAAGTATGTTTGTTGAGGCACAGATGAATCTGGATTATATAGAGGCATACCAGCTCCCAGTCCCTGATTAGTCCATTGCTATGCAAATAAGCACTCCAAATCCTCATAGTTTGATTGGTCCAAATAGCACCATACTGATTGGTTGGCATGGAGCCACTCTGATTGGCCAGTAAAGATGCAAATGAGGATATAGCTGTGCAACTCCGATTGATTAGGGAAAGTCTCAGTGCTATTGGTCAAATTTTGATCCTAAGGGTTTTGAACTCTAAGGGTTGACTCAAGTGGCAGGAGCACAGTGCAGGAAGTTTGGCAGCCCCATTTCTCTTAAAATGCAGTGTGTGTGAGGAGCCTCTGTAAACAATGGCTGCTAGACTTTGGTTATGAATTTGAGCCCAATTAACCAAAAGGAGTCCTTTTTGGCAGGTATATTCTTCTCAGGGTCAGAGGGACAAAGGGAAGTTCCAGCTGTTTTCTTTGTGGGATTAAATAGATGAATGAAGTCTTCCAAATAAACACTCCTGCTAGTCACTAGGACCCAATATTTTTATGGGCCAACTAAAATATTTTAATTTTTATTTCTTTGAAAATCAAAAACAAAAAAACCCAAGTAGAATAATAATAATAAATCCACTCTGGATTATGTTCATCTTTATACAAACACAGTTATAAAAAGATGACTTTAAAATACATATTTTTATGCCAGAAGGGGCCCCTGAAGGAAAAGTCCCCTGGGTCCATGGGTATCGTACTATAGTCCTGCTCCAAGCCCCCTTTTCTGGATCAGAGTCTCATGGAGGTTTAGCATCTCCCCAGACTGGCTTGGCACAGCACCACCCCTGCCTGTATCCATTTCCCAATTTCTCACCCTCTTGAATGCCATTCCTAGTAGAGTATTTTTTCTTCAAATCCAACCTACTGCTTCTTCTCCCCAGGCCCTCAGAGCAGCCAGGCAAAAAGCCTGAAAGGTAAATGCTGAGAGTTTGTGTAGTTTGGGAGCAGTGGAGGCAGCTATAAGATCAGCTGGAAGATGCATCCCCAACTCCATTCTCTGTTACCCTTACTAGAAGCATGTCCCTGAGGCTCATGGCAGTGGGAGGGAAGGCATGAGTTTTGCATTTGCACAGCTGGCTGCACATGATTTGTGTAATTTTTGTCTCGCCTCTAAACCCATTTCTTCAACATAGAGAGGAAGACTTGCCTGATGGGATTGCTGTGGAGATTTAAGGAAAAATTAAACTTCACAGGTGCTCAACAAATGTTAATGCCCTCTTCTCTGAAGTGGCAAAGCCCCAGGGGAGTCCAGTGAATATACAGAAATCTCTAACCACAGAGTCCACAGTTATCTGGACTTCTTCATGTAACAAGTAGAGGAGTCCCTAGAGCACAGTTCTCAAATTTGAGCATCAGAACACCTGAAGGATGTATGAGAGCACAGGCTGCGAGGCCTGCCCCACCCCAGAGATTCTGGATAGTAAGGCCAGGGTTGGGCCAGATTTCTTACATTTTAACAAGTTTCCAAATGACATGGCTGCTGCCTCTCCTGGGACCACATTCGGAAAACTCTTGTCCAGGTAGCAGGGCCCAAGCCAGCCTCATGGTTTAGCAGTGGGGCAGACCCCAGATTAGAGAATCATCCTCATAAAGGCTCAATCTGCAAAGCACCTACTGTGTCCCAACCCTGGATAAGAGCCTTGCCAAGCTTATGCCATTTCAACTTTCAGCAGTCTTGGGAAAAATTGAATGCTCAAGGGGAAATGAGTCAAATATAGTCTTATATCTGAGATTTCCTTCTGGAGAAAGTGATTTTAGGAGAACTCGATTGCTTTGTAGAGTTAAAGGTATGCTCTCTCTTTTGTTATTAAAAGATAAAAGGAAAAAAGATCAGTGGTTGTCAGGAGTTAGAAGCAAGGGAGGAATGAAGAGCACAGAGGATTTCTAGGGCAGTGAAAATACTCCATATGATACTGTAATGGTGGATACATGTTATTGTGCATTTGTCAAAATCCATAGAATGTACACCACCAAGAATATAAACAAGAATTAATATAAACTATGGACTACAGGTACCTCAACATAGGTTTATCAATTATAATAAATGTGCCACCCTGGTGGGGCATATTGATAATAGGTGAGGCTATACATGTGGAGGGCAGGGGAAATATGGGAAATATCTGTATCTTCCTCTCAATTTTGTTGTGAACCTAAAACTGCTCTAAAAATAGTGTATTAAAAAAAAAGAAAGAAAGAAAAAAAGCAAGCCTGTTAGATTTGCAAGATTTGCACAACAAGATTTCTAATCAGCTAAGTTCACTGTATTTAAACTCTATGATCCTGAATTCAAGTCTGTCACATACTGCAAGTAAGCAGGTTTAGCAACTCAAGTGTATGTGTTCAGAGAGAAAACATTGTACAGATGCCAAGAGGCCCTACAATGGCAAGAAGGGCATGGGCTCAGACAGATAGACAGGGTTCACAGGACTCTGAGCTGATCTCACTGGTGATCTTCCCTCACTCACTTTACATCTGTCCTGAGTCCTCACATACACATATGTATGGACCTATGCCACCAGCCAAGGTCTGGATCACAAAGGACAGAAACTTCCTCCTATGGCTAATTTGGCAGGATGGGGGATGGGGTGACAGTTTAAATGAGCATGGAGTAAGTCACAAAATTCCTAGGATATGGAGGGATGCTGATTCAGGGAACAGACAGAAACTAGGAGAGGCACTGAGGCAACCAAGATTCTGCAAGAGAAACTGCTCATTTGGAGAAGCTACTGTTGGTGCCTCTCCCAGAATGCACTGTAGCCCCAAACACTTGCATTTTGTTCCAAGCCTCTGACCTCTGCCAGCTACCCCAGTGGCTTTGAGCATGAAACATGTTCCAAGATGTAAAGTCCAGGGCTGCCCATCTCCCATCATATGCCTGTTCCAGGGAGCTGAGAATGGGGAAGAGATAAACCTGCAGTCTCCTTAGTAAAAAACCATTTGCATACACTGCTGTCACCAAATGGAGGACAAATTATGAACACATTGGAAACAGAATTTGAAAGGGCTCCTCAGGCTGGAAAGCTGGGCTGACACTAACTGTCATTCTCTGGAGTGAATGTGAAATGCTGAACTGAGATCAAATGATCTCTGACATAGGGCAGGTCTGCAGAGTCAGCTCAAATAGCCTTGATAATAGGTGAGGCTATACATGTGGAGGGCAGGGGAAATATGGGAAATATCTATATCTTCCTCTCAAGGTGGTCATCCATGGACAGATTCAGCAATGTTGGTGTCCTCTCTTGGCCAGACCCTGGAGGCAGGCAGTGCCCAGGAGACCGGCTCCCCTGCCTCTGTCACCTTGACTCTCTCATGCCCAAATATATAAGTCAGATTTCCATGGAGAATTGAGACAATCTGAAATGCTTTCCCAGGGACTTCCAGACTGAATCGGGATCTTGAAAAGATGGCGTGTTGAAAGCACAAAAGGAATTTGGGAAGGCCCAGAGGAGTCCACTCTGACTTCCTCCAGGGACTATCAAGACAAAGGAAACAGGTACAGTCTGCTCAGTGCTTAGAGCCATGATGGCAGGCAGAATAGACGTTGATGTTGTCAACCAATGGTCATTGGTGGCAATTCAGCACCAACAAGAATCCCCAATTTGGGGTGTGGTACAAAAGAAAATTTCATTCAGTGAGAACAACTCAATTGTGAAATAGCACTGCTGCGAAAACAGCATGACTACGGAACAGCTCAATTATGGAGCAGGACAGCTGAGAAACAGTACTACTGTAAGGTAACCCTCAGGCTAGTATCCCCACTCCACTCCTGCAAAACCGCTTCAGTGTTGGCTGGAGAAACACAGCCTTCAGTCATTGATGGAAAGGAAAAGTACAGTCACCAGAGAGCTGGAATGGGAGCTAACATATATAGAGAGAAGTCTCTGCCCCTGGTCCCTGATTGGTCTGTCCTCATGCAAATAAGGACTCCAAAACCTCACAGTGTGATTGGTCCAAAAGGAACTGTTCTGATTGATTAGAATGGAACTGGTCTAATTGGTCCATGAAGATGCTGCTGGGATAATATAGCTTCACGGCCTCCGATTGGATGGGGAAAGTCTCAATCTTATTGGTTGAAATACAATTCCAGGAACTCCTTTATAAGGGCTGGCTCAGCCAGCAGGAACACAATATAGGAAGGCAGTTCAATACAGGAAGCAGGAAGTTCATTACAGGCTTTTCCCTGAAGCATAGCTTGCATGAGAGGCCCCACTTTAGAAACTGCTGCTAGGCTCTGTTTTATGTATGTATGTATGTATGTATGTATGTATGTATGTATGTATGTATGTATTTATTGTTTGGAGCCCAGGAACCCTTCTTGGTAGGCATATTGTTTCTCAGAGTTCACAATGTAAAGAACAATATCTGATGATAGCAGATATTGAACAGCCGGTTAAGAGTATAGAGCCAAGCAGAGGCTGACACATCTGTGAGGAACTTAGCAAAGCACCTGGGAGAGCCCCTGAGCTTTCATGGTTCCAGGATCATTGTTCGTGTGTGGGGAAGGGCAATGGAGGCCCATAGGCTGAGCCCTTTGTGAAAGAATCAACCTACCACCACCCGTCCCCCTCATTCCTTTCTGTGTTTTCCCAGATGCCACAACTGCAAGACAAATGCCTCCTCCATTCCAGGCAGCTCACATATCTTATCTCGCCACCTCTACTTGAGGTAGATGAGCATCAGCTCCACTTACAGATGAGGAAGCAGCTTACCTCTGACACTGGGCACCCCAATGTCTTGTCTCTGCACCACTTCACTCCCTATCTCCAACTTGCTATCTTTTTTTTGAACCCTCTTTTTGCCACTCTAAGTCCCCTGTCTCTCTCCTCCTCCCTTTCTCCATACCTCTGTCACCCTGCAAGGCAGAGGCAGGCCCATGCAGACTCACTTCCTGGGTGGTTGAGGAGAGACCTGGGAGAGGGATTTAAAATATCAACCAATAAAAGATAGACCCACTCCTTAGCAATGTACAGAAAACTTTCTCACAGACTAGACAGAAAAGCATGGAGGCAAGAAGTTTTCTTGTATATCTATTTTACCACCCAAATAAATTGAGATTCCAAAAGGTAAGGAACCTTGTTTGATGACCCCAGAGAGGCCACAGGTGGGGCCTGGACTCTGGGAGCACTCAACATAATGAACCTCATGGTCAGAGTCAGATGAGCCCAGAATGCAGTGTGGGTGCAGCCAGGGCTTGAGTGGCCAGGCAGAGCAGGGTGATCCCTGAGGAATGAGATCTTTGGGAAGCTGCACAGAAGGAGCCTTATGAGGAGCTGGGGATCCAGTGAGGAGCTCCTGTGCAGGGCTGGGCTAGGAACCCACAAAGCTCTCTTGGCTGATCCCTGAGAGCAGCAGAGCTGAAAAGAACATTTCATGAGGATCCCCATGAAAGTTTGGGTCTCTGAGGGAGTGGCCCCTATAAAGCCTGTTACCTCTCTACTTTTTTTATTCCTTTGGGGCTTAGAACTACTGGAGACACAGTGAATGGAAGGGGCTTGGGGTCACAGTGGATGAAGGCCAAGCAGAGTCTGGGCCAAGTGGACTGCCCAGAGCTGAGATTGGAAACTGTCAATCCACTGAGATTCAGGCATCTCTGCCTCCTCTGCAAGTCACAGAATTAACAAAGACAGAGGCAGTGTTTGAGCCCAGAGCCCGGGCCCCTGCCTAGATTCTCTACCTTGGACTGTCTTCCTTGAGGAATGGTTGGAAGTGAGCCCCACCCTAACCAGTTGACCTCCTTCTACCCAGTCTAAGGAGCCAACTGAAACCATTGGACATTGGGGTCCTCTCCTGACAGGACCACCCCACAGGGTCCTCTGCTGCAGCCAGGACTCTTGCTATACTGTGTTCTCCTGTCCTTCTACTACATCTGCACATGGGCAAGACTGGGCTGCTCTGTGTAAGGACCATGGAAGCTCCAGACTGGGGTGAAGGTGGAAGGCTCTGGAGCCCAAGAGCCTGGCTCTGTCACTTGCATGTGCTTGAGCAAATCACCTAACCTCACGTGCCTTGGTGTTCTCATCTGTGAAATAGGGTGATGATAGTACTAGCTCTGAAGGCTGTTGACTTCACAGGCTTGACAGCCTGTGTCATGGTTTATGCAACTCTCGGAGTCCCGGTATGTTTATCAGCACTTGTAGGGAAATGACTCACCTCTTCCAAGGTGGTGGTGAGGGGCATGGGTGTGTCTAGCACATAACCAAAGGTATAGACGTGAGCTCCCTTCCTTAGAAAGGAAAGATGGGAACTGAAAGCCTGGCTTTTCTGGGAAATCCTGCCCAAATCCTTATGTGGCACTGTGCGTGGCTACTGAACTGCAAGCACTTCAAAGGTAGGGATTATGTCTCCTTTTATTGTCTCCTTTACAGTCTATAGTCATTTCAGATCAACTCAATAAAATGAATTTGTTCAAGGAATATTTACTGAGTACCTGATATATGATTCAGGTATCAGGAACAGTCTGGTTTGCCTGCCCTGGACAACTCTTGGAAACAAATCAACAAATAGAAAATTACAGATTGGATTAAGTGCCACTGAAATAAAAAGTGCAGCGATGAGGGAGGGAAAAATGAGTTGGGTGGCTAGGAAGTCCTCTGTGAACCCTAGAGGTTAGGAAGGTCCCAGGAAAGAGAGTCCTTGAGGAAGGGATAAGTGCAAAGGCATTGGGGCCACAATGAGTTTGGTGGGAGAGGCAGAAAAAAGCCCAAGCAGCTGTACCTCAGGGAGCAGAGAGGAAAGTAGGGGGAGATGAACTAGGAGTCCAGGTGTGGGGATAGAGCTAGGGGGCCCTGGAAGCCAGAAGAAGGATGTAGATTATTTTAAGGGCAGTGGGAAGCCACTGAGTTGGGCGCAGAAGGAAGTGGACCTATGAGTCTACTTCAGAGGCTTCTAGGGAGATGGCCAGCAGGTGGAGCAGGGCTGAGGCAATGAGGGTGGTAGGGAAGGGTGGAACTGAAGCATATTTTGGAGGTATATCCAACAGGAAATGCTGATAAATTGGGTGTAGGGCTTTGGAAAATGGAAGAAACTGACTTTTTGCCTGATTAAGTTTAGAGATGAGAGTGCTATTCAGTGAGATGGGAAAAACCCTGGGGAAGGTACTGTTTGAGTGGGCATGGGGCACAAGAATTCAGTTTTAAAATGAGCAGTTTGGGGTGCAGTCCAGCCTCAGGAGATTTAGAGGGTGTGAGAGAAGAGTGCTTGTCCTCTCAAGCTCACAATCAAAGGAAGATAGAGGACTGCGGTGCAAGATCATCAAGCTGGGGTGGCTGCATGGGAGGCCTGAGCTGAAGCTGTTCTGTGAGCATGCATCTGTGTCCAGGCCTGAGCACAGGGAAAAGAGAGAAGGGACAATAGACTCAGCCCTAGGGTGCTTAGGGCTCTGTCTTGTCTGACTCTAGCCTCATGCACCAGGCCTTTGGCCTCTCACCTTCTCACATTGCTCATTCCCACCAGCTTGTCTCATATCTTGCCATGTCTGTTCGGGGAACGTCCCTGTCCTGCACACTCCCTGGTTCCTCGTCTCCCCTGTGTCACAACAATCTTCTTTTCAGTGTCTAGGCTCAACTCAAACCTCACCTTTAAGAAGCAACTTTGTAGATCCCTGGGTAGGGTTCCTCTGCCTTGGTACATGGGAGCCTGGGTGCATCTGTTTAGAGCTGATTTCTTGCCTGGGTGCAGGGTTAGGTTGGGTTGTGAACACGCTGAGCCCTGGGTCCCAAGAACAGGGTTCCATGTCTGCTGCCAGGGGTAGTGAGTGGATGTAGCCTTTTCTGAGGCCACAGCCAGTGAACACTTTTCTCAGTAAGAGAGCACTGGGAGTGGCTTTCTTTGCTCCAAGAATTAGCAATCTTGTCTTTAATGAGCCCTAACCCCACTACCTGAGGAGGTCTCAGTGCTTATAGGTCCTTAGAAATCCTGTTTAGACAGAGCAGGTGCCCTTGTGGGCAAAGGAAGGTTGGCTCCTAGGAGGAAGGAGGGGCCATGTCAGAGAAACACTGGAGCTTATTCTTATGTTATCCTTTTATATACAAGTAATTGCACAAGTCTCGCAATCCTATGGATGGATCACAGTACTGAGGCCTGGAGAAGATGCACAGGACTCCAGGCAAATCTGTGTATGGCATGCTGGGTCAGGGCCCAATTATACCAGTCACATCCTGACTTGGGACAGGTGAAGTTTTTCCTAAGGACTGATGTGGGGCAGGTCATCTGCTTTTGCCCTCAGGAGCTCCCAGTCACTGGAGGAGACAAGCACTGTGTACGGTGTGGGCCAGCTTCCTGGTGCAGGTGACTTGCACCCACACACACAATGAGACACAGACATGCACAGTATGAACACAAGCAGGGCACACACACCCTTCCCCAAAGCCCTGGCCTGCACATTCAGCATTTCCTGGTCTCTAGTAATCTAGCTCTGAATGGAGCCTCTGTGTACTCCTGGTGGGAAAGTAGCCTCTGGGGCCTTCTGCCCTCTATCCTGCAGTCAGTCAGACCCTCTGGAGGGAAGGCAACCAGTGTTTCTAACACGCTTCTGCTGAGGGACTTTCCGTACCTCCCTACCTGGGAGGAAACCACACTTCTCCAAGAAGGAGCAGGCTTAGTCCCCAGGTCCAGCTTTCCAGTGGTGGGACTATGAGCTTGGGGATCTTCAAGCAGGAGAGCATTGCAGGAAGGACCCTCAGTGGTGTCACATCCCACATAAACCTGCCATTGAAAGTGCCTTGGCCCTACAGCAGGACTGAGACACATTTCTCCCATGACTGAGAACTGGAGCTTGGGGAGATGGCCCAGGTACATGGCCTCCTTTGGCAGAATGTTCACTGGACTCTTTACACCTGCCACACCCCAACTCCCCAGAGGAGCCAGGACAGGGCTGACTTGGAAATGGACTAAACTGTAGTGTTTTGAGTCCAGAGAAGCAGACAATTCAGCAATAATGTGACCAACTCAGTGAATTAACAATTCTCTTCCATTTCTCCCCCCAAGCCTGAAAAAAAACTCAAGGGGAGGCTTGAGGGAAGAGATGAGAGAAGGTTGTTTGTTAATGTACTGAGCTGGTCACATTATTACTGAGGTCATGACTCATGAAGCATGTTCTGCACAAGGCAAAGAAAAGTATCTAGAGTCTCTGGCCAACACCATAGATAGTTTATTAGACAGGAAAAGAAAAGAGAAAGAAAGGGAGAAAAGAAGAAGAAAGAACCATTTAGGAACAACGGGAACCATTTTTTTCTTTCTTTGCCGTTGGAACCCTGAAGCTAGCAGTAGAGTGGGCTTGTCTCAGAGAGGTCCTCCCAGCTTAGGGTTCTGGCCACAACCCTCCTGGGAAAACACCCCGAGGGGGTCAGTACTGTGGAGGTGGGGAAGTGAGAGAGTGAGACCAAGCCCTGGTTGAGGAAGAGCCCAGAAGCCTGGACAGGGCTGAGGAAAGGCTTCTGGAGGATGAGCTGGGATGTGGAGGGAGTTATGTACCTCCTCAGGGCACACCCCAATGAAAGACAAGGGTAGAGATATAGGGGTCTGCTAGAACTTAGGCATGAGAGACCCTCACTCACAGCTCCTCCTCCCTAATCCACCTCCTCCTTGCACCTTCCCGTCCTCCACTCCTGCACTTCAACCATCCCTCATGTGCTGAGATTAATTCTTCTGTCCTCATCTGTGATTACCCTGTTGCCTCCCCTGAACTCCTGGAGCAGGAGCAGTGTGTGCTGCTGCTGCAGGAGCTTGTATCACAGCTAGGCATCACTTTTCTCAGTTCAAGGACACAGCTGACTTCAGCAGGGAGGGAAGGTTACAATCAGTTGAACAGAAGATATGTGTGCAGGACCATCAGTAGGCACTTCTGGGACCTTGCCTTTGAGCCAAGGTATGCATGTGATGAGGAACCAGTGATTTTAGAATTCTGAGTCAACCCTGGATGGGGATACGAATTTGGAGCAGCTCCAGTTTAGTCCATTTGTGGGGTTGGGGCCTAAGCTGGAGGAGGCCTTGAAGGACTAGAGCGAGGGGCAAGCCCCAGGCCACAGGCAAGTTCAGGGAGATGGCAGCATAGGAAAAAGACCCCAATCTGGTGCTGGCATGGCCCCTGGAGAAAACATCAGATTTCCAGCTTCACAGGAGAAGAATCAGAGCAGCTGAAATAGGAGCAGCAGGCAAAGTCCCAGCAGGCAAAGTCCCAGCAGCCTGGGAGATTACTTGGGGCTGAGTTGCGCCAGCCTGGGGGCCAGACTGGGCAGGAGGGGACAGCTTGGGCTGGAAGGCGCCAGTCTCCGGGGTGATGCTGAGCCTGACTGCCTGGTCTCAAAGAGAGAGGCCAGAATGGGCTTTTGTGTGTAACAGATGGGAGTGTGTGTTCCCAGGCCTGATAGGGAGGAAGCGGTGGAGAGAGGAGATGACTGCAGGAATGAAAGGGGGCCATAAAACATGTCAAACATGCCCACCTAGTTCCCTCACTAGGCAACAAATAGCTTTTATTTCAGACCCAGTAGGCCAGGAGGCTGCATGCTCTGAATAGGGGCCCGGCTAGGGTCTTAGGGGCCTGAGAGAAGCGTCTATTCAGGGTCAAGAAGGCTCAGCCTGTGCCTTTCTGCATGGAAAAGGGCTGTAGACACATTTGCAGGCCAAAGAGTGCTGTTCGCATGGCAGGGTCTTCTTCCTCCTCCATGAGGCCAGAACGTTCAGGTTCAGTCAGAGGAAGAACAAACCAGAGTCAGAAACCTAAGTTCTCTGAGCTGCAGCCTCACCTCTCACAGTGGGTCTGCCCAGCCTGTGAATTCTGGCTCCTGTCTCAGGAGCAGGCTTGGCCTGAAAGGAGTTTCATTTGCCTGGGAGTGAAGTGACCCCTGGGTATAGCCCTCCCTCTGTGCATGGCCCAGGCCTCACCTTGACTGTGCTGCAGGGTAGGCTGCCCAGGGTAAAGCCCCTGGCTGACAGGTGGATAGTATGAGACCAGATTCTTCTTTGAAGGGGACCTTGCAATGTGGAGGGTCCATGCACTCTGGGCCTTGCACCCACACAGACATGCTTTCTGAAAAGAGAGGCTGAGAATCCTGGGGGAGGAGGACAGCTCAGAAATTTCTAGGATTTAACTCAGACCCAAGCAAAGGGCTGGTGTTCTGCAGCACTGTGTGTCTGTCCCCAGTCCTGCCTCCATCCTAGGCTACACCAGAAGCTGACTATGAACTGCACAATGCCATGCAAACACTTGGCCTTTCCCTGAAGGCCAACCCTGGAGGCCAACCCTAGAGACCCATGGGTAGGTGCCAAAGCCAGAGTAACCACAGCACTGTCCACTCACAATACCTTTAATATCTTCACTGCAGCCCCACTACACAGAAGGCTTTGAACACTCTGCCCCACTTAGTCCCCATGGCTCATGCCAGCAGCAGCACAGATATTGGATCCATATGGCTGGGAGCCAGACCAAAGCCGCTCTCAGCAACAGGGCACACGGACTAATCTGCTCATAATTCAGGCTGTGTCTGGCTGCTGGCCACCACAATCTTGTGCTCGTATAAAACACCTTTACAGAGGAGCAAAGTGTGTGTGTGCATGCATGCACGAGCAAGCGAGAGAGAGAGAGAGAGAGAGAGAGAGAGAGAGGGAGAGATTCCTGCTTACACATGAAATAGTGGAGCTCAAGCAGAACAAAAAGGATGAGTGAGGATTCATCAGTGGGTATTTCAGAGTCTTGGTGACTCATCTTTCCATGCAAAGCAGGAAACTGAGAAGAGATTTAGAAGTTTCTGAACAGTGGGCATTTGTGTTCATGAATCAATTCTCTTACACAGAAAAAAGTCCCAATTTTCAAAAAAAAAGCAGTTAAGTAGCAGTTTAAGCTGTGTTCATAAGAACCTTTAGGTTTTATATGAAGAAATGATCCAGGTGGTCATGCTATGGGCTGCTCAGGATATCCTGTCCAGGGTGTGTGCAGGCCCCAGCTGGCGGCCTTGGGGTCTAGGTCTCATAGACACAGGACTACCTGGTATCCTTTTAACAGGCACTCTCCCAGTGTCCAGACTCACAGAGTAGGCACTTTATCTACATCAATAACCCATTTCACAGATGAGGAAATGAAAGCTCAGATGTCATGATTTCCCAGTTATCCCCTCAGTGTGGAAGTAGCAGAGTCAAAATTTGATCCCAGGTCTGGTTGGCTTTCTACTGCATGAAGAGGGGTTGGGGATGTAATGAACCCACTGGATTCATGAGGGGGTCACTGGGGATGCAGCCAAGTCACAGGGGCCTGGCAGGGCCTTAGTGTGCATGAGGGAGAGGGTGAGCAGCAGCGCTGACCTGTCAGAAGAAAGGACAAGGGAACGTTCCCTTAGCCCTTGCCATTGGAAAGTCTGTCAGACGGAGCAGGATGGCGGTTGCGGGGGTCGGGGGTTGAGGGGGACTGCAGTGTAAGACTAGTGTGTGCTTCCTACCCTGAGTCTCCTGTGGTCTTGGGAAAGTTCCAACCTCTATGGGCATCAAGTTTCTCACCTGGGAACTGGGGCCACAGAAGTTCCCTTGAGGTGCAGAGTGAATGAACATATGAGGAAATGAACATGAAACAGGGCACCCTGGGCTGCTCAGCTTAGTTGCTGCTCCAATATTGTGCTTTGATGGTTGTCCATTGTTGCTGGCTGGCCAGCTGTCAAAGTCCATGCAGCCAGAGAGCAGCAGTATGACCGAGGCCAGTGTGACCCCAAAGGCCATACTTGGTGCCAGAGAGACCGATAGGAGTGAGACCTGGCTCGAGTACTGGGGCATTTCTAGGCAGAGGCAGCAGACATGGGCACAGTGCTAAGTTAGGCTATGATGGCTTCACCCACAGATGGTGTTGTCTGGGAATGAGGTAGGTGACAGCAAGGAGCTCCATCCCACAGGAGTACTGTCAGTCCTGCACAGGCAGGCTGCAGAGACAATGGCGACAAAAAGCGAGATGGCCAAAAAGGATTATTTCTGGTCCCTAAATGGTCAGACCCCAACTTCTTCCAGTACAGAATTGCCCAAACAGCTTGCACCCCAAAATCTCCAATATGATTGTCTATGAATTCTTGCTAAAGTGTCAGCAAGTAGCCTCAAGGCCATCCCCAACTCCTAATTACCTCCTCCCACCCTCATGAGCAGCTGCATTCTCCAGGGAGCAGTCTCTACACCTTTCTAGGCAGATTCCAATGGGACTAACTGGATGTAGGAGCTGGCCTGGCCATCCCTTCCTGGCCTCTCCCTTCCTGGCTCTCTTGCCCCAGAGAGTAAATTCACTCTTTAATACCACCCCCAAACTCAGTGTACCCACCTGGAGCTATCTAAGCATCCAATGATGCCATAGGTTAACAAGGCACCTGGGAATGTGTGGTGGGGGTGGGACATTTTCAGACACTGATCCAGCCTGGGAGGATACCATGAAGGTGCTATTCCAGCCGTTTTGCCCCAAAAAGTATAGGGTGCATTTTCCCCACATAAAGCAGTTCTCTTGTGACGCCAGCTGGGCATCAATTTAATTCAATTCTTACACTACTTACCTAAATTCTGGTCCCATCATTTAAGGGCTCTGTACCACATGATTGTTCCCCCCACTTCAGATGACAATCCCAGGTCGAAGTTGTCCCTATTATTCTTGACCTATTGGTTATAAATTGGATTCCTACAACTCTCTCCTTGGGTTAGATGATTTGTTAGATAATTAGATTATTAGATAATTTGCTCATAGAACTCAGGAAAGCACTGTGTTTACCAGTTAATTATAAAGGATGTAATAAAGAATAAAATAAGGAGCCAAATGAAGTAGGATGAGGTCTGGGGAAGGGTTAAGAGTGTCCATGCTTTCTGTGGGGGTGGCACTCTCCCAGTACCTCCATGTGTCCACCAACCTAGAAGTTCTCTGAACCCTGTATTTGGGGGATTTTTATGGAGCAATATTGATTATTAATTCCATTTCCAGCCCCTTTCCCCTCTTCGAATAATAGAGATTGGGTCTGAAAGTCCCAAACTTCTAAGCATGGCTTGGTCTTTCTGGTAACCAGTCCTCATCCAGGAGCCTACCGAGAGTTGCCTCATTAGGGATTTAAGAGCTCTGTGTCAGATATTCTTATTACTTAGGAAATTTACAAAAGTCTCAGGACTCTGTGTCAGGAACTGGGGGCAGATCTCTTAATCGCTTTTCCCTCACTTCCCACATCCATACACTGGGAACAGTGACACCCTTTCTGAAGCTACTATAGCCCCTGAAGACATGATGTATATGGTGCAGAGCCTGGTGGAGCCTGCTGGTTGCCTTCCCGATCTCTACCTTTTCTGCCTCCCTGGGGCAGGTCCAGGGCCCAAGGCTGGACTCTAGGAGGGAAAGATTCGTTGGGCACCATGGTTGTGCCCTCAGTGGTGCTCAGGAATCTGACCCAGTCCTCAGGAGCTGCTGATGGCCACCCAGGAATGTCCAATGGCTACCTTTCTGGGTGCCAAGTCTGGCTCTGCAGGCAGAGAGAGGCTCCCACCCTGGGGCATAGAGCTCGCTGCTTCAGCGTGATAGCTGAGAGCTAACATGCACAGAGGCCTTCGATTGTGGCTAAAGGCAGAAGGAGGCAATGGGGCCAGGAAGAGGGGAGGCCAGTGAGAAAAGCAGGGTGGGGGATGTCTTGACTCTCCTTGGAGGGAGACCCAAGTTTTGACAAGGGTAATAGGGTAATCCAAGTGAGGAGACCTGAGTACAGGGAGCCTGGGTTGGGGTGAAGAAATACAGATACGAAAAGATGCCACGCGCCCACCCCTGCCTACTGGATGCTGACCAGTGCACAGCACTAAGGGTGACCGGGGCCACAAGAACCATTTGTATTTAATAGTCACAAGAGATGTTTTATGGAGGATAAGGAAACATGGCACAGTGAGAGATGTCCCCAGATCTCTCCCCTTGAAACAACAATAAAGTGAACATCTAAAACTCAACAAAAAACACCCAAACTGCACACCATTATGTCTGAGCATGGGATCTGCGCTTAAGAGTTACCACAGGATTTATACAAAGCAGGGATCCAAGAGGCTTAGACACCACCTACTGGGAACTAAAAGAAAAGCGCCTTCTTTGCAACAAGTTAAAGAGAGACCTTTAAATAATAAATCTTCTTTCTAAAAAACAACAGAATACACTTCCATTAATGCCCAGGCGGAGAAACAGTTCGTTAAACACCATGAACAACCAAGGGGACAAGGTATCTCAGAAATAAATGGAAAAATCTCCAGAAAATAAGCTTACAGACATAGAAATAAGCAACTTAAATAACAGAGAATTCGGGATGGTACTTCTGAAAAAACTCAGTGAGTTCCAAAACGAGTCATAGCGACAATTTCAGGAATTGAAAAAATACCTAGATGAGCAGAGCAAGGTGATTGAAACTCTCATGAAGAACGTAATATTTTTCTGGAGATAAAAAACACACTGCAAGAGTTGAAATCTAGAAATAAATAAGAAATAAGAAGAGAGAAACCAAAGAACTATAATGAAAAATAATGAAAGAGAAATTCAAGAAAAATAATATATGAAAAATAATGAAAGAGAAATTCAAGAACTAGCTGAAACCATCAGGAGAGGAAATATAAGAATAATGGATATTATCAAAGGCAAAGAAAAGGAGCAGGAACTTGAAAGCATTTTCAGACAAATAGTGGACGAGAATTTCCCAAGTCTAAAGAATGAGCTGGAGCTTGGAATTAAAGAAGTCAACAGAACACCCAATTATCTCAACCCAAAAAGGCCTTCACCATGACACATTGTATTAAAGTTATCAAAAAACAATGACAAAGAGAGAATTCTCAAGGTAGCCAGGGAGAAAAACGGTAACTTATAAAGGTAAACTCATTAGATTATCATCAGACTTCTCAGCACAGACCTTACAAACCAGAAAGGAATGGAATCAAATATTTAAACTATTAAGTGAAAGGAACTACCAGCCTAGAATAATGTATCCAGCTAAGCTCTCCTTTAGATATGAAGGAGAAATTAAGACCTTTTCAGACATATAAAAACTGAGGAAATTCTCCACTATGAGGCCTGCACTACAGAAAATACTGAAAGGGCTCAGTTCACCTAAAACAAAATGACAAAAAATGCATAATTAGGAGTTAAGTGACTATCAGGCAAACAGAAGCATAGGTGTGCAACCCTTACTAAGAACAGGGCATTATAAGCTTAAATAATAATAAGAGAATTGTTATAACAAGATAGTAATGAAAGTTCAGCATACATAGTGACAAATTGAGACAACGATGACTGAAAAGGGGGGATTCAAAGATCTAAATTTGCAAAGTGGAATGGAGATAAGGCACGCGCAGAAGAAAATGGATAACTGTATATATACATAACTATCCTTTTTGTATTCGTAATGGTAACCACACATCAAAGATTTAGAACCAAAGTATATAACATAAAACAAGAAGAACAAGAGGTAAAACCCACAAAAGCCAACCAAAATAAAGAAAAAAGAAACACAGGGACAAGGAAGCAATGGAAACACCGAGCTATCAGAAAGCAAAACATAAAATGGCTATAAAAAGACCTCATATTTCAATAATCACCCTAACGTAAATGGACTGAACTCACCAATAAAAAGGCACAGAGTTGCAGAATGGATCAAAAAACAAAACTCAACCATATGCTGCCTCCAGGAGATACATCTCAGCTCCAAAGATAAATATAGACTCAAAGAGAAAGGGAGGAAAATGATATTTCAAGCTAATGGCATTCAGAGAAAACCGGGAGTAGTGATACTAATATTAGATGAAATAGACTTCAAAATAAAAAAGGTAAAGAAAGATATTGAGGGACACTTCATAATGATAAAAGGAATCATGCACCAAGAAGACATAACACTTATTAATAACTATGGTACCGATCAGGGAGCCCTGAAATATGTAAAGTAATTACTAACAGAGCTAAAGGGAGAAACAGACCAAAACACTATCATCGTAGGAGACCTAAATACCTCACTGTCAGATATGGACAGATCATCCAAACAGAAAATCAATAAGGAAATAACATCCTTAAATGACACATTAGACCAATTGGACAAAATTGACATTTACAGAGCCTTTCAACCCAAAATAGCTGCTTATACATTCTTCTCTAGTGCACATGAAACATTCTCAAGAATCGACCACAGAGATAGTCTCAAAAAATATAAGAGGGTTGAAATCATACCAACCATGTTCTCTGATCATAATGCTTTGAAACTAGAGATCAACTCCAAAAAGATATCAGGAAGAACCACAAATAATGGAGATTAAACAACATACTACTGAAGAATAACTGAGTCAGAGAAGAAATAAAAAAAGAGATCAAGAGATACATAGAAACAAATGATAATGATAGTACAACATATCAAAATTTTGGGACATGGCAAAAGCAGTCATAAGAGGAAAATTCATATCATTACAGGTCTATCTCCAAAAATAAGAACGAGCCGAAATAAACAACCTAACACTTCATCTTAAAAACAAGAAAAAGAAGAACAAATGAAGACTAAAGTCAGCAGAAGGAAAGAAATAATCAAAATTAAGCATAAAAAAATGAAACTGAAAACATTAAAACAATAGAGCAACAAAGAACTGGTTCTTTGAGAAGCTTAATAAAATTGACAAACCCTTGGCTAAACTCACTAATGAAAAAAGGAAAAGACATAAACAAACAAATCAGGGATGAAAGAGGGGAAATAACGATAGACGCCACAGAAATACAAAAGATCATACAAGAAAACTGTAAAAAGTATATAACAACAAATTTAATAACCTAGAAGAAATGGACCAGTACTTCTAAAAATACAACCTTCCTAGACTGAATCAAGAAGAACTGAAAAATCTAAATAGACTGATCAGCAGTATGGAAATTGAAACAATTATCAAAAACCTACCAAAAAGTAAAAGTCCAAGACCAGATGGCTTTACCAGTGAAATCTACCAAACATTCAAAGATTTAATACCCATTCCCCTCAAACTCTTCCAAAAAATCGAAGAGGAGGCAATACTTCCCAACTCATTTTTTGAGGCCAATATTACCCTGATACCAAAACCTGGTAAAAATAAAATAAGAAAACTACAGACCAATATCTCTCATGAACACAGATGCAAAAATCCTAAGTAATATAGTAGCATCTGAATACACAAACATATTAAAAAGACTATACACCACAATCAAGTAGACTTCATCCCAGGGGCACAGGGATGGTTCGATGTACGCAAATCGATTGATGTGATACACCACATAAGCAAATTAAAAAATAAGAATCATACGATCATATCAATAGATGCAGAAAAACCTTCGACAAGATACAGCATCCATTCATGATCAAAACACTTAACAAAATTGATATAAAAGGAAAATATCTTAACGAAATAAAGGCTATATATGACAAACCTTCAGCCAACATTATATTTAATGGTGAAAAACTAAAAACCTCCCCTCTAAGATCAGGAACAAGGCAAGGCTGTCCATTATTGTTATATTCAATATAACATTGGAGGTCCTAGCAAGTGCAATGATATGAGAAAAATATAAAAGGCATCCAAATAGGAAATGAAGAAGTTAAACTGTCACTATTTGCAGATGACATGATTCTCTATATATAAAACCCTGAAGACTTCACAAGAACACTACTAGAAGCAATAAGCAAATACAGTAAATTTTCTGGATACTAAATCCATAGCGTTCCTATACTCAAACAATGAAGTGTCAGGAAAAGAAGTGGAAAAAAATAATTCCTTTTGCAATCACAACAAAAAGAACAAAATCCCTAGAAATAAATTTAACGAAACAAGTGAAGGACCTATATAATGAAAACTATAAGACCCTATTAAAAGAAATCAAAGAAGATACAAAGAAATGGAAAGATATTCCATGTGCTTGGATTGGAAAAATCAACATAGGTAAAATGACCTTATACCTAAAGCATTATATAGATTTAATGCAATCCCCATCAACATCCCACTGGCATTTTTTAAAGAAATAGAACAAAAAATCATCGGATTTGTATGGAAGCACAAAAGACCTCAAATTGCCAAAGCCATGCTGAGAATACAGAACAAAATTGGAGGCATCACTCTGTCTGACTTAAAATTATACTATAAAGCAACAGTCATCAAAATGGCATGGTATTGGCAGAAAAACGGACACACGGACCAGTAGAACAGAATTGAGAGTCCAAAAGTAAACCCATATGTATATGGGCAAATAATTGTCAACAAAAAAAGCCAAAAATATACAGTGGAGAAAGGAAAGCATCTTCAATAAATGGTGCTGAGAAAACTGGAAAGCCTCTTGCAAAAGAATGAAACTAGACTGTTATCTATCACCACACACCAAAATTAACTCAAAATGGATTAAGGACCTGAATATAAAACCTGAGACAATAAGATGTGTGAAAGAAAACAAAAGAACTAAACTCATGGACCTTGGAGTTAAAGAAGATTTTATGAATTTGACCTCAAGTGCAAAGGAAGTAAAAGCTAAAATAAATGAATGGGACTACATCAAACGAAAAAGCTTCAGCTCAGCAAAAGAAACCGTCAACAAGGTAGAGACAAACATCAGAATGGGAAAATATATTTACAAGCAATGCCTCAATAGAGGCCTAATATCCAAAATATACAAAGAACTCATACAAATCAATAACAACAACAAAAAATCCCAAATGATCCAATCAAAAAATGGGCAGAGGATCTGAACAGACACTTCTCCCTAGAGGACATACAAATGGACAAGAAAAATGAAAAGATGCTCAACATCACTAGCTATTAGGGAAATGCTATTCAAATCCACAATGAGATACCATCTCATACCTATTAGAATAGCTGTTATCAACAGGACAAGCAATAACAAGAGGATGCGGAGAAAAAGGAACCCTCATACACTGCTGGTGGGACTGCAAATTAGTACAGACACTATAGAAAACAGTATGGAAGTTCCTCAAAAATCTAACAATTGAACTACCGTATGATTCAGCAATCCCTCTACTGGGTATTTACCCTAAAGACTTGAAAACTCATATCCAAAAAGATATTTGCACACCGATGTTATTCAGCAGCATTATTCACGGTGGCCAGGACATGGAAGCAACAGAAGTGTCGTATGATAGGTGATTGGATAAAGAAGCTGTGGTACATATATGCAATGGAATATTACTCAGTCATAAGAAGAGATGAAATACTACCATTTGTGATAACATGGACAGACCTCAAGATAATCATGCTAAGCAAAATAAGCCAGACAGAAAAAGTTGAAAATCACATGATATCACTTATATGTGAGATATAAACCTAAAGCAATAAATGAACAGGACAAACAAACAGAGACTCATGGTAATGGACAATAGACTAGTGGTTACCAGAGAGTAGTGGGGAAGTGGGTGGGGAAAGGTAAACAGGGTAAAGGGAGTCAAATATGTGGTGACAGAAAGAAATATAACTACGGGAGATGAATGCACAGTGTAAATATATATATATATATATATATGCCTTGCCGATAAAGAATACAGCTGAAACGCATTGGATTTCACTAACCAATGTCACCATAAAAATTAAATAAATAAACAAATAAAATTGTTTAAAAAAAACAGATATAAAGAATGATAATAAGTACATTCTTATCAACCAGTACCTCAGATAGAAAAAAATTAAGTGCTCCAACCAAAAGATAGAGTGGCGTAATGGATAAGAAAATAAGATCCGTACAAATGCTGCCTACAAGAGACTCACTTCAGATTAAAAGACACACACAGACTAAAAGGAAAGGAATAGAAAAAGATATTGCTTTGATGGACCTAGAGGGTACTGTGCTGAATGAAATAGGTCAGACAGAGAAAGACAAATGTCGCTCGATTTCACATACATGTGAAATCTAAAGAAAAAAAATCAACAACAAAAGTGAAGATAAACTCATAGATACAGAGAATATTTTGAGGGATACTAGATGGGAGGAGGGTTGTTGGAAAAGACAATGGGATTAAAAGCTACAAATGGATAGTTGCAGAATAGACATGGAGATGTAGAGTATAGCATGGGGAAGATGGTTGTAATAAAATAATGTTGTAATAAATATGCAAGGGGAAGTGGGGGACTAGATTTAGTGGGGTGATCACTTTGAGGGTTATGTGGATTTCTGATCACTATGCTATACAATTGAAACTGGTAAATTATTGTATGCCAACTATAATTGAAAAAAAAAACACCATTGAATTGTACAATGTAAATACAAGCAACTAATTATCTATTATATTTCAGTAAAGACGGAAAAAATCCTTATTGTTTCTATACTCTAATAATGAATTGTCAGAAAAAGTAAAATTTTAAAAATCACTTTTGCAATTGCAGCAAAAAGAATAAAATACCTAGGGATAAACCTAATGTAACACTTGTGAAGGACCTATATAATGAAAATTATAAGAAACTATTAAAAAAATTGAAGATGAAACAAGGAAATGGAAAGATATTCTGTATTCTTGAACAAGAAGAATCAACCTAGGTAAAATGATCTTATTACCTAGAGCAGGGGCCCTAACCCCTGGGCTGTAGACTGATACCCATCCATGCCTACTGGGCACAGGAAGTAAAGGCAAAAATAAATATGTCGAACTAAAAATCTGTATAGCAAAAGAAACCATCAACAAGGCAAAGAGGGAACCATCCAAATGGAAGAATATATTTGCAAACAACACCTCTGATAAGAGGCTGATATCCAAAATATACAAAGAACTCATACGATTCAATAACTACAAAAAACAAACAAACAAACCACAATCCAATTAAAAAATAGGCAGAAGACCTGAATAGATATTTTTCCCAAGAAGATATACAAATGACTAGCAGACATATGGAAAAATGCTCAACTTCACTAGCTATTACAAAAATGCAAATCAAAACCACGATGAGATACCATCTCATATCTATTAGAATAGCTATCATAAGTTGGTCAAGTATTAACAAGTGTTTGAGAGGATGAGGAGAACAACAGACTGCAAATTGGTACAACCACTATGGAAAACAATATGGAAGTTCCAAAAAATACTAAGAATTGAATTACCATATGACTCAGCAATCCTTCTTCTAGTAACTTATTCAAAAAACCTGAAAACATTTATCCTCAAAGATATATGCCCCTCTATGTTCATAGCAGTATTATTCACGTTGGCCAGGACATGGAAGCAACTGAAGTGTCCTACGATAGATGATTGGATAAAGAAGCTGTGGTACATATATACAATGGAATATTACTCAGCTATAAGAAAAGATGAAATACTGCCATTTGCAACAACATGGATAGCAAAATAACCAGACATATATGGGATATAAATCTAAAAGCAATAAACAAACATGACAAACAGAGGCTCATGGATATGGACAGTGGTTACTACAGAGAGGAGGTAGACAAGGGTAAAGGGAGTTAAATAGTTGGTGACGGAAGGAAATCTAACCTTGGGTAGTGAACACACAATGCAATATATATACAACATACCGTTGAATTGCACACTCAAAACTTATTGGATTTGGTTTATTAATGTCACCCAAAAATTGTAATTAAAAAATAAAAATAAAAACCTTAATGTTATATATGTACAATGGAATATTAGTTGGCCATAAAAAAAAAAAGAATATCATCTTACCATCTGCAGCAACATCAATGGACCTAGAGGGTATTACACTAAGTAAAATAAGTCTGATAAAGACATATACCATACGGTTTCACTTATATATGGAATCTATAGAAGAAAATAAACAAACAAATCAGAAACAGACTCATAGATACAGAGAACAAACTGATGATTGCCATATTGGAGGGAAGTTGGGGGTGCTGGGTGAAAAAGGTGAAGGGATTAGGTAAAAATTGATAGTTACAAAATAGTTACGGAAATGTAAAGTACAGCGTAGTCATAATATTGTAATCATTATGTATAATGCCAGGTGGGTACTACCAGATTTAGGAGGGGAGATTACTTTGTAAATTATATAAATGTCTAATTACTATGCTGTCCCCTGAAACTAATATAAAATAATGTTGAATGTCAGCTGTAATTTTAAAAATCCTTTATTTCTTTCTTTGTGTGATGTCCTAGTAAAAAGGTTACGTAGATTTGTGAAAAGAGCAAAAAAAAATTGTCAAAGAGAATGGAATAATATTTACATTGTTAATCAAGGGTTTGTTATTTTAGGAAGTAAAACACCATTGTTAACTGATTTTTTGACCCTGTTACAGTTGCAAATAATTTTTAAGTTATTTCTCCTAATAAATAAAGAATTAGTTGATAAAAAACAATGGATTGATTCTTTATTTACATGTATTAAAATAAATACTGGTTCATAAAAAAAATCTCATCCATCTTTTTTTTCTTTTGACAGAAAGTGACAAGCTAATCCTAAAGTTAATATAAAAATTCAGGACCCAGAATAGCCAAAACAATGCTCAAAGAGAACAACAAATTTGGAGGACTCATATTGCCTTAGTCCAAAACCTACTACAACACTATGGTAATCAGGACAGTATAGTACTGGAATTAAGAGAGATACGTAAATAGAATCAAATTATGGCCCAAAATAAACCCTGAATATATGGTCAATTGATTTTTGACAAGTATGCCAAGATCATTCAATGGGGGCAAAGAATGGTCTTTTTGACAAATGTTGCTGGGACAACTGGATATTCTCATGTAAAAATATGGTGTTGGACCCCTACCTCATATAACATACAAAATTAACTCTGAATAGATTATAGACATAAATGTAAGAGCTAAAACTGTAAAACTCAGAAGAATGCATAGTAGTAAATCTTCATGAACTTGGGTTAAGCAATGTTTCTTATATATGACACTAAAAGCATAATGATAAAAGAATAATAGATAATTTGAGCATTATCAAAATAAAAAACTTTTGTGATTCAAAGGACACTTTCAAAAAATTTAAAAGCAATCTGCAGAATGAGAGAAAATATTTGCAAAATATATATCTGATAATAGTCTAGTATCCAAAATATATGAAGAACTACAACAATGAAAAATCAAAATCTCAATTTAAAAAGGGCAAAAAATTTAATTGGCATTTCTCAAGTGGCCAATAAGCACATGAAAAGATGCTTCATATCATTAGGAAAATGCAAATTGAAACTAAAGTGAGATACTATTTCACTCCCACTGGGATGGCTGCAATAACAAGTGTTGGCAAGAATGTGGAGAAGTTGGAACCTTCATACATCACTAGTGGGAATGTACAATGATGTAGCTGTTTTGGAAAATAGTTTGGCAGTTCCTCAAAATGTTAAACATGGAGTTGCCATATGGTCTAGAAATTCCACTCCTAGGTATATTTATAACAAAAATGAAAACGTATGTCCAAACAAAAACTCGTACATGAATCAAACCAACATTATTCATAATAGTCAAAATGTGAAAACTACCCAAATGCTCATCAACTTATAAATGGGTAATTTAAATCTGGTACATAGATAGAGCAGAACATTATTCAATCATAAAGAGTAATGAAATACTGATACATGCAACACCATGGATGAACCTTGAAAACAATATCATAACTGATGGAAACTGCTCACAAAAGATTATGTATTGTATGATTCTATTTATATGAAATATACAGAAAAGGAAAATCTCTAGAAATGGAAAATCGATTGGTGGTTGCCGGGGGCTCAAGAGAAGAAAGGATGGGAAGGGATTGGTAATGAATATAGGATTTCTTTTAGAGAAGACTAAAAATGTTGTAAAATTAGAACAACTAACTATGTGAAAGTTGCACAATACTATCACAGTGAGTGTTGGTGATCAGCCTTTAATTAATCAAGTTTGTGCTGCACTCCAAAAGCTCAAGGAACCTGTGTGGAAGGACAGAGAACAACTATGTGATAAATTATTTTCTTTGTCTTCTTCCCTATCACCCAGCCCTGAGTCCCCACCACTGCTATCATTATCTAGTAGCCTGAGGATGGCAAGAATTGGGGGATACCTCTTAGAGTAGCTTGGAGCTTCTAGAAGGCCACCAAAATTCATTTCCATCTCATCGATAGGAGAAAATGATGTTTGAATAAAGTGCCAAGAATCTTCCCTGAAGGTTGAGCAGGGGTATTCTAGTTGTGCTTCAAATGGATGTACTCAAGGAACTCAGGTTTGATTTCTCTAATCATCCATCCATCCATCCATCCATCCATCTACCAACATCTATTTCCTGGTTACTATCTCAGCTTGATACCATATGCCAGAAACACTGCCAGGAGTTGAAGGACACTTTACCTGTCACTCAGGGAACTCAAAAATATGTACACACAACAACACATAATTATCATGTGAAGTAGAATGTAACTAACCACATATAACTATAAACAAAATGCTACTAGAGCTGCTCCTTGGGGTGGGTTCAGGTTGGAAAGAACCAAGAAGGCTTAGAGGAAGAGATTTTTTTGATGGATGGGAAATGGGGTGGAGCTAGGATTGATGCTGTGAGTGGAGATGCTTATGAAAGAGCAGCTGGGGTAAGGGATGTTGCCGGGGTGGGTTTTTAATTCTAACCCTAACCCTGACCCTAACGTCGGCATTCCTGACTGGGAACTCTTATGTGATCAGCGTTGTGCTGAATACTTAAAATCTAACTTAAAATATAGGAGTTTGGACCTCACCCTCTAAATCAGAGGCAAAAATTAACAAACAAACAAACAAATAAATAAATAAATAAAAAGTAAGTAAGAAGCAAGCAGGTTTTTTTTTTTTTTTTTTTGGATAAAGAGCCAGAGAGTAAATATTTTAGGCTTTTCAGGCCATTTGGCCTCTGTCACAAACACTCAACTCTGTTGTAACTTGAAAGCAACCACAGATAATATATCAACAAATGAGTTGAACCATGTCCAATTGAACATCATTTTTATGAACCCTAAATTTAAATTTTATATTTTACATGTCATAAAAAAATTCCTTTAATTTTTCAACGATTAAAAAATATAAAAGTCAAGTGACATCAACAAAAGGGTGACATAGGAGACTCCAGCTTCTGTCCCCCCACAAAGGTCAACAACTTGACAGCTTTCCTCTAACATAAATAGCTCTGAGAGAACTCTGGAGTCCACTTAAGAGACTATGGCAAAGAAGTAGAACATAAATCCTGAAAATAATCACAAAATAAGAGATATAAAACTGCTTCATTTTGCCTGCATCACATCATCTCCCAAGTCCACATTGCTCAGCACCAAGAAAGAACTTCATCACTAGAAAGGATTCTTCTCATGAGGAAAGGAAATAGGGAGTAAGCACCAGCATCCCCAACCTTTTGGAGCATTGCACAAAGGTCCCACTTTAGTTTCACCCAACAAAGATCAGCAATGCTGAGATGTATACCAACTACTTAGGAACAAAGAGGAAAAGCGGGGCTACTAATAACAGCAATGCTATAGAAGCAACTGTGATTCAGACACCTCTACAGGCAAACTCAGCACATTTCACCACTGAAGAAACAAACACTGTAGGGCCCCTGCAAATTTCACCAGCTTTTGCCCCATAGATATTTGTGTTTGCCGACACCTGAGTCCTTTTCTGTTTCCTCCTCCCTCCACACTCAGAGCCTAAGAACTGCAATAGCAGACAGCCCAAGGCTCTCTGGCTACATGCCAGCCTAGACTTCTTCAGCTAACCCTAAACACTGTGCAAATGGTCAGAACTAACCCCTTCAGCTGTGAATCTGCATGCCCCCTGACTGACTCCTATCACCAGCCTCTACTACCATGTGCATGCCCAGTGAAATACTGCATAGCTATGGGAGAGCATGCTGACATCCAGAGCCCTAGCAGCTGCCAGTGAGCCCATAGTTGGTCCTGGCCCTTTCTGCCTTCTTTGGCCCGCATTTGTGTCTGCATCCAGCCCTGCCATACCATAGACACCTGCAGCTGGTCCCTGCAGCCAAGTGTGTATATAACACTGGCTCCAGCCACCATTGCTGCCTGTCCACTGGAACTGAAGGTGCTGCTGAGAACCCCAAAAGCCCTTGAAGCCACTGTTGACCTCCTGCAGTGCTTGCCAAAGATCACATATTTATCAATGCTGTGGATCCCAGTGGACCTAGCCAAAGAGACATCACACACTCCTGGACCCAGTGCCATCACATGTCCCCACACTTGGCACCCTGCACCACTAGACCCAGGGTCACTGTGTGCTACAGCATTTCCCCGTTTGCAGATAAAAAAGTCTTCCTTTACCATAGTCAGTACATAAAACCTGGAAGAGCAACTGCTTCTTTAAATGCACAGATATCTATGCAAATATACAGGGATAACAAAGAATCAGGGCAACATGACTCCACCAAAGTTATACAGTAAACCTCCAGCAACTGGCATCGAAGAAATGGAAATCCAGGAATTCCCCAACAAAGAATTCAAAATAATTGTTATAAAGATACTTAGAAAGCTACAATAGAACACAGATAAGCAAATAAATAATTCAGGAAAATAATATAAGAACAAAATGAGAAGTTAAAGAAATAGAAAATATAAATTTTGGAGCTGAAGAATACAATGACTGAAGAATTCAATAAAGAGCTTCAACAGCAACTAGACTGAGCAGAAGAAAGAATCAGAAAGCTAGATGAGAAATCAATTGAAATTACCCAAACAAAAAGAAAGAAAAAAAGAAAAGGAATGAAAAAAAGCCTTTGAGGCTTTTGGGATACCATCAAGAGATGCACCATTGCAGTCCAAGAAAGAGAAGAGAAGGAGAAAGGGGTAGAATGACCTATTTAAAGTAATAAAGCCAGAGAACTTCCCAAACCTTGGAAGAGATTTAGAATACAAGTTTATGAAGCTAATAGGTCACCCCAAAATTTCAATCCAAAATAATCTTCTCCCAGACACATTATAGTAAAACTGTCTAAAATTTTAGACAGAATTTAAGAGCTGTGAAAGAAAAAAAAAAGTTTCTATCATAAAAGAAAATCTCATAAGACTATTAGTGGATTTATCAGCAAAGATTTTGCAGGCCAGAGATAATGGGATGTTATATTCAAAAGGTAGAAATAAAGAAACTGATAATAAAGAATTACCCAAAAAAGTTGTCTTTCAGAAATGAAGATGAAATAAAGACTTTTACTAATAAAGAAAAGCTGAGAGAGTTCATCACAACTACACCTGCCCTACAAGAAATGTTGAAGAGTTCTTCAAGTGAAAATAAAAAGATGCTAATTATTCACATGGGAACATATAAAAATATACAACATATTAGCAAAGGTAAGCATATAGTCAGAATTGGAATACTGTAATACTGTAATACTGAGGTGTAGTAAATATTTAACTCTAGTATAAAGATTAAAGGACAAAACTAAGATAACTAAAGCTACAAAAATCTGCTATGAATACATACTATAAAATGATGCAAATTTTAACATCAAAAACATCAAGGGGTGAATAAAAGGGTAGAATTTTGGTAGGCAATTGAAGTTAAATTGTTAGCATAAAATAGATGGTTACATCTGTAAAATATTTTATGTGAGCCTCATGGTAACCACAAAGCAAAACCTTATAGTAGATTCACAAAAGATTAAGAGAAAGGAATAACAGAATACTACTATAGAATATCATCAATTCATAAAGAAAGGCAGCAAGAAAGGAAATGAGGGAACTAGAAAACAGCCAGAAAACAATTAATAATATGGCATTAGTAAGTACTTATGTATCAATAATACTCTGAATAATAAATTATTTAAATTCTCCAATCAAAAAGCATAGAGTAGAGAGGTGGGTTAAAAACCAAGACCAAACTACATGCTGCCTACAAAAGACCTTTCTCAGCTTTAAGGACACAGATAGGCTCAAAGTAAAAGGATAGAAAAAGATATTCCATGCAAAGGAAAACCAAAACAAAGCACAAAATAGGTATATTTATATCATTTAAAAATAGACTTTATGGCAACAATGATAACATGAGACTAAGAATATCGCTATATATAAAGAGATCAATTCATTGAGAAGATAAAATAGTCATAAGTATATATGTACCCAGCATCAGAGCTGGGTCTGTAAAGCAAATACTAACAGATCCAGGAAAGAAATAGACAACAATAATAGAAAGGGAGTTCTGGATCCTAATTCCAACAGAGGAGGATCATCTTGAAAGAAAATCAAAAAGAAAACATTGAACTTGAATCATACTTTATACCAAATAAACCTAACAGGCATATTCAGAACATTACATCCATCAGCAGCAGAATATGCATTCTTCTCAAGCACACAGGGAACATTTCCCAGGATAAATCATATTATAGGACACAAAATAAGTCTTAGGAAATTTAAGATTATAATCATGCCAGGTACCTTTTCTGATGACAATGGCAAGAAACTAGAAATCAGCAACAGGAGGAAAGATGTAAAATTCACAAACATATATAAATTAGCAACAAACTCTTCAATAATCAGTAGATCAAAAAAGAAATCAAAGTGAAATTAAAATATTTTGAAATAAATGGAAATTTGCTTGCAACATTTCAAAACCTATGGCATGTTGCAAAAGCAGTTCTAAGAGGGAAGTTTATAGTGATAAATGCCTATATTAAGAAAAAAAGATCTCAAATAAATAACCTAACTTTACAACTCAAGGAACTAGAAAAAGAACAAACTAAGCTCCAAATTAGCAAAAATAGAAAGAATAAAAACAAATATCAAAGCTAAAATAAATAAATTAGGAACCAGAAAAAAAAATGCAAATGAAGACCACAATGGATACCACCTGTTAGAATGGCTATTACCAACAAGTAATAACAAGTAAGTGTTAGAGAGGTTATGGGGGAAAAGGAACCCTTTATACACTGTTGGTGAAAATGTAAACTGGTACAGCCACTATGAAAAACAGTATGGAAAGCCTCAAAAAATTAAAAATAGAGCTACTACGTGATCCAATAATTTCACTTTTGGGTATCTACCCCAAAAATTTGAAAACATTTATCCATAAAGATATATGCATCCTGATGTTCACTGCAGCAATATTCATAGTGGCCAAGACATATAAACAACCCAAGTGTCCTCCGATAGATGATTGGATGAAGAATATGTGGTACATATATACAATGGAATATTATTCAGCCATAACAAAAGATGAAAAGTATTTTATTCATTTGTGACAACATGGATAGATCTTGAGATTATCATGCTAAGCAAAATAAGTCAGAAAAGTCAAGAACCATATGATTTCACTTATATGTGGGATATATAACTGATAATAACAAACAAGACAAATGAATAGAGACTCATGAACACAGACAGCAGTTTAGTGGTTACCAGAGTGAAAGGGGGAATGGAGGAGGTAGATAAGGGTAAAGGGGTCAAATATATGGTGATAGAAAAAATTTAACTTTGTGTGGTGAACACATAATGCAATAACACATATGATGTATTGTTGAATTATACACTTGAAACCTATATAATTTTGTTAACAGATGTCACCTCAATACATTTAATAAAAAACTCGTAGATACAGACAACAGCTTAGTGGTTACCAGAGGGAAGGAAAGATGAGGGGGAGGTAAATAAGGGATAAAGAGGTCAAATGTGTGGTGACGGAGATTTGACTTTGGATGGTGAATACATAATGCAATATACAATGACATATTATTGAATTAGACACTTCAACTCAAAAACCTATATAATTTTATTAACCAATGTAATCCCAATAAATTTAATTAAAAATAAATAAATAAAAAGTACTTTTAAAACATAAATAAAACTAAAAGCTGATTTTTGAAAAAATAACCAAAATTTACAAACTTTTAGCTAGACTAAGATAAAGAAGATTCAAATAAATAAAATCAGACATGAAAGGGGAGAAATTACAACAGACATGATGGAAATACAAAGGGTCATAAAAGACTACTATGTGTAATTATAGCCAACAATTTGGATAACCTAGAAGAAATGAGTAAACTCCTAGAAACATATCAAGTATCATGAAGAAATAGAAAATATGACCAGATCAGTAACAAGTAAGAGAACTGAGTCAGTAATCAGAAACCTCTCAGCCAAGCAAAGCCCAGGCCAAGACGATTTCGCTGGTGAACTTTACCAAACATTTAAAGAAGAATTAACAACATTTCTTCTCAAACCCTTTTCAAAAACTAAAAGGAAACATTCTCAAACTCACTTTACGAGGCCAGAATTACCCTGATACCAAAATCAGATAAGGGCGCTACATGAAAATAAAACTACAGACCAATCTCTCTGATGAATATAAATGCAAACATTCTAAGAAAATATTAGAAAACTGAATTCAATAGCACATTTAAAAGTTCATACACCATGATCAAGTGGGATTTATCTCTAGAATAATATATCACATTAATAGAATAAAAGATAAAATTCATATGATCACCTCAATTGATGCAATAGAAAGCATTTAACACAATTCAACATCCTTTCATTAAAAAAACAAACCTCTCAACAAATTGGGTAGAGAAGGAACAGATCTCAGTATAATAAACTCCATATATGCCAAGTTCACAGCTAACATACTTAACAGTGTTTGAAAGCTTTTCCTTTAAAGTCAGGAATAAGACAAGGGTGATCCCTCTTACCACTTTTATTCAACATAGTACTGGAAGTCTTACCAGAGCAATCAGATAAGAAAAATAAATAAAAGGCATTCAAATCAGAATGAAAAAAGTAAAATTGTCTTTGCAGATGATATGATATTTTTTAATTTATAGATTTACATTTTTTATCCACTAGGTTGTGAAATATTTTTTTTTAAAGAGAGGGAATTTTTTTAATTGATTTATTTTTTTATGGTGACATTGGTTAATGAAATCCAATAAGTTTCAGCTGTACACTTTAACAGTAAGGCATATATATATTTACATTGTGTGTTCACCTCCCAAAGTTAGATTTCTGTCACCACATATTTGACCCCCTTTACTCTGTCTACCTTCCCTCTCCATCCTCCACCTTACCCTCTGGTAACCACTAGTCTATTGTCCATGACCATGAGTCTCTGTGTTGTTTGCCCTGTTCATTTGTTGCTTTTAGGTTTATATCACACATATAAGTGATATCATGTGATTTTCAACTTTTTCTGTCTGGCTTATTTCGCTTAGCATGATTATCTTGAGGTCCATCCATGTTGTCGCAAATGGCAGTATTTCATCTCTTCTTATGGCTGAGTAATATTCCACTGTATATATGTACCACAGCTTCTTTATGCCATCACCTATCCATGGACACTTAGGTTGTTTCCATGTCTTAGCTACCATGAATAATGCTGTAATGAACATAAGTGTGTATATATATTTACAAATAAATGTTTTCAAAAATTTCAGGTTGATACCCAGAAGAGAAATTGCTGGATCATATAGTAGCTCTATTCTTAATTTTTTGAGGAATCTCCATACTGTTTTCCATTGTGTCTGTACCAATCTGCAATCCCACCAGCAGTGTATGAGGGTTCCTATTTCTCTGCATCCTCTCCAACACTTGTAATTTCTTGTCTTGTTTCTTATTTCTTATTGACAATAGCAATTCTAACAGGTGTGAGTTGGTATTGCATTGTGGTTTGATTTGCATTTCCCTTATAGCTAGTGAAATTGAGCATCTTTTCATGTATCAGTTGGACATTTGTATGTCTTCTTGGGTTCAAGTCCTCTGCCAATTTTTTAACAGGATTGTTTTTTGAGTTATTGTAGTTCTTTATATATTTTGAATACTAGTCCTTTATCCAAGGGACTGTTTGCAAATATCTTCTCCGATTCACTTGGTTGCCTCTTGTATTGTTAATGGTTTCCTCATTGGCGCAGAAACTTTTTAGTTTAATGTAATCCCATTCATTTATTTTTGCTTTTACTTCCCTCAACTTTGGTGTCAAATTCATAAAATCCTCTCTGAGACCAAGGTGCTTAAGTTTAGTATCTACATTCTCTTAATTGTTTCAGGTCTTATATTTAGGTCTTTAATCCATTTAAAGTTAATTTTTGTGTACGGTGTCAAATATTAGTCTAATTTCATTCTTTTGTATATGGCTTTCCAATTTTCTCAACACCATTTATTAAAGAGACTTTCTTTTAACTCTATGAAATGTTTTTTTCTCCTTTGTCAAAAATTATTTGTCTGTATACATGTGGGTTTTTTACTGGCCTCACAATTCTGCACCATTGGTCTGTTTTTCTGCCAATGCCATACTGCTTTGATTACTGTAGCTTCGTAGTATAGTTTGAAGTCATGGAGTATGATACCTCCAGCTTTGTTCTTTTTTTACAAGATTGCTTTAGCTATTTAAGATATTTTGTGGTTCCACACAAATTTTATGGTTTATGTTCTACTTCCTTGAAAAATGCCATTAAGATTTTGGTAGGAATTGCATTTAATCTGTATATTGCTTTAGGTAATATGATCATTTTAACCATGTTGATTCTCTCAATCCACGAATACAGAATGTCTTTCCATTTCTTGGTATCTTCTTCAGTTTCTTTCAATAATGTCTTGTTTTCAATGCATAGGTCCTTCACATCCTTTAAGTTTATTCCTAAATATTTTATTCTTTTTGTTGCAATTGAAAATGAGATTTTTTAAATTTCTTTTTCTGAAATTTCATTGTTAGTATTCAGGAATCCAATGGATTTTTGTCCATTGATTTTGTATCCTACAACTTTACTGTATTTGTTTATTGTTTCTAATAATTTTTCTGGTTGTCTTTAAAGTTTTAGAAACATAAAGAATCATGTCATCTAAAAAAGTGAAAATTTAACTTCTTTTCCATTTTAGATGCCTTTCTTTATCTTTTCTGATTGTTCTGATTAGGACATCCAGTACAATGTTGAATGACAGTAGTGAGGGTGAGCATTCTTGTCTTGTTCCTGATCTGAAAGAAAAATCTTTCAATTTTTCATCATTAAGTATAATCTTAGCTGGGAGTTAGTCATATATGGCCATATTATACTGAGGTACTTTCCTTATATAACCATTTTATTGAGTGTTTTAATCATAAATTAATTTTATATCTTGTCAAATGCTTTCCCTGCATTTATTGATATGATCATATGATTTTTATTTTTTATTTTGTTAATGTGGTATATCACATTAATTGATTTGTATATGTTGAATCATCCTTGCACTCCTGGAATGAAGTTGAGTTGACCATAATTTATTATCTTTTTAATGTATTTTCTATTCGACTTGCTTTTATTTTGTTTAGAATCTTTGCATTTGCATTCATCACAGATATTGGTCTGAAATTTTTTTTCTTTGTTTTCCTTGCCAGGGTTTCACACAAGGTAACACTGACCTTATAAAATGAGTTAGGAGGTATTGCATCTTCAATGTTTTGGAAGAGTTTGAGAAGGGTAGGTATTAAATCTTTGACTGTTTTGTAGAATTCACTAATAAAGCCATCTTGTCCTGGACTTTTACTTTTTCGGGAGGTATTTAATGACTTTCAATTTCCTTATTGATAATCAGTCTAATTAGATTTTCCAGTTCCTTTTGATTCAGTCTAGAAGGTTATATGTTTCTAAGAACTTATCTCTTTTTTCTAAGTTATCAAATTTGATGGTTGTGTAGCCTTTTATAGTTTTTGCCTATAATCCTTTGTATTTCTTTGGTGTCCATTGTAACTTCTTTTGTTTCCAGTTTTGTTTACTTGAATTTTCTCTTTTTTCCTTAATCTAGCCAGAGTTTTGTCAATTTTATTAATCTTTTCAAAGAAAGAGCTTTTTGTTTCACTAATTTTTTTCTACTGTCTATTGTTCTCAATTTTGTTTAATTAGGCTCTATTTTTTATTATTTCCTTCCTTCTACTGAATTTGGGCTTCATCTTTCTTCTTTTTCTAGGTATTTAGGGAGCAATGTTAGGTTATTTTTTCAAGATTTTCCTTGTTTCTTGAGGTAGGCCTCTAATGATATAAACTTCCCTCTTATTATCACTTTTGTTGAATCTCCAAAATTTTGCTATATTTTATTGTCATGCTCATTTGTTTCTACATACTTTATTTT
>NW_011888918.1:804106-807384 GCF_000151845.1 Pteropus vampyrus
ATGCTCATATAAATATGGGTTTACTTCTGGACTCTCAGTTCTGTTCCACTGGTCTGTGTGTCTGTTTTTCTGCCAATACCATGCCGTTTTCATTAGTGTCACTTTGTAGTATAATTTGAAGTCGGGCAAAGCAATGTCTCCAGCCTCGTTCTTTTTTTTCTCAGGATGGTTTTGGCAGTTAGGAGTCTTTTGCGCTTCCATACAAATCTGAAGATTTTTTGTTCTATTTCTTTAAAAAATGCCAATGAGATTTTGATGGGGATTGCATTAAATCTGTATAATGCTTTAGGTAATAAGGTCATTTGAACTATGTTGCTTCTTCCAATCCAAGAGCACAGAATATTTTTCCATTTCTTTGTATCTTCTTTGATTTCTTTTAATAAGATCTATAGTTTTCATTATATATGTCCTTCACATGTTTCATTAAATTTATTCCTAGGTTTTTATCTTTTTGTTGCAATTGCAACAGGAATTACTTTTTCCACTTCTTTTTCTGACACTTCATTATTTGGGTATAGGAATGCTATGTATTTTTGACATTGATTTTATATTCAGAAACTTTACTATATATATTTGCTTATTGTTTCTAGTAGTTGCAGAGTCTTTAGGGTTTTCTATATAGAGAATCATGTCATTCGTAAATAGTGACAGTTTGACTTCTTTGTTTCCTATTTAGATACCTTTTATATCTTTCTGATATACTGAATAACAGTGGTGATAGTGGACAGCCTTGCCTCGTTCCTGATCTTAGAGGCAAGGTGTTTAGTTTTCACCATTAAGTATAATGTCGGCTGAAGATTTGTCAGAGATGGCCTTTATTATGTCAAAGTATTTTCCTTCTATACTGATTTTGTTAAGTGTTTTGATAATAAATGGATGCTGTATCTTGTCGAAGGCTTTTTTTGCATCTATTGATATGATCATATGATTCTTATTTTTTAATTTGTTTATGTGGTGTGTCACATTAATTGATTTGCAGGTGTTGAACCAACCTCGTGCCTCTGAGATTAAGCCCACTTGTTCTTGATGTATAATCTTTTTAATACGTTACTCTATTCAATTCCTAGTATCTTATTTAGGAATTTTGCAACTGTGTTCATACAAGATATTGGTCTGTAGTTTTCTTTTTTTGTGTTATCCTTACCAGGTTGTGGTATCAGTGTACTATTGGCCTCAGTAAATGAGTTGGGAAGTATTGCCTCCTCTTTGAATTTTTGGAAGAGTTTGAGGAGAATAGGTATTAAATCTTCTTTCACTATTTGGTAGAATTCATTGGTGAAGCCATTTGGTCCTGGACTTTTAGTTTTTGGTAAATTTTGGATAATTGTTCAATTTCCATACTGCTGATCTGTCTATTTAGATTTTCCAGTTCTTCTTGATTCAGTCTAAGAAGGTTGTATTTTTCTAAGTACTGATCCATTTCTTCTAGGTTATTAAATATGGTGTTATATACTTTTTCATAGTATTCTTGTATGATCCTTTGTATGTCTGCTGTGTCTGTCATTATTTTCCCTCTTTCATCCCTGATTTTGTTTATTTGTGTCCTTTCTCTTTTCTCTTTAGTGAGTTTGGCCAGGGTTTGTCAATTTTATTAAGCTTCTCAAAGAACCAGCTCTTTGTTGTATTTTTTTTTCTATTTTTTTGTTTTCAATTTCATTTATTTCTGCTCTAATTTTGATGATTTCTTTCCATCGGCTGACTTTAGACTTCATTTGTTCTTCTTTTACTAGTTTTTTAAGATGAAGCATTAGTTTGTTTTGGGGGAGATTGTTCTTATTTTTGGAAGTAAGTCTGTAATGATATGAACATTCCTCTTATGACCACTTTTGCCGTGTATCAAAAGTTTTGATATGTTGTACTATCATTATCATTCATTTCTATGTATCTCTTGATCTCTCTTTTATTTTTTATCTGACCCAGTTATTCCTCAGTAGCATGTTGTTTAATCTCCATGTATTTGTGTTTCTTCTTGATTTCTTTCTGCAGTTTATCTCTAATTTCAAAGCATTATGATCAGAGAATATGGTTGGTATGATTTCAGCCCTCTTATATTTGTAGAGGCTCTCTCTGTGTCCCAGTATGTGGTCGGTTCTTGAGAATGTTCTATGTGCACTAAAGAATGTATAAGCAGCTGTTTTGGGATGTCAATTATGTCCAGTTGCTCTAATGTGTCCTTTAAGGATGTTATTTCCTTATTGAATTTCTGTTTGGATGATCTGTCCATATCCGATAGTGGGTATTTAGGTCCCCTACTGTGATAATGTTTTGGTCTGTTTCTCCCTTTAGCTCTGTTAGTAATTACTTTATATATGTTGGGGCTTCTTGATTGAGAGTATATATATTAATAAGTGTTATGTCTTGGTGCATGATTCCCTTTATCATTATGAAGTGTCCCGCAATATCTTTCTTTACCTTGTTTATTTTGAAGTCTACTTCGTCTGATATTAGTACTGCTACTTTTGCTTTTTTCTAATCCCATTTGCTTGTAATACCATTTCCCATCCTTTCGCTTTGAGTCTATGTTTGTCTTTGGAACTGAGATGTGTCTCCTGGAGGCAGCATATGGTTGGGTTTTGTTTTTTGATCCATTCTGCAACTCTGTGCCTTTTTATTGGTGAGTTCAGTCCATTTACATTTAGGGTGATTATTGAAATATGACGTCTTCTTATAGACATTTTATGTTTTGCTTTCTGGGAGCTCGGTGTTTCCTTTGCTTCCTTGTCCTTGTGTTTCAGTTTTCTTTATTTTGGTTGGCTTTTGTGAGTTTTCCTTTGGTCCTTTTTGTTTTTTGTTATATACTTCAGTTCTGAATCTTTCGCTTTTGGTTACCATTATGAATATGTAAAAGATAGTTACATATAGAGAGTTGTCCATTTTTTCCTGCATGTACCTTATCTCCATTCCCCTTTGCGAATTTGGATCTTTAAATTCTCCCCTTTTCAGTCATTGTCTAGATTTGTCCCTATGTATGCTGAACATTCATTACGATCTTGCTATAGCAAATCTCCTCTTATTGTTTAAACTTATAATGTCCTTTTCTTAGTAAGGGTTACTCTCTTCTGCTTCTCTTTGCCTTATAGTCGCCTTACTCCTAATTATGTTTGTTTGTTTGTTTTTGTCATTTTGTTTTTGGTGAGCTGACTCCTTTCATATTTCCTGTAGTGCAGGCCTTGTAGTGGAGAATTCCTTTAATTTTTTTTTTTTTTTTTTATGTCTGGAAAGGTTTTTATTTTTCCCTCATATCTAAAGGAGAGTTTAACTGGATACATTATTCTAGT
>NW_011888918.1:807434-945611 GCF_000151845.1 Pteropus vampyrus
TCTGCTGTGTCTGTCATTATTTTCCCTCTTTCATCCCTGATTTTGTTTATTTGTGTCCTTTCTCTTTTCTCTTTAGTGAGTTTGGCCAGGGTTTGTCAATTTTATTAAGCTTCTCAAAGAACCAGCTCTTTGTTGTATTTTTTTTTCTATTTTTTTGTTTTCAATTTCATTTATTTCTGCTCTAATTTTGATGATTTCTTTCCATCGGCTGACTTTAGACTTCATTTGTTCTTCTTTTACTAGTTTTTTAAGATGAAGCATTAGTTTGTTTTGGGGGAGATTGTTCTTATTTTTGGAAGTAAGTCTGTAATGATATGAACATTCCTCTTATGACCACTTTTGCCGTGTATCAAAAGTTTTGATATGTTGTACTATCATTATCATTCATTTCTATGTATCTCTTGATCTCTCTTTTATTTTTTATCTGACCCAGTTATTCCTCAGTAGCATGTTGTTTAATCTCCATGTATTTGTGTTTCTTCTTGATTTCTTTCTGCAGTTTATCTCTAATTTCAAAGCATTATGATCAGAGAATATGGTTGGTATGATTTCAGCCCTCTTATATTTGTAGAGGCTCTCTCTGTGTCCCAGTATGTGGTCGGTTCTTGAGAATGTTCTATGTGCACTAAAGAATGTATAAGCAGCTGTTTTGGGATGTCAATTATGTCCAGTTGCTCTAATGTGTCCTTTAAGGATGTTATTTCCTTATTGAATTTCTGTTTGGATGATCTGTCCATATCCGATAGTGGGTATTTAGGTCCCCTACTGTGATAATGTTTTGGTCTGTTTCTCCCTTTAGCTCTGTTAGTAATTACTTTATATATGTTGGGGCTTCTTGATTGAGAGTATATATATTAATAAGTGTTATGTCTTGGTGCATGATTCCCTTTATCATTATGAAGTGTCCCGCAATATCTTTCTTTACCTTGTTTATTTTGAAGTCTACTTCGTCTGATATTAGTACTGCTACTTTTGCTTTTTTCTAATCCCATTTGCTTGTAATACCATTTCCCATCCTTTCGCTTTGAGTCTATGTTTGTCTTTGGAACTGAGATGTGTCTCCTGGAGGCAGCATATGGTTGGGTTTTGTTTTTTGATCCATTCTGCAACTCTGTGCCTTTTTATTGGTGAGTTCAGTCCATTTACATTTAGGGTGATTATTGAAATATGACGTCTTCTTATAGACATTTTATGTTTTGCTTTCTGGGAGCTCGGTGTTTCCTTTGCTTCCTTGTCCTTGTGTTTCAGTTTTCTTTATTTTGGTTGGCTTTTGTGAGTTTTCCTTTGGTCCTTTTTGTTTTTTGTTATATACTTCAGTTCTGAATCTTTCGCTTTTGGTTACCATTATGAATATGTAAAAGATAGTTACATATAGAGAGTTGTCCATTTTTTCCTGCATGTACCTTATCTCCATTCCCCTTTGCGAATTTGGATCTTTAAATTCTCCCCTTTTCAGTCATTGTCTAGATTTGTCCCTATGTATGCTGAACATTCATTACGATCTTGCTATAGCAAATCTCCTCTTATTGTTTAAACTTATAATGTCCTTTTCTTAGTAAGGGTTACTCTCTTCTGCTTCTCTTTGCCTTATAGTCGCCTTACTCCTAATTATGTTTGTTTGTTTGTTTTTGTCATTTTGTTTTTGGTGAGCTGACTCCTTTCATATTTCCTGTAGTGCAGGCCTTGTAGTGGAGAATTCCTTTAATTTTTTTTTTTTTTTTTTATGTCTGGAAAGGTTTTTATTTTTCCCTCATATCTAAAGGAGAGTTTAACTGGATACATTATTCTAGTCTGGTAGTTCCTTTCACTTAGTAGTTTAAATATTTGATATTAAATATTTGATATTTGATATTAAGTATTTGATATTAAATATTTGATATTTAAATATTCATTTCTGGCCTGTAAAGTTTGTGCTGAGAAATCCAACGATATTATAATGCGTTTTCCTTTATAGGTTACCGTCTTCTTTTCCTGGCTGCTCTGAGAATTCTGTCGTTGATTTTTGATAATTTTATTACAATGTGTCTTGGAGAAGGCCTCTTTGGGTTGAGATAATTGGGTGTTCTGTCTTTTAAATCACATTCTTCCATGTCTTTAAGGAGTTTTCTAGATTTTTTAATTTTCTTTCTGAACTTACTTGTTACATTGGTTATAACTTGTGTTTGATGGCTTATTCCTCTGCCTGGGCATTTGTGGGAGTGAAATCTGCTTTTTAAACATATTTGACTTTTCATTGTTCACCAAATTGTTAAGTAGAGGTCTTTCTTTTGTTTTCCAGTGAGTGGCGCTAAAATACAACTTTTTATTTTCTCTTACCTGCTTTACTGGGGCTTCTGGGTTCTTTGTGGGGAGGTTTTACCTCCACTGTGGACAAGGCCCAATATTTCCAAGGAGGCAGGAGTCTCCTTAGGACCCAGTTCCTTTGGTCTTGGGACATCACTGCTGTGAATTGCAAGTCATAGGCCATGCATCTCCCGGCCGGTATGTTCCTGGTGCTTCCTTCCTGTAGGCAAAAGCTGCCAGCAGGGCTAGTCTGTCTGAATTGACCTATCAGGCTGTGCTGAGATGGGTGAGGGATAGATGGGCAGGAGGAAGCATGTTCGCAAGTCCCCAGTTCTCCTCTTCCTCATATGTTAGCCACAATGAGTACAGACCACTTATTTTAGAAAGTTTTTTTTTTTTAGCCCTTTTGCAATTAGCCGAGTGAGGAATTTACTGTCAGATAGGCCACAGGTAGATGGGTTGGACAGGTCTCCATGTCTGTGGAATCCTTTGTCCAGTGCTGACAAGCTGTGGAGCACTGAGACTTTTTTGCACTGCTTCTCTGTCTTTAACCCTGAGGCCAGGCTCAACGTGTGACAGCCACCCATGTATGATTGCTGTCTCTGCCTCTCTGCTTGGCCTAGTGGGGTTTGCATTTTAATCTTTCACTGCTATCGCATCTAATGGCATCGTGGTGAGTGTGGGACAGCACCCAGCTTCTGTCTCTTTCCTTCTCCCACCCAATCCTGTGTCCACTATTCGGTTAAATACCTTCACCTGCAGATGTCTCAGTGTGCAATTTCTCAGATGTGTCTGTGTGTTGATCAGGGTTTCTGTGTTGAATTATAGCTATCCAGCTTGTTGTAACTTCAAGGAGCGAGACCTGGAGGTTCTCTCATGCTGCCATGCTGCTGACATCTACAATATCAATACAATTTTTTTATATAGAAAATCTTAACGCAACCACAAAAAGTTGTTAAAACTAATTGGCAAATTCAGTAAAGAGTCAGGATATAAAATCAACATAAAAAATCAGTTGCATTTCTATACACTAACAATAAAACATCTGAAAAAGAAATAAAGAAAATTCCATTCACAAAGGCATCAATACACTAAACTATTTAGGAATAAATTTAACCAAAAAAGTAGAAGATCTGTACACTGAAAACTACAAGACACTGATGAAAGAAATCAAAAAAGATACAAACAAATGAAAAGATATCCCATGTTCATGGATGAGAAAAATTATATTGTTAAAATGCCTATATCATTCAAAGCCATCTATAGAGTCAGTGTAATCCCTATCAAATTCCAATGACATTTCTCATAGAAATAGAATATCCTAAAATTTTTATGGACCCACAGCAGACCCTGAAGAGTTAAAACAATACCAAGAAAGGAAAATAAAGCTCAAGATATCACGCATCCTGATTTCAAACTATACTACATTGCTACAGTAAGCAAAACAAGAGGCTACTGGCATAAAAATAGACATAGAGACAAATGGGACAGAACTGAGATCCTAGAGATAACCCCTTGCATTTACCAATACTTGACAAGGGAGCCAAGAATACTCAATGAGGAAGGTTAATCTCTTCAACAAATAGTGTTGGAAAAACTGAATAAACACATGAAAAAGAAGAGACCCCTGTCTTACACCACTCAGAAATATTAAAAATTAAATGAACTAAAGACTTAAATGTAAGACCTGAAACCTTAAAACTCCTAATTAAAAAAAAAAAAAAAAAGGCTTCTTAAGCCTCCCTTCTTTCAAAAAATTTTTTTTTTTTTTTTTTTTTTTTTTTTTGGCTATGACATCAAAAGCACCAGCAACAAAAGCAAAAGTTAGTAAGGGAGACTTCATCGAATTTAAAAGCTTCTGCACAGTAAAAGAAACAGTCAATAAAATGAAAAGGTGACCTATAAAATGAAGAAAATATTTGGGAACCATGTATCTGAGAATGGGCCAATATCAAAAATATATAAAGATTTATGCAACTCAACAACAAAAAAGACAAAATCTGATTTAAAATGGGCAAACAACCTGAGTGGACATTTTTCCAAATACATCCAAATGGTCAACAGGTAAGTGAAAAAGTGTTCAATATCATTCATCATCATGGTTTAAATCAAAACCACAATGAGATATCACCTCACATCTGTTAGAACAGCTATCATTAAAAGAGAAAAGAAATAACAAATTTTGGTGAGGATGTGGAGAAAAAGGAATCCTTTCACATCATTGGTGGAAATGTAAATCAATACAGACACTATGGAAAACAGTATGGAGTTGCCTCAAAAAATTAAAAATAGAACTCCCATAGCATCCATCAATCGACTTCTGTATATATATCCAATGGAAATGAAAACAGGGTCTCAAAGAGATATCTGCACTCCATGTACATTGCAGCATTATTATAATAGCCAAGATATACATACGACCTAAGTGTATGTCAGTATATGAATGTATAAAGAGGTGTTATATCTTTGCGACAGAATATTATTCAACAATGAGAAAGAACACCTTACCATTTGTGACAACTTGGATAATTCTTGAATGCATCATGCTAAGTGAAATAGGTCAGATACAGAAAGACAAATACTGTATGCTATCACTTATATGTGGAATCTAAGAAAGTCAAATTTCCAAAAACAGAAGGTAAAATGGTGGTTACTTGGTATTTGAGGTTGGCAGAAATGGGGAGATGTTGGTCAAAAGGTACAAACTTTGTTATAAAATGAATAAATTCTGGGGATCTAATGTGTAGCACTGTGATTATTGTTAATAACACTGTATTATATACTTCAAAGTTGCTAAGAGACTAGATCTTAAATGTTTATACCACAACAGATAAATGGCAATTACGTGAAATGATGGGAGCGTTAGCTAACGCTATGGTTGTTTTGCAAAATATAAGCCTATCAAATCAATACATTGTATTCCTTAAAGTTACACAATTTAAGTTACATAAAGTTATATGCCAACTGTACCTCAGTGAAGCTGTAAAAAAAGAGAGAGTTATCAGTAGCAAATAAAAAAAGAAAAGAAAGAAAGAAAAGAAAATGTAAAAACCATTCTTAGTGGGGGACAAAATGGCATAGATGGTGGAGACTTTGTACATCTCCTCTTGCAACTACACAAGAGTTGTGACGGAACCACAGAACAAACATCAAGAAGAGCCAGCTGGGATCTGGATGAACAGAAACCCTATAACTTAGGAGAGAAATAAGAAACTGTCCTGCAATGGTAGGAGGTGTGAAATTGCCGGCGGAGATGTGAAATTGCCCAGTACAAGGGAGTACCCATAAGACACAACTGATTTCTCGAAAGAAACTTTGCAGGACAGAAAGTCTTGGCACAAAATATTCAAGGAGCTACAACCAAGATTACTTTGTCCAGCAAAGCTATCATGTAGAGTAGAAGGACAAAGAGCTTCCCAGACAAGGACAAATTAAAGGAGTTCATCACCACCAAGCCAGCATTACAAGAAATGGTGGAGGAAGTTCTTTAAATTGAAGAAAAAATGTGTATCAAAAACAATAAAGAATGGCAATAACTACATATCTGTCAACAAGTACCTCAAATGAAAAAGAATTAACTGCTCCAATCAAAGACAAGTTGGCTGAATGGATAAGAAAACAAGACCCTTACATATGCTGCCTACAAGAGACTCACTTCAGATTAAGACATACACAGAGTCAAAGTAAGGGGATAGAAAAAGATATTGTATGATGGCCCTAGAGGGTATTGTACCTAATAAAGTCAGATAGAGAAAGGCAAATGCCATATAATTTCATGTACATATGGAATAAAGAACAAAATAAACAACAACAACAAAAATGTAAACAAACTCAGGTACAGAGAATATTTTGAGGGCTACTAAATGAAAGGGGATTGGGGAGTTAGTGAAAAAGGGCAAAAGGATTAAGTAAAAATAGATAGTTACAAAATAGTCATGGAGCTCTAAAGTACAACATAAGGAATATTGTCAATGATATTGTAATAAATACGTAAAGGGGCAGAGAAGTACTAGATTTATTTGGGTGATCACTTGATGAGTTATATAGATCTCTAATCATTATGCTATACAACTGAAACTAATATATTATTGTACACCAAATATAATTGAAAAAACTCACTGAATTGTGCACTATAAATATGACCAACTAATTGTCTATTATATTTCAATAAAGCTGTAAAAAAAAAATTCTAGCTTGTGGGCCACGCAAAAAGTGGCCTGAGAAACAAGCTCTCCTGAGCAGTTTGTTAAATTAAGAGCTATCTGAGTCATCCTGTTTATGGTTCTGATCCAGAGGTCCAGGTGAAGCTAAGCCATCTTGAATCCTAATCAGCTCTCCGAGGATTCCAGCACAGCTGACCCAAACCTGGGCATGAAAAATCACTGTGGCTGGTGGGAGAGAGTCATTGAAATTTTTTATTCTAAGGAATGATACTTTTGAGAACATCTCCCAAGCTTAAGTATGGTGGGTGGATTGAAGGAGGCTGAACCAAAGGCAGGAAGCCCTGTTAGAGGGCTGTGACCAAGGCCCAGGAACAACACAAGAGTCTTGAAGCACAGTGGTGCTGGACAAACAGCAGAGGCAGGGGCCGGGTGGGAGATAAATGTTTGAGAGGAAGAATTGCTAGAACTTCTCTGGATATAATGACTTGGGCAGACAGGGGAAGTCAAGAATGATTTGTGAGACTGTGGAGATGAAAACAGTGGAAAGAGCAGATCGGAAGTTAAGATGCTGAGCTTACGTTAGTATGGGACATGGAGGTACCTGTGGACAGCCTATGATCAGAGGTTTTGAGTGCCATGATGAAAAATTGAGGTTGACTCCAATGATAAAAGGGAGCTCTTAAACATTCTTGCAAATGGAAAACTCAGAGTTTTAAAAAGATTACACTGGTGTGGAGATTGCACTGTTGATAAGGTACATAGGAGAGAGGTCGAACATTCAGCAAGTGATGGTACTTGTCCAGGTGGGAGGTTGTGGGGGCTCAAATTGGGGAATGGAGGAGTGCAGCTAAATACTATCTCTATGGAGGAGTATTAACAAAATTTGTGTGCTCCCTTTGATGAACGAAAACATACTTATTAATTCATCTGGATTGCAAATCCACTAATTTACATTTGTGATATTCTTAGAATGGGGACACTGTATGTCTGTCCAAGAAAGGGCAACCATATGAGAGAATGCCCACTGGTTCCATCTTTCATTTCCTGGAAGCTGGCTGAGACTGTGCTTATCTCCTGGCAGATTCAATACTTCCTTGCTTTTTGCTCAACAGTCCTATTCTTAGCCTGGTTTTCCAATGTGCTTCCCTAAGAATGATGGCCACAGGGAGCCAGAGTCTGACCTCCTCTGTATCCATGGCTGAACTTACCCACAGTGCATATTAATTCTTCAGGCTCATGAGTCATATCCATCCTTCTCCCTCATGGCTGCCACATTATGGAACAAGACACATGGTACATGTGTGCTCATTGTGGGCTCCATATATGGGCCTGGTTTGAGGAAATCTCTCTCCAACTGTTTAGTTAATGAGATAAATAAAAATAAAAAATAAACATGGTATAGGCTTTGAGTGAGAGTGAGTTAGTGGAAATCACCTAAATTGTTTGGAACCAAGTCTGATTTAACTAAATCTTATTACTTAAGATGCTGATTAAGCTAGGTAGAGCTGTTAAAATGCTAGAGATACAGAAAATTATAAGCCTCTAATGCTGTGATTCTGACTTGTTTAAAATTGTAGTTAAAGACATAGGTCACAATAATATCTAAAGAGAAAACATAAGAGTGAGAAAAAAAGGATTGATAACGAGTGCTCTGAGGAATGCCAACTGTCTTAGTTTGCTCAGGATGCCATAACAAAATACCATAGATTGGGTGACTTATAAACAACAGGATTCTTTTTCTCACACTTTGGGTGCTGCAAGTCTAAAATCAAGTTGTCAACAAGTTTGGTTTCTCCTAAGATCTCTCTCCTTGCCTTGCAGATAGATACATTCTTATTGTAACTCACATAGCCTTCTGACTCTGCAGACATCTCTGATGTCTCTTCTTCTTCCTATAAGGACACCAGTCAATCTGGACTAGAGCCTATCCTAATAGTCTCATTTTAACTGAATTATCTCTCTAAAAACTCTATCTCCAATACAGTCATAACTGGGGTTAAAGCTTCAGAAAATGAATTTGGAGGGGATATAATTGGTCCAATTCTTTGAAATAGAATTAGAAGAAGGTTGGGAAATACTTACTAGTTACTATAAAGGCACAAAGGATACAAAGTTTATCTTTTAAATATTTTATTTTCTTATTCATCTTATTTAACAAACTCATATAGTACTTATTATAAGTAAGGCACTATTTCAAGAAATTTACAAATATTAATTCATGGCTGAAGGACCTATTAAGGTCAATTTTAATGTTTTATCCATCTTGTCATCACAAAATTTATATACCAACTGGATGATTTACTGCAAAGAACAGAAGAGTCCCTAGTAACAACAGTGATTATTACATCCATATTCAATTCCCATGACCTATAACGTATATCCTTGGGATCCTATATGATATTATAGGAAAGTTAATTTCTCAGAATGTTTGCTATAGAAACTTCCATCAACTCACTCCAATTTATAAACCATGTTTGTCTCAGGAAATTGAATTTGTTTACCAACCTTATAATTATACCACTATCACCTCACTGCTCTTGTTATGATTTCCTTCTTCTTAATATAAATTGTGTAAATACCCTTGCTCGTTAGAAAAAAAAAACATACTTCTAGGCTTTCTCTCCTGATCCCTTTAAGTAAGACTAAATTAGTATTTGTTACAGATTTATTTTAAAAATTTAACACTCCATCTCATTCTCCATTATGCATAGAAACGCAAACACTAACAAAACAGAAATGCCCATGGGAGCCTCAGACAGACCTCACTTTAGAAAAGAACCTTCATTCTATTTTCCATCAGGGTCCTTAGAGCCTCCAGGCTCCTTGTTCTTCTCATCCTTTCCTGCCAACCATGTCTCCTCTCCATTGTGGCACCATGTGTCCTACTATGACTCTGGCCTGGGCCCACTATGCCCAAGACTCCACACACCTGCCCATGCAATTCTTCATCCTGGCCTCCTTCTCAACCATTCTCACTAGTTTATTTCTGCTTGAAATAAGACTCATCTGGTTTTTCTTCTGCTCTCTTTGGCATTGTTGATCCCCACCTGGAAAGTTCTAACCTGTTTTCTCTTTCCCCTTGACTTACAGTTACCTGAATAATGCTGACCTGTACAAATATGTGTGAGACACATCTGGGCCCCACTCTTCACTATGGCAGGCACAGATTCTGAATTTTCACTCAACTATGTCTCTACTCTAAAACTAATCTGTACTAGAATGCCTACAACAGGGAAATCAATAAAAAGACAGGCCTAGGCAGGTCCAAATGGTGGCATAGGAAGATGCTGAGTTCACTTTCTTTTCAATACACATTGAATGTATACCCTATATTTAGAGCAGTTCCTCCTGAGAGACAACTGACAGCTGGTTGAATAGCTTCTGCACAACAGAAAAGAGATGCCACATATACAGGAGTTTACTGTAAATTGAGGGAACTACCCAGGACCAGAGGAACTGGTAAGCACCATTGTTTTCCTTTCTCCTGAACTTAGATATCAGCAGGAGCTCTACCAAGGACCTCTGACAGACGTCTAGGGTTGCCATAGCATGTCCCCAGCCACCCTCATGGAACTATATCCAGTAGGAAAAAGAAGGTACGATAGCACATGTAATTGGGCCCCTATACTTAGAGATTGATCCAGTGGATATAGCAGGGCACTGCTGCATGCTCCTGCTGGGTTGCATGCACATGCAGGGCATGCCTGCTCAGAGAGAATGAAGAACTAGTAAAGCACTGCTGTGCCAATGTGCAGGGCTGCCAAAAGCAGAGTTTGTAAGCCACTCCTGCATGCACTTGAGAGGTGGCCCTGCCTGAAGAGGGTCCAGAAGTAGTGAAGTGCAGTAGTATGCATGTGCAGGGCTGTCCCTTTCAGAGAAAGTGTACAACTAGGAAAATGTGGTACCCACACACAAGACTTCCCAGTGAGGAGATAATGGGAACTGCTGTGGGCATACGTGGGGCTACTCCACTCAAGAAGAGTTCAGATCTAGCAAAGTGTGGCTATGCACATACACAGGGTTGCCCATTCAAAGAAAGTGTGAAGATAATGGAGCATTGAGACCTGTGCATTCAGAGTAGCCCTTTCTAAACCTGGTTAGGGCAACAGACAAAGCAACAGGGCACACCATGCACACACTGGGCAGTCCTTCCAAAACAGGCAGCCCCAACAAGAGCAGAAGGAAAATGAAATACGCAATCAGGCTTCCCATCTCAAACCCACTCCTTCTGGCTGATAGCATACCAGGCATTGATGTGCCCACCTCAACTATAACCGTTATGCCAAAACCTTCCAGTACACAGTCTACACAGAAGCCACTTTTTCAAGACAGGAAGAAATAGCTATTTCATCTATCTCACAGGAACAAATACAGAAAGTCATACAAAAAGGGGGAGACAGAAGAATATGCCCCCAAAAGAAGAAACAAGAAAAAAAAACCTCATAGAAATACTCTAATGAAATGAAGATAAGTAATTTGACTGATAAAGAATTCAAAGAAACAGTCATAAAAATGCTCAACAAACTTGAGAGTAGAATGGAGGAACTCAGAGAGCACTTCAACATAGAGTCAGAAAATATAATAAAAAAAAATCAGAAATGAATAATACAATAACTGAAATGAAGAATATATTGGAAGGAAACTGAAGCAGACTAGTTAATACAGAAGAATGGATTAGCGACATGGAAGACAGAATGGTAAAAATTATTTAATTAGAATAATAAAATGAAAAACAATTTTTAAATGAGATAGTATTAGGGACCGCTGAGACAACATCGAGCACACCAACATTAACATTACAGACATTCTGAAGGAAGAAGAGAGACAGAAAGGGGAAGAAAAAATATATATTTAAGGAAATAATGATTTAAAATTTTCCTCCTCTGGGAAAGGAAACAAACAACCAGGTCCAGAAAGCACCAAAGAAAACCAGCAGTGATGTCAGAAGCATGGTGGCACGAGGAGTTTCTTTGAGCTCTCCTGTTGAAATTACAACAAATTGAATAGCCACAATCTAACAGAAGATTCCCAGCCTAACATAAAAACATTTCTGAGAGATCTGTACATCAAAGCATCTAAAGATGGAAGAATTAGGCAATCAAGAAAAGAGAGAAGGGAGAGAAGCAGAAATGGGTGCTGTGGACAAAACCCGGAGCTCCCTGTAGGTCTCCAGAAGAAAGGAGGAATCAGGCTGTGGCATGCACTCTCTGTAGCCCTGAGCATTCCTGCCTGAGTGATCAGTATATACTATGGCAGAACCCAGTGATTGAGGCAGGGATCAGGGTAGAGATGAAATACAATGGTGTAGAGCTGTGTTCTAGAAAGTAAAGTTAAGAAGCCTAACTGCCTCCCACCACTTTCTCAGAGCTCACCTCTCCACACACTCACAGAGGTAGCACAGGCCCCAGGGGGAAACTGCAGCAGTGAGTGTCATGCTACAGAGCAGGAAGTGTGCAGCCCTAGGAACTGAGGAGACAGCGTCTGAGTGGCAGACACAATGAGCACACTATAGCTGGTTCCGGTGATGGAGGCGAGTAGGTTGAGGCCTAGTGGTTGCTGTTGCTGGGAGGAAAACATCCACAGGCACACCAACAGCCTTTCCCAACCCATACCACACCCCCATCAAAGATGATTATGGCAGAGGCACCTGGGACACCTCAGGCAGTACGAGACTGCATCTGGCCACTGGGGCAGTGCCAGAACATCAGAGGCTCTTAAGGGTCTCAGATCCCCATTATTCACCACATTCTTCCTCAGGAGTAGAGTGCTGGGACAGAGGCAACCTGGTCACAGAGGAGACACACACTTCCCAGGGAATAGAGGGCATTGTTTTCAAACACAGTAGAGATCTGGGAGGCCTGGGCTATGCAGGAGGCTTGTATACAACCTACTGGAAAACAAAAGAAAAATCTCTTATTATCAATCTGCTAAAGAGGGATCACTCAATAATAATAATAAATTTTTTTAAAAAGGAGAGTTAATTCCCATAAATACCTAGGTGGAGAAATAATCCATCAAATAATCCATCAAATATGATGAACAATCAAAATGATAAGGGTGCTCAAAAAGAAAATTAAAACTCTCCAGAAAATAAACTTAAAATTATAGAAAGATACGAATTAAAGAACAGAGAATTCAAAATTGCAGTTCTGATTAACCTCAACAAGATGCAAGAAAATTCAGATAAGCAGTTTAATAAATTCAGAAACAAAATCAATGAAAAACAGGAATATTTTACCAAAGAGATTGAAACTTTAAAAAAGAACCAAATAGAAATTCTGGAGCTGAAGAACTCAATAAAAGAGATGAAGAATGAACAAGTGAATTTAGGAAATGGAGCTGACCAAATGAGGGAAAGAATTAGTGATATCAAAGACATAAATCTGGAAATGATGCAAATGGAGAAAGAGAAAGACGTGAGAGCAAAAAATAATGAAAAGAAAAACAAAAGAAGAAAGAGAGAAAAAGGAAGGAAGGAAGGAAGGAAGGAAGGAAGGAAGGAAGGAAGGAAGGAAGGAAGGAAGGAAGGAAGGAAGGAAGGAACTAACTCTACAAGAACTGTCTGACTCCATCAGAAACAGCAATATAAACATAAGGAATATACCACAAGGAAAAGAGAGGGGATAGGGAACAGAGAGCCTATGCAAAGAAATACTAGATGAGAACTTCTCAAACCTATGCAAAGAACTAGATCTTCGAATCCAACAAGAAAACAGAACACCTAATTATCTCAACCCAAAAGACCTTTCGAAGGCACATTATATTAAAACTGTCAAAAATTAATGACAAAAAGAATTCTCAAGGCAACTTGGGAAAAGAAGATGGTAACTATAAAAGAAAACGCACTAGATTAACATCAAATTTTTAGCAGAAAATTTACAGTCTAGGAGGGTGTGGAATCAAATACTAGCCAAGAATAATATATCCAGCAAACTTCTCCTTTAGGCATGAAAGAGAAATAAAGACCTTTTTAGAAATAAAAAAGCTAAGGGAGTTTTCAACCACAAGGCCTGAATTTCAGAAAATACTAAGGGGTTATACTACCTGAAATGGAAAGACAAAAAGATGCAAAACTATAAGGAAGATAACTGACAGACAGAAACAGGAAATTGCAACTTTTATTCAGAATAGGGTATTATAAAGTTAAATAATACATAATGGTTAAAAAAAGTAAAAACATTTTAAAGAGAACACAATAGCTACTGCAACTCAGAAATGAACTCACAGCATAAATAGGGATAATTTGAGACAACAAAAACAGAAAATAGAGGAAGTAGTTATCTGAATCTTCAAAGAGCAATAGAGATAAGACACATGCAGAAGAAAAAGAACAGCTGTGTATATGAAACTTTCTTTTGAATAAACTTAATAGTAACCACACACACACACACACACACACAAACACACACACAAAATCCAGAACTGAAACACATAACAACAACAAAAAAAGGAACAGAGGAAAAAATCATAGAATACCACCAAACTAAAATAAGAGCCAAAACACAAAGAAAAAGAAACAATGAAGACACCAGAAAACAGAAGATAAAATGGTTATAGAAAAACCTCATATATCAATAATCACCTTAAATGTAAATGGGCTGAACTCTGCAATAAAAAGTCATAGAGTATTAAATTGGATCAAAAAACAAAACCTAACCATATGTTGCCTTCAAGAGCCATATCTCAGCTACAAGGACAAATATAGACTCAACATGGAAGGGTGGAAATGATACTCCAAGCAAATGACATCCAGAAAAAAAGCAGGTGTAGCCTTTCTTATATCTGATGAGATGGGCTTCAAGATAAAAAATAAAAGATAATGAAACACAAAGATGGACATTTCATAATGATAAAAAGGACAATACATCAAGAAGATGTGACACTTATCAGTATATATGCTCCCAATCAGGAAGCACCAAAATATATAAAGCAACTACTAACAGAACTAATGGGAAAACCTGACAAAAACCATATAGAAGGGGACCCCAATATCCCATTGACAGAAATGAATAGATCATTCAAACAGAAAATCAGTAAGGAGATATCAGCTTTAAATGACACATTAGACCAATTGGACATAACCTACATTTACAGAGCTTTTCATCCCAAAACGCTAGATTATACATTCTTCTCTAGTATACATGGAACATTCTCAAAGATAGACCATATGTTCAGACACAAAACTAGCTTCAACAAATTCAAAAATATTGAAATTATACCAAGCATATTCTGCACCACAAGGCTTGTAAACTAGGGATCAACGGCAAAAAGAAAGCAGGAAAAAACACAAATATGTGGATATTAAACAACATGATACTAAAGAATGACTTGGTCAAAGAAGAAATAAAAGAGGAGATCAAAAGAAATATAGAATCGAATGAGAATAAAAATGCAACATAACAAAACTTTTGGGATACAGCAAAAGCAGTAATAAGAGGAAAGTTCATATTACTACAAGTATATCTCAAGAAACAAGAGAAATTCCAAATAAACAACCTAACATTACATCTTTAAAAACTAGAAAAAGATACCTATTCTCAAACTCTTCCAAAAACTTGAAAAGAAGGCAATACTTGCTAACACATTTTATGAGGCCAATATTACTCTGAAAACAAACCTGGTAAAATAACACAAAAAAAGAAAACTACAATATCTCTCATGAACACAGATGCAAAAATCCTAAATAAGATACTAGCGAACTGAATACAGCAACATAACAAAAACATTATACACCACGATCAAGTGGGCTTCATCCCAGAGGCACAGGGATGGTTCAACACCTGCAAATCAATTAATGTGATACACCACATAAACAAATTAAAAACTAAGAATCATATGATTATATCAATAGATGCAGAAAAAGCCTTTGACAAAATACAGAATTCATTTATGATCAAAACACTTAACAAAATTGTTATAGAAGGAAAGTACCTTAACATAATAAAGGGCATCTATGACAAATCCTCAGCCAACATTATACTTAATGGTGAAAAACTAATAACCTTCCTTCTAAGATCAGGAACAAGGCAAGACTGTCCATTATTGCCAATATAACATTGGAAGTCCTAGCAAGTGCTATGAGACGAGAAAAATATAAAAGGCATCCAAATAGGAAACAAAGAAGTCAAACTGTCACTATTTGCGGATGACATGATTCTCTATAAAGAAAACCCTAAAGACTCCACAGAACACTACAAAAAACAATAAGCAAATACAGTAAAGTTTCTGTATACAAAACCCATAGCATTCCTATACCTGAATAATGAAGTATCAGAAAAAGAAATAGAAAAAAATAATTGCAATTGCAAAAAGAATAAAATAACTAGGAATAAATTTAACGAAACAAGTGAAGAACCTATATAATAAAAACTATAAGACCCTATTAAAAGAAATCAAAGAAGATACAAAGAAATGGATTGGTAGAATCAACATAGTTAAAATGACCATATTACCTAAAGCATTATACAGATTTAATGCAATCCCCATCAAAATCTCATTGGATGTGGTTCCATCGTGTAGCGGTTAGCACGTCAGCTTTACACGCAGAAGGTCCTGGGTCCATGCCCCAGTGGAGTCACAGTCCATGGTCTACAACTATGCCACCCTGAACAAGCCCGATGTCTGATCTCGGAAGCTAAACAGCTCGGGCCTAGTTAGTACTTGGATGGAAGACCACCTAGGAAGACCAGGTGCTATAGGCATAAATAATAATAAAGTAATTTTTAAAAAAATCTCATCGGCATTTTTTAAAGAAATAGAACAAGGAATCATCAGATTTGTATGGAAGCACGAAAGACTCCGAATTGCCAAAGCCATCCTGAGAAAAAAGAACGAGTTGAAGGCATCATCTGCCCGACTTCAAATTATACTACAAAGCGACAGTAATCAAAATGTCAAGGTATTGGCAGCAAAATAGACACAGACCAGTGGAACAGAATCGAGAGTCCAGAAGTAAACCTATATTTATATGAGCAAATAATTTTCAACAAAGAAGCCAAAACCGTACAGTGGAGAAAGAAAACCCTCTTCAATAAATGGTACTGGGAAAATGAGAGAGTCACATGCCAAAATTAACTCAAAATGGATTAAGGACCTGAATATAAGACCTGAAACAACAAAATGCATAGAAGAAAATAGAGGAACGAAACTCAAGGACCTTGGACTTAAAGAGGATTTTAAAACTTGACCTCAAAAGAAAGCGAGGTAAAAGCTAAAATAAATGAATGAGACTACCTCAAACTAAAAAGCTTCTGCTCAGCAAAAGAAATCATCAACAAGGTAAAGAGACAACCATCCAAATGGGAAAATATATTTGCAAGCAACACCTTCGATAAGGACTTAATATCCAAAATATTCAAAGAACTCAATAACAACAAAAAAACAAATGATCCAATCAAAAAATGGGCAGAGGACCTGAACAGACACTTCTCTCTAGAGGACATACAAATGGACAACCAATATTTGAAAAGATGCTCAACATTGCTAGCTATTAGGGAAATGAAAATCAAAACCACAATGAGATACCACCTGTTACCAAACACACTTGTTAGAATAGCTATAATCAACAGAACAAGTAATGACAAATGTTGGAGAGGATGTGGAGAAAAAGGAACGCTCATACACTGCTGGTGGTACTGCAAATTGGTATAGCCACTATGGAAAACAGTATGGAGGTTTCTCAAAACACTAACAATTGATCTACCATATGATCTGGCAATCCTTCTATGGGGTATTTATTCCAAAGACTTGAAAACTTGTATTCGAAAAGATATTTGCACACCGATGTTTATAGCAGCACCATTCACAGTGACCAGGACATGGAAGCAACCAAAGTGTCCTATGATAGATGATTGGCTAAAGAAGCTGTGGTACATACATACAATGGAATATTACTCAGCCATAAGAAGAGATGAAATATTGCCATTTGTGACAACATGGATGAACTCTGAGATATTCGTGCTAAGTGAAATAAGCCAGACAGAAAAAGTTGAAAATCACATGATACCACTTATATGTGGGATATAAACCTACAGGCAACAAATGAGCAGGACAAACAAACTCATGAACATGGACAATAGACTAGTGGTTCCCAGAGGAATATAGATTATTGGTTATTAGTGGGGTGGAGAGGAGGGGGGAAGTAGATGGGGTAAAGGGGATCAAATATAGTGTTTAGGGAGAGGGCGAAGTAGGTAAAGAAGATAAAATATATGGTAGGTGAAGGAAACTGGACTTTGGGTGGTAAACACACAATAGAATATATAGATGTCAAATGATAATGTACATCTGAAAATTATATAATTGTATTAACCAATGTTACCTCAATAAACTTAATTTAAAAAAAAAACTAGAAAAAGAATAAATAAAGCCTAAAGTCAGTAAAAGGAAAGAAATAATAAAAATTAAAAATAATAAAAATAAATGAAATAGAGAACAAAAAGACAACAGAAAAAATTAATGGAAAAAGAGCTGGTTCTTTGAAAAGGTCAGTAAAATTGACAAATTTCTGGCTACACTCAGAAAAAATGAGAAAAGACACAAATAAACAAAATTGGAAATGAAAGAAGTTACGACAGATACTACTGAAATACAAAGCACATACAAGAATACTATGATAGCTTATATGTCAACAAATTCAATAACCCAGAAGAAATGGACAAGTTCTTAGAAATATAAAACCTTCCTGAACTGAATCATGAAGAACTAGAAAATCTAAGTAGACCGATCAACAGTAAGGAAATTGAAACCATTAAAAATCTCCGAAAAAGTAAAAATCTAGGACCAGATGTCTTCACTAGTGAATTCTACCAAACATTTAAAGATGATTTAATACCCAACCTTCTCAAACTCTTCCAAAAAATTGAAAAAGAGGCAATACTTCCTAACTCATTTTATGAGGCTAACATTACCTTAATACCAAAACCTGGTAAGGATAAAACAAAATAAGAATACTATAGACCAATATCTCTGATGAATACAGATGCAAAAATCCTAAAGAAAATACTAATACAAATACTAATACAAATCAAATACAAATGGACTATACATCACAATCAAGTGAGGTGCACAAGGGCACAAGGATAGTTCAACAGAGACAAATTGATCAGTGTGATGTACTACATAAACAAAATAAAGGATAAAAATCATATGATCATATCAGTAGATGCAGAAAAGCACTTGACAAGATACAGCATTCATTTATAATTAAAACACTTAATAAAATGGGTATGTAGGGGTTAAGGGAGTCAAATATTTAGTGACGGAAGGAAATTTAATTTGAGGTGGTGAACACACAGTGCAATATCTATATGATGTATTATCGAATTGTACACTTGAAACTTATTAGATTTTATTAACCAATGTCACTCCAATAATTTTAATAAGAAAAGAGGTCAACTTCTAAAAAAAAATGGATATAGAAGAAAAGGACCTCAACATAATGGCCATACATGACAAGCCCTCAGCTAATATCATACTTAATGGTGAAAACCTAAAAGCCATCCCTCTAAGATCAGGAACAAGACAAGGTTGTCCACTCTCACCACTGTTATTCAATATAATATTGGACGTTCTAGCTAGGGCAATCAAGCAAGAGAAAGAATTAAAAGGCATCCAAACTGTGAATGAAGAAGTCAAATTATCACTTTTTGCAGATGACAGGAATCTTTGGATGAAAAACGCTAAAGACTCCACCAAAAACTATTACAAACAATAAATAAATACAGAAAATTCGTGGAATACAAAATCAATATATGAAAATCCATAGTGTTCTTTAACACAAAAAATAAAATTTTAGAAAAAGAAATTAAAAAATTGCTTTTGTAACGGCAACAAAAAAAATAAAATACATAGAAATAAACTTAACAAAGTATTTGAAGAACCTATACACTGAAAATGATAAGACATTTAAAGAAATTGAAGAAGATAGAAAACAATGGAAAGATGGTCCATATTTATGGATTAGAAGAATCAATATAGTTTAAATGGCCATATTAACCAAAGCAATATACAGATTTAATGCAATCTCCATCAAAATCCCAATGGCATTTTTAAAGAAATAGAACAAAAATTATCATATTTGTAGGAAATCACAAAAGACTCCAAATAGCTAAAGAAATCCTGAGAAAAAAAGAACAAATTATACTATAAAGTGACAATAAACAAAACAGCCTGGTATTGGCAGAAAAACACACACAGACCAATGGAACAGAACTGAAAGCCCAGGAAAAAAAACCCACATATAAGTGGACAAATAATTTTTACAAAGGAGCCAAAAACAGACAATGAATAAAAGAAAGTCTCTTCAATGAATGATTCTAGGAAAATTGGAAAGCCACATACAAAAGAATGAAACTAGACTGCTGTCACCATACACCAAAATTAACTCAAAATGGATCAAAGATCTAAATATAATACCTCAAAGGCAAAGGAAGTAAAAATAAATGAATGAGCCCACATCTAAATAAAAAGCTTCTACACAGCAAAATAAACCATCAACAAAACAAAAAGACAACCACCCAAACAACACCTCTGATAAGGGGCTAATATCCAAATGTACAAAGGACTGATTCAACTCAATAGCAAGAAAACAAACAATCCAATTAAAAAGTGGGCAGAGAACCTGAACTTCTCCCAAGAAGACATACAAATGGCCAACTGACATATAAAAAGATGCTCAACTTCACTAGCTATTATGGAAATAGAAATCAAAACCACGGTGAGTTACTACCTCACACCTGTTAGAATGACTGTCACCAACAGGACAAGTAATAACAAGTACTGAAGAGGTTGTGGGGAAAAAGAAACTCTCACATACTTCTGGTGGGATCGTTAATTGGTATAGCCACTATGAAAAACACGATGGAGGTCCTTCACAAACTAAGGATAGAATTACCATATGACCCAGCAATCCGTCTTCTGGGTATTTACCCAAAAATTTGAAAACACTTATCTGTAAAGATATATGTACCCCGATGTTCATTGCAGCATTATTCATGGTGACCAAGACAATGAAACAACCAAAGTGTCTTGGATAGATGTTTGGATAAAGAAAATGTGATACATATATACAATGGATTATTACTCTGCCATAAGAAAATATAAAATACTGCCATTTGCAATAACATGGATAGATCTTGAGATTATCATGTTAAGTGAAATAAGTCAAAAAAAGATGAGAATCATATGGTTTCATTCATATGTGGGATATAAAACTGAAAGCAACAAACAAACAAGACAAACAAACAGACTCATGAACATGAGCAACAGTTTAGTGGTTACCAGAGGGAAAGCAGGGAAGAAGGAATTAGATAAGGGTAAAGGGGATCAAAATAAGGTGTCAGAAGGAAACTTAACTTTGTGTGGTGAACACACAATACAATATACATAAGATGTATTATTGAACTGTTCACTTGAAACTTACATAATTTTATTAATCAATGTCACCCTAATAAATTTTATTAAAAAAAAAGAAAAACAGCAAATCAAGAGGATACAGATAAAGAACAAAGGACCAGAGATGAACAATAAAAACAACAACAACAAAAATGGCAATAAGCACATATCTATAATTACTTTAAATGTAAATGGACTATATGTTCCAATCAAAAGACACAGAGTGGCAGAATGAATAAAAAAATAAGACCAATCTGTATGCTGCCACTTTAGATTGAAAGACACACAGAGACTGAAAGTTAAGGAATAGAGAAAGATATTCAAATAGAAACAAAATAGAAACAAGCAAATAGAAACAAAAAGAACTCTGGGGTAGCATTACTCATATCAGACAAAATAGACTTTAAAACAAAGAATGTAAAAGGAGGCAAAGAAGGACATAACATAATGATAAAAGGGTCAATTGAAAAAGAAAGTATAACAATGGTAAATATTTACACACCCAACATAGGAGCATGCAGGTTTATAAAGCAAATATTAATGGACATAAAGGCAGTAATTAATAGTAACTATCCAGACAGAAAATCATTAATAATGGCCTTAAATGCAACATTAGATCAGATAGACTTAATATACTTTTATAGAACTTGTCATTACAAAATTGCAGATTACATTTTTTTTCAAGTGCACGTGAAATATTTTCCAGGATAGAGCAGATATTAGGCCACAAAACAAGCCTTAAAAGATTTGAGAAGTTGAAATTATATCAAGCATATTTTCTGACCATAATTGCATGAAAATAGAAATCAACTATAGGAAAAAAAAGTGGAAAAAAAACACAAACACAGAGAGACTAAACAACATGCTACTAAACAATCAATGGATCAAAGAGAAAATTGAGCAGAAAATAAAAAAATATCTTGATACAAACAAAAATGAAAACACAACTTTACAAAATTCATTGGATGCAGAAAAGCAGTTCTAAGATGGAAGTTCATATCTATACAGGCCTACCTCAATAAGCAGGAAAAATTCCAAGTAAATAATCTAAATTTACACTTAAAGCAACTAAAAGCAGAACAGATAAAATCCAAAGTGAGTAGAAGGAAAAAAATAATAAATATCAGCATGAAATTAACAAAATGGAAACTAAAAAAGCAATGGAAAAGATCAATAAGACTAAGAGGTGGTTCTTTAAAAGGATAAATAAAACTGATCAACCTCTAGCAAGAATCAGCAATAAAAAAGAGAGGGAGCCCAAATAAATAAAATCAGAAATGAAAGAGGAGAGATTACCATCGATACTACAGAAATACAAAGGATCATTAAAGAATACTATGAACAAATATGTGCCAACAAATTGGACAATCTAGAAGAAATGGATAAATTTTTAGAAGCATATAACATTCCAAGACTAAACCATGAAGAGATAGAATCTGAACAGACCAATTACTAGCAATGAAATTGAAAAGTAATAATAGTAATAAAAAAAACCCTCCCTCCTCCCCGCAAAAAGCCCAGACTAGACAGCTTCACAGGTGAATTCTACCAAACATTTAAAGGAAAATTATAACTATTCTTCTCAAACTATTCCAAGAAATTGAAGAGAAAAGAAGCTTCCAAACTCATTCAATGAGAGACGCATTACCCTGATACCAAATCCAGACAAAGACACTACAGAAAGAGAATTGCAGGCCAATATCCCTGATAAACATAGATGCAAAAACTGTCAACAAAATACTAGCAGCCTGAGTCCAACAATACATTGAAAGGATTATACACCATGATCAAGTGGGATTTATACCAGGGATTCGAGTGAAGATTATCAACAACAAAACAATTAAAATGATGCACCACATTAACAAAACCAAGGATAAAAATTACATGGTCATCTCAATAAATGTAGAAAATGCATTTGAGAAATTTCAACATCCATCATGATAAAAGACCATCTACAAAGTCTAGAGGAAATTTACTTCAACACAACAAATGCTATATATATGGCATCATATTCAATGGTGAAAAGCTGAAAGCTTTACCTCTAAAATCAGGAACAAGACAACAATGACCCACTCAGCCCTACTATTCAATATATTATTGGAAGTTCTAGCCACAGCAATCAGATAAGAAAAAAAAATGAAAGACATCCAACTTAGAGAGGAAGATGTAAAACTGTCACTATTTGCAGATGACATGATACTACATGTACAAAACTCTAGAATCAACTAAAAATAATAGAATAAATCAATTTGTTAACGTAGCAAGATGATAAAATTAATATACAGAAATCTATCACGTTTCTATACACTAACAACAAATGATCACAAGGATAAATTAAGAAAACAATCCCATTTGCAACTGCATCAAAAAGAATAATATACCTAGGAATAAATATAACCAAGGAGGTGAAAGACCTATACTCAGAAAACTATAAGCGATTAAAGAAATTGAAGAGGACACAAATAAATGAAAAGACATACCATACTCATGGATTGGAAGAATTAATATAATTAAAATAAACACATTACTATACAGATTCAGTATAATCTCTATCAAATTAATGGCATTCTTCTCAGAAATAGAAAAAAAAATCTTAAAATTTATATGGAAGGACAAAAGACCATAAATTGCCAAGGCAATCTTGAAAAAGAAGAACAAAGTTGGAGGTATCATACTCTCTGATTTCAAAGCTATAATAATAAAAAAATATATATATGGTACTGGATGCTAGTTCTGGTCAAGATGGTGAGGTAGGGAAATGCTACACTTGCTTCCTCCCATGACCGCATTAAAATTAAAACTAAATTAGAGAAAATCAACCTAAAGAATTATCTGAAGACTAGCAGAAAATAACTCCTATAACTAAAAATATAAAGAAGAGGCCACATCAAGACTCATAGGAGGGGCAGAGATGAGAAATGGGCTGACCTCATACCCACATGTGGTGGTTGAGAATCTGGAGGGTTGTCTTAGCCTCAGAGGTTCCTCTGGAGAACTGAGGGGCCCCAGACCCACACCAGGGCTCCCCAGCCCAGGGTTCCAGTGCAGGGAATAGGAATCCCTACAAAATCTGGCTGTAAAAATCAGTGGGAAGTCTGACTGTCCAGATGAGACGGAAGGCTGCTGGAAACACAGACATCTGCTTAAGGGCCCACACACAGAATCACTCAAATGCAGGCACTCACCCTGGGCTCCAGAGGAGGGACAGCAGCTCAAGAGGTGCCAGAGACATACAGAAAAGGACTGAGTTGTGTGGCTTTGGGGTGAGGACTGAAGGGATAGCCATCATTGTCCTATGTTGAACTCTCCCTCTGTGCAGCCTACAGACAGGTGCCTCCTTGCCTGTATTGAGCCCTCCCTTAATATGGCCAAATCTGAATCTGCCCTGCCCTGGTGAAATCCACTGACTCCATCCCACCCAACTTGTGAATTACCGAAGGCGTATTCCTGCCCAGACAGCCCTGCCCAGCCCTCACAACAGGAGATTTTTTTGGCAGTGATCAGTAAGCTTCTACTCCACAATGCAGGTGACCAGCCCTGACCCAAACTGCAGTGTTTCTTGAACAAATCTAGGGTGTCTGTAGGACCCAGGTGGATGGTAGCTGGCCTAGATGTGATCTGAGACTTTTGGGGAATGGCCTCAGGTTCAGCACTGGCATCAAATTTGGGTCTGCAGTAATCTGGAGAGCACTACCCACCCTACCATGGTGACTTTCAGGGACCTCACCTCACCCAATTCGCATACCATCCAAAACTTCTTTAGCTGCTGAGCCTTGCGGGCAGCTGGCAGATGTCCTCATATCTTGGGGTTCCCTGGACACTGTGCTAAGCTGTCTCAGGTCCAGTGCTGGTAGCAGCCAGCCTTGGTACACTATGTGGCCTCTCCCATGTGCCTCCAGGTACAGCGCAGGCAACAACGAATTGTGGATCACTTTGTAATTCCTACCAGATAGCCTCAAGTGGTCACAGGCAGTGGCTGACCATGGCCTGCACAGGAGCCCTTCCCAAGAGGTCCAGAACTAATGCGTTTGGAGGCTGGCATCAGACCCTAACCGAATACCACCAGATTGGGCCCACAAGTGGCATATCCAAAGGGTGGTCTCAAAAGACACACAAGCCCACTTCGGCAAATCCCACCCCATGGGGTCAGCCCCCACAGAGCAGCTCATACCCTGTGGGCATGGCAAATTCTCACAGCCAGTCAGCCTGAGAACAATCATACCCAATGACATGCCAACAGCACTCAAGTCTTAACTTAACACCAGGAAAACACACACAATCCACCTAAGAAACACTACTGGAGCACCCAGTGCAGGTTGAGCAGAGAGACTGCACCCCTGGGTCCCACAGGATACCTACTACATAAGGCCACCCATCCAGGACTGGGTAGCAAAACTATCTAATAAACAGAAACAAACACAGAGAGGTAGCCAAAATGAGTAAACAAAGAAACATGTCCAAATGAAAGAATAAGAGAAAACTACAGAAAAAAGAACTAAATAAAATGGAGGCAAGCAACCCACCAGATGCTGAGTTCAAAGGATGCTCAATGAATTTAGGGGAAGAATATATGATCTCAGTGAAAACTTCAACAAAGAGATAATAAGCATTAAAAAAAATGAAGAAACCATAAAAAGAACCAGTCATAAATTAAGAATACAATAACTAAACTGAAGAATACACTAGAAAAAATCAACAGTAGATTCGATGAAGCAAAAGACTGAATCAGGAAATTATAAGACAAAGTTTCATAAAACACCCAACCAGAACAGCAAAAAGAAAAAAGAATTTTTAAAAAATGAGGAAAGTATAAGGGACCTCTGTGACAACATTAAGCATACCAATATTTGCATCATAGGGGTACCACAAGGAGAAGAGAAAGAGCAAGGGATTGAGAAATAATCACTGAAAACTTCCCTAACCTGGCAAAGGAAATAGAGCTAAACCCAGTATATGCAGAGAGTCCCAAACAAAATGAATCCAAACAAACTCACACCAAGACACATCATAATTAAAATGGCAAAGGTTAAAGACAAAGAGAGAATCTTAAAAGCAGCAATACAAAAATAGGTAGTTACTTTCAAGGGTGCTCTCATAAGACTGTCAGCTGATTTCTCAACAGAAACTTTGCAGGACAGAAGAGATTGGCACGAAATGATCAAAGTGATGAAAAGTAAGGACTTACAACTGAGACTACTCTACACAGCAAGGCTATCACTTAGAAACAAAGCAGAGATAAAGAGCTTCCAAGACAAAAAAAGAAAAAGAAAAGGTAAAATAATTCATCACCACCAAGCCATTATAAGAAATGTTAAAGTGATTTCTTTGAGAAGAAAAGGGGAAAAAAAACAGAAATATGAATAATACAGTGACAATAACTGTGTACCAATCAATAATAACTTTAAATGTAAATGGATTAAATGCTCCAATCAGAAGACATAGGGTAGCTGGATGGATAAGAAAACAAGACAATACATATGCTCACTATAAGAAACCCACTTCAGATTGAAAGACACACAGAGACTGAAAGTAAAAGGGTAGAAAAAAGATATTTCAGTCTAATGCAAATGAAAACACTGGGGTAGCCATACTTATACCAGATAAAATAGACTTTAAAACAAATACTATAAGAGACAAAGAAGGACATTATATAATGATAAAGGGATCAATCCAACAAGAAGACATAACCCTAATAAACATTTATGCACCCAACATAGGAGCACTTAAACATATAAAGCAAGGGGAGACCTCTCCCTAAAGGGAGAGATCAACAGTCATAATAGGGGACTTTAACACCTCACTGACACCAATGAACAGATCTTCCAGACAGAAAATCAGTAAGGAGCCAGTGGCCTTAAATGACACACTAGACCAGATAAATTTAATTTATATTTAATTGATATTAAGGATTTCACCCCAAAACAGCAGAATGTACATTCTTCTCAAGTGCACATGGAACATTTTTCAAGATAGACCACATATTAAGCCACAAAACAAGTCTCAATAAATTGAAGAATATTAAAATCATATCAAGCATCTTCTCTGATCATAGTAGCATGAAATTATGTATCAATTACAAGAAAGAGACATGAAAAATACACAAACACATTGAGACTAAATAACATGCTACTAAAGAATAAATGGGTTAACAATAAGATCAAGAAAAAATTCAAAAGATACCTTGAGACAAATGAAAATGAAAACAGAACCACTCAAAATCTATGGGGCAAGAGAAACAAAAGCAAAAATAAACAAATGGGAATACATCAAACTAAAAAGTTATTGCACAGCAAATGCAACTATCAACAAAATGAAAAGAAAACTTACTGAATAGGAGAAGATATTTGCCTATGGTACATCTGAAAAGGGTTTAATATCCAAAATTTATAGAGAACTCATACAACTGAACACACACAAAAATCCAATTAAAAGATGAGCAGAATATCCGGATAGGCATTTCTCCAAAGAGGACATACAGATGGCCAACAGACATCTGAAAAGATGCTCAACTTCACTAATTATCAGAGAAATGCAAATTAAAACCTCTGTGAGATATCACCTCACACCTGTCAGAATGGCTATCATCAATAAATCAACAATCAACAAGTATTGATTAGGATGTAAAGAAAAGGGAACTCTTGTACACAATTGATAGGATTGCAGATTGGTGCAGCCACTATGGAAATCAGTATAGTGGTTCTTCAAAAAATTAAAAATAGAACTATCTTATGGCTCAGCAGATTCACTTCTGGGTATTTATCTAAAGAAAACTAAAACACTAATTCAAAAAAATATATGTGTCCTTATGTTCACTGTAGAGCTATTTACAATAGCCAAGATATGGAAGCAACCTAAGTGACCATCGGCAGACAACGAGATAAAGAAATTGTGGCATGTGTGTACAATGAAATATTACCCAGTCATAAAAAATGAAATCTTACCATTTGCAACAACATTGGAACTGGAGGATATTATGCTAAGTGAAGTATTCAGACAAAGACAGATGCCGTATGATTTCACTTATATGTGGAATTTAAAGAACAAAATAAATAAACAAACAAAATGAAAACAAACCTATAGATACAGAGAACAAACTGGTAACCACCAGATGGGGTGTTTGGGGAAGAGGTGAAAAAGGTGAAGTAGAAATTGGTAGTTCCAAAATAGTCACAGAGATGTAAAGTACAGCATAGAGAATATAGTTAATAATGTTGTAATATCCATATATAGTGACAAGTGGGTACTAGACTAATATGAGGGATCACTTTGTAAATTATATAAATGTCTAACCATTATGCTGTACAGCTGAAACTAATATAAAGTAATACTGAATGTCAGCTCTAGTTGAAAAACTAAAATTTAAAAAAAAAGATATGGTACTGACACAAAAACAGACATGTAGATCAATGGAACAGAATAGAGAGTACATAAATAAACCCTCCCATATATGGTATTAACCTATGACAAAGGAGGCAAGATTATACAATTGAGATATGACAGTTTCTTCTACAAGTGGTTTTAAGATAGATACATGCAAAAGACTTTTTGCACTCTTTTACAGCATATACAAAAATAAACTCAAGATAAATAAAGACTTAAATGTAATACCTGAAAACATAAAGCTCCTAGAAGAAAACATAGATAGTGAACTATCTGACATCAATCTGAGTAATATCTTTTTTAATGTCCCCTCAAGGGAAACAAAAGGGAAAATAAATAAATCGGGCTTCATTAAACTCAAAAGCTTTTGTACAGTGAAAGAAACTATCATCAAAACAAAAAAGGGATCCTACGGAATGGGAGAATATATACATAAATGATATATCCAATAAAGGGTCGATATCAAAAATATTTAAGGACTCGATATATACAACACAATAAGAAAAGATAAACAGTCCAATCAAAAAATGGGCAGATGATATGAAGAAGCATTTCTCCAAAGAGGACATACAGTGGCCAATATACATATGAAAAGATGCTCAATATCGCTAATCATCAGGGAAAGACAAATAAAAACCACAATGAGATATTACCTCACATCAGTCAGAATAGCTATTACCAAAAAGCCTATAACAAGTATCAGTGAAGAGGTAAGACATGACATATTTTTTTTCACAGCCAAAATGTTATCTATTAAGTGATATTTCTGTATTGCAATCTTGTGAGATATTGCTGTTAAATACTTTGCACTACATTGTTTCAACCAATGATGCAATAAATGGTTCTGTCACAGATAGATAGCATCAAACTGGTATAAGCATAACACATCTATCACTATTAAAAAGATGTTTGATATGACACACAAAATATAAGATCTTAAGGACTTTCCATGACAGTTTTGATTCCGTTCATGTATTTGTAATCATGTAAGGAATGGTTTTGTTTATGGTGGTGGAGTAAACTTAGCTAGATTTAACTATTAGAATCATTGTTTGTAATAATGTCAGAAGCAAAAATTTCAATAATTTTTATTAGAATTCTTTATGCGCTATATCACATATGATTTATAATCTATATCACATATTATCAAAATTTAAAGTACACAGAAAAGAAGGCAGAAAATCACTCCAAATTCTACCTTTCAGAAACAACCATTCTCAACATTTGAAAATCTTTCCAGACATCTCTTATTGCATCTATATTGAGTTAAATATAGCTAGATATAATTTTAGGAAAATGAGTTCACAGTATACATGGCATTTTAAAACCAAATATTAATTTACTTTTACTTAAATTTAATGAAAGAAAAGAGACAAGTAAAATTGCAGGATCTATAGACTTTACTCAAAAATATTTCTTTATCGCAGTAATACAAAATGTAAAATACCCCATTATTGTTATGAAAAGTGTAAGCCATTGTAAGAATTTGAAATCGACATCACTTTTTAATTTTCTATTTCTTGTATTCAAGTAAAACTTTACTCATTGGGGAAAAAAATGAGAGGTATGTTGTGTGCTGAGGTTTCTCTGCTTGGGATACAGTGCTAGCACTGACCACCAGAGGTCATCCTACGTCCAGTATGTTCAGCTAGAGCCACTGAAGCAGAAGGATCACCTGGAGCCTTTCTGCCCAGTTCCTGCCACTACCCAACATGCACCTCCTATTATTAGCACCCACCCCTAATATCTGAGCTGGTCAGTGGTAGATGGTTCCTCTTACTTCTTCCTTCAGCAACTGTGCCCCAAGCATGCAAATTGTACCCATGCCAAAAAAATCAACAGCATCCCTTACCCTCTAAGAGCTCAGTCTAGAGGGCAAGATGGACAAATCCGCAAAACAAAAACAAATGAAACAAAGGAGCAGGTGCCACTTCGGCAAACAGCAGAGTGCCCTGAGGAGTGCTGGGGTCCACTAGGTGAAGGGGTCTGAAAAGGCTACACTGAGGTGACACTTATATTTCTAGCAGTATGACTAGAAGGAACAATCCATGCACAGACTGGGGATATTTAGCCTGAAAGAAGGTACCATTGAGCAGAGACTGGGAAGAAGAATGTGTTTGGACAAAGAGGAATCAGAAAGGAGGCCACTGTTGCTTCAGGGAGCTTGGGAGGAGACAGGAAAGAGAGAGGAGGGCGGGGCAGGGGCAGGGCCTGGAGAGAGCACGACTGTACCAGTGACCTACTGCTGTGTGACAATATTTGCCCACACTTAGTGGCTGCACCAACAAACACATATTCTCTTAGTTTCTGTGGATGAGGAATCCAGCCCGGCTCAGCTGAATGCTCTTGCCAGTGTCTCCCAGACATTGGGGCTGCAGTCTCAACTGAGGCAGAATTTGCTTCACTCAGGATCTGAGCTCACTCAGGAGGGTACTGATGGGATTCAGTGTGGATTGAAGGCCTGACTTCCTCTCTGTCTGTTGGCCACATGAGCATCCCCAGATAGCAATTCACAACATAGAGGCTCTATCCTCAGGGTTATGGGTCTGAGAGAGAGATAGAGAGAACCAGTCAGAGTAAGCCATCAATTCGGCACTGAATTTTACAACCATATCTTGGAAGTGACATTGGATCATTTTGCCATCTTCTCTGAAATTCAGTCTGCACTCAAGGGGAGGTGACTACATGAGAATGTGCCCACCAGGAGGTAGGGACAAGGGGAAGGCCCTGAGAGGTTCGTGCCTTGCCCAGAATCATAGGCTGTTCAAAATGCAGAGCCAGGTATGAACTCAGCTCTGTATCTTCAAAGTGGGGTCTTGGGTGCACCCAGGCTTTCTCAGGGGTTCTGCAAAAGGCTGTATTGGTATAACCATGTACAGACATGGAGATGGCACACACCCCTGTCCACACCCCATCCAACATGGGAGGAGCCAGGGACTCCTTTATGCTGAGCTCACACATAGGCTGTTCTGAATCTCATCTTTCACTGGATATTTGGGAAACCAAGGCCCATAGAGAGGTAGAAACTGGACAGGGTATGTAACAAGCAGAGTCCAACCTGCCAGGTCAAGGCTCCATCCCCTCCCATAGGGTTGGCTTTGGTATTCAGAAATCCTAACATATTAGGAAGCTCTTGCCTTTTCCTCCCTATGTGAGAGCTGTTTTCTCCTGGGGATCCAGAACATGAGCATTGGTAAACACACATGTACACACAAAAATATACACATAAGAAGTAAGGACTATAGGTGGGATCACAAGAAAAGCAGACACAGAGGAAGTGACAAGAAGAAGAAAACAGAGGATAGAGCATTACTTGCATGTGGCAGCACTCCTTCAATTTTACAGGTATTATATCACATGTACCTATAGATATCTCTAGGAAGTATAATTTCCATTTTGCAGGCAGGAGATAGATAGGCCCTGAGAGGCATAATGGCTTATCCAGGATCCAAAAGAAGTAAGAATAAGGAGTTGAGTCTGAATCTAGGTCTGTTTCAAAGCTCAGACCATGGCTGCACCAGATCTTCCCAGGCAGCTGCGGACAGAGGCGTGTTGTTGTCACTATGGGTATGTATGAAGGAGAGGTGTGAGCAGTAAGCAGCCCAGAGGACTACTTGGATAGGTGTGATTCGAAGAGGGGACTCAGGAAAGGGGACCTCAGGAAGTGAAGTCACTTCCTTGATAACACACCTCAACAGAACTCGGAACTCCTATAACCAGGCACCCACATTCTAATGACAGCCCCCTAGCCAGCTCATTTGGCAGGAAACAATCTTTAATTAAAGATGTTGTCTTGTTGTCTCTCAACTTCCTGGGACTCTTGCTTTAGGAAACCCCATCATGAAAGCTGTCCCAGATGCTGCAGACCTTGGCTTAACCTTCGTCATTGATGTCCCTAGCCTTTTCCAGGAGGTTCCCTAAGGTAACACAAGGCAGCCTAGGTCAGGCCAATCCAGTCCATGCTACCTCTGTGAGCCCTTTCTGGGAAGCCCCCATATCCTCTCCTTCATGTGGCTCATGATACTATGTCTGTTGCTCTACCATTTGCTGTCTCAAGGAAAACATCCCTGTAGTCCCCTCTAGGTCATGAGTTGGGGCCTCCCTGGGCTTCACAACATACTAGAAGGGAGACTAGTTTGTTACCACAGCAAACCAGCCCTTCACTGCTGTCAGACCTCAACGTGATTCCCTTCTGTTACCATTGCAACAGTGCTGCCCTGAACATCCCACGTGGCCTAATATCCTGATCCCTCCTATCCCAGGGAAAGCCTTTGTGTTTTCATCTGAGAATGGGGTGTTTTGTCAGAAATCACAGGGAGGACACTGTTACTACAGGGAGATACTGCCAATTCTCAGCCAAGAAAATGACCTAAGATATTAATATGTTTCACCATTCTCCACCTAAAATTCTACTTTTCATGCCAAGAACCTTTGTTCTCCTAAGAGCACTCATGTCCCACCTCTTTCCACTGTTCACTGAGGGCTTTGGGGTTCGGTCTGAGCTCCAGGCTTCAACCCATCTGGTGGTCCTTGGTGCAACTGCCTCTTACTGCACGACCTTCCTCTGTCCCACTCCAGGGTGGACACACATCAACCATGGGCAGGAATGAGACCTGCATGGTACGGGCCATCCAGGCATGCTGACTGGATGACCTGGTGGAACACCTGGTACCCGCCTTCCTGGGCAGCAACCCAACCTTCATCCCCACATTTCTGGGGACTTACAGAGTTTTTGCCACCACCCAAAGGTGCTAGAACTGCTCTTTCAAAGGTGAGCACCCTGCCTCTCCACAGCACACTGGTGATTTGGCTACCTACTGGCTGGGAGTCTTCATAGTGTCACTGAATCTCTCTGAGTCTCAGTTGGCTCCTCTGACACTGGGATGAATGGAAGACCAACCTTATAGGCTTATTATAGAGAATCATTGGGGTCTTCACTGGAAAGTGCTTTCTGTACACCTGGCCCTGTGGAAAGATCTGCAGAAAGGGCTGCATTGGCCCTAACTTATCCTTTTCCTCTTCCCCATGATGATGCCTCTGACTCATCCTTCACTGTCCCCAAGGCCTTGAGCTGAGCTATATTCTCATTTGAAAAGGAGATTGGAGATTCGATTAGGGGTTCCTGTCCTGGGTTGAGCCAGGGCAGAAATGCCAGGGGGTGAGCAGTAGGGCCCAGTTTACTCACATATCTGTAATAGGAGTGGTTGGGGCTTACTCATTCAGCAAATATATAGGAAGCCCCACCAGATACAGGCATGGACATTAATTCAGTGTCCAGAGCAGCAAACAATAACACTGACCTCCAGAGGTTGTGTTCTAGTCGGGAGTGACAGTCATACTAGACTTCACAAGCAGGTAGTGTCCATAGTACAGTCAATGTGACACCCTCCTGCCCTCCTCTAGCTATGGATGCATCATCCCTTACTCTGAAGAGGTCAATGGACCTGTGGATCAACTGAAAAGGTAATTAGGCTTTGGAACAGAACTGTAAAAAGAGTATACAGACTGTGAATTGGAGGTGCTGGCAAAACACTGCATCCCACACAGCTTGTGATTTCTGCAAGAGGGCAGAGGGCTGAGGCCTTCTCTTAGAAAATAGGAAAGCAGTCAAAGAGAGCTGTGGATGTGGCTTGGGGTGCTGTGGGAAAGCATCAGGGAGGAAAGTGGACAGAACCACTAAAAGGATCCAGACCCATCCTCTCCCTGTTGGTCACACCATTTATCAGAGGCTTTCTGTTATGAAAGCTTTTTGCCTACCTCTCCTTGGTGACCAAGCTTGTCTCTGCCAGGACTGCCAGGTTGAAAGTAGACAAAGAGTAGGACTGGCTTCTGGATGAGCATGAGCCACAAAACACTAGGGCCCCCTCAGGGGTGCTCTTATAAGGGCAGTGTGAAAGGAAATGCCAGACTTCCATCTCTGCTGCTCACCAATCTATCCCCAGGGCTGCCCGCTTCATCCTGAGCACCAGGCTGGACCAGTATTCTGAAAATTTTTTCCAGTCCCCAGAATCTCCCTGCCTGGAGATGCTGTTGGCCTACCTAGAGCTAATGTGCCAGGCTTGGGCCTGGTGTGCTGAGCCTACCTTCTCATTTCACAGGTGGAGCACCTTAAGCCTGTGGAGGCAGAGACAGAAGGTGAGGAGGACTTAGGTGGGAGTAATGGTGGGGTGTGTGGGGAGGGGACAGAGCAGGGCCACATACAGCACAGCCTCCAGAGCCTTGTTTTGGGCCAATAACAATAAATAGATTACTATTTATTAGCTCAGATTACTATTCCCATCGGCTGCAGGCTGGCAAGATTTCTTGGAGGAGGGTTCTTAGACTGAGATATCATGAGTTGGCAGTGAGAGGTTTCCTGTCTTTGGAAGGCACATGAAAAAGCAGTCTTGAAGATATTTTCTCTTCTTACAGCTACAGCACTAGCTCCCGAGCTAGCTTTACAACCACCTCAAGACCTAGTGCCAGCCTCAACTCTACTGCCTGCCACTACACCACAGCTAGAGCAATCTCCAGCCACAGTGCTCACTCTGACTCAAGAACTACAAGCACCAACACCAGCTGCAGCTTCAGAGCCAGAGCTGGTTCCAGGAATTGCTGTTATTCAAACTCGAGAATTAGAACAAGCAAATATTCCAGTTCCAGTGCCACAGCCAGAGCCAGCTAGTGCCATAGCTCTCACTCAAGCTTAAAAGCTACAAGCACTGATGCAAGCTCCAATTTCAGGTCCACAGAAGGCTTGATCAACAGCACTCATCAAATTCTCATCCCAGAGCTAGAATCAATACAAACACCCATTCTGGCAGTGGATCCCCAACTCCAGGCAGTTCCATCTACAGCCTCAGTTCCAGAACTTAAGCCAACCCCAAAAACAGCTCTACATCAGCTCTTGAACTCCACAGTGTGCTGGCACCAGCTGAAGCTCCAGAGTGTGACCCAACTCTGGCTTAAGATCGAGTGACAATAATAGACCCAGTTCTCACAGCAACCCTGGTGCTAGGGCCAGTTCCTCCCCCAGTATGCCTAGAGCTGGTATCAGGTCAGCAACATTTGTCAACTCCTGCAATGCCTTCAGGGCCAGATTATGAGTTGCCGCTAGTGTTAACCACAACACCGACAACTTCTTTCTCCTCCCTTACAATGGCATTTTTTTTTTCATTTTTCTTTTGACCTTGTATATACTAAAAGGTTTACTCTATCCTATCATATAAAATTCATTAAATTGTACATGTAAGTGGCATCAAGGGCATTCACAATGTTGCACAGTTGCCTCCACTCTCTATCCCAGAACATTTTTATCAAAGAGAAACGCTGTATCTATTAATCACTCACTCCTCCCTTCCACCCCAAAGCCTGTCCCCAGGGCTGGCACCCACTAATCTTCTTTATGTCTTTCTTGATTTATCAATTCAGAAGTTTTCGTATCAGTGGAATCATGTCGTAGATGGCCTGTTGTGTCTGGCCACAAAACATAGGAAGAGACTGATTCTTGTTTGGTTTTTTATTTTAATAAAAATTTTACAAAATAAAAATAAAGGCAGTTCAGTGAGTGATGTGCACAGCCTTATATGTGTTCAATCCAGGAGAAGTTCTGAGTTGTAACAATAGGATCCACTTGAGCTTGCTTGAGCTCTAGGGATCTTTACAAATCCCATCAGGAGCTTGAGGAAGCTGTGGGAAGGTCAAAGCCTCAGACCAAGGGCTTTGGAACTGAGCACAGTCCCTAACTAACCCTCAAGGCTCCTCTGGCAGTGACCCACTGACCTGCCCCTGCAAAATTTCTCCCATTCAGCTGCTGCCTGGGAAGGAGCTCTGCCTCTTGCCCAAGACCTCACCTGAGGAAGGAGGCACCATCATCTCCATCAATGTAAAGTGAGGAGGAGTCCTATGGTTGGAGGCTATTGAGTGAGGCCATGGTCAGGGACCATTCTCTTCTCTACCCAGAGAAGAAACTCCCAAGCAGAGAACATAAGTCTTCATAGGGAAGAAACTTGGAGCTCTTGCTTGAGAAAGATAGAGAGGAGCCCCTGGTGAAATTTGCAGGTGAGAGCAGACACAGGCGAGAACCGAGGGGAAGGGCTGCAATGAGCTGCAGCACTGCCATCATGGTTAGCAGCAGAGGCTTGCTATTAGATTGTAGGAAGTGCCCAGGAATCATCACATCCAAGTCTCTATCCAAAAGCAAATTCATCTCGACAAAACACCTTCAATATAGACCACCGAAATGATCATGGTCTCCTGACAGCTGTGGAAACAGGAAATGCTGTCCACCTGGCTGAGCAGGGGAAGGGGATAGGAATGAAGTGCTCCCAGGAAGCTCAGGGCACCTCAGTGCCTTGGCAAGGGGGAGCCCTGTCACTGGGTACCCACATTTGGCCCCTCAAGCAGAACATACGCATCAGGGAACCCAAGAGCACAGGTGCTAATACCCAGGAGAGTCAATATCTACAGGAACATAGACGGAGCTTCAGGTCATGTCTAGTGACAGAAACAGTCTGGGTCTGATGACATGGACCCCAGTGATGCAGGAGTCCAGCCTAGGGACACCTTATCCAGACTTAGACAGGAGAAAGAATGCTTTCTGGAAGAACAACTGAGTCAGAGAGAGCAGAGCCTGCCAGGCAGAGAGCACAGTGGGGAGAGGCAGGATGCCAATAGCAGTAATGGGCTCTCAGTTGGAGTAATATTGGCAGATATAGCCAAGGTGATGGAGTCCTTATTGTGGCCTGTGTCTAGACATGAATTATCTCACTGACTCCTCAGAACAACTCCATGAGGTCCTTAGAAATACTGTTCCCTTTCACTGGTGAAGAAACAGAGGCTTCAAAACACCTATGCCCTTCAGAATGGCAGACCAGGATTGGAACCCAGTACCTGTTAGGCCCCAGTGGGGTCCACCTGACTAGGAGTCTGTATCCAAATGCCACGAGAAGGGTCTCTTACCTCTCAAGATCTGCGAACCTTCAGTCCTAGGGCCTGAGAAAAACCATGTTCTGCCGAGAGATAGACTCGTCCTGGTATCAAGAGTGTCCACTGTGCCCATGGATAGTCCTTCCATGGCCACCAAGCCAAAAACCCCTGGCACAGGGGGCAGCTCCTTCCCCAAAATCAGTGAGATCTGGAAGCCTGAGTGGGTTAAGGGGTTGGTCCCCCTTGCAGGAATACAGAGTAATCCTATGAGCTCCTGGGAGGACACATGCAGAATGGACATTATGAATTGCACAGAATCTAAAGTCAGAGAGTCATTGGTTCTAGCCCCTGCTCAGCCTCTTTATAGTTGAGTGACCATAGGCCAGGTTCTGAGCCTCAATATCCCCATATCTAAAGCAGAGGAAAGAACTGGTTCTGTCTTAAAGGTCGTTGGTAGTATTACCTGAGAATTGACCTGTTCAATTCTTGCCTGGTGACTGGAGGGCATTAGAGCCACCTGTCAGCTGGTCATGGGTTTCCTCTCAGAACCAGAGCCCATAAAATCCATTCTCAGCTGGCCTTTCCCTTTTCCCTGCTCCAAAAACGATTTGGTATGATGTGAGGAGGCATTGAAGACTTCTCACAACAACATGTTGCAGATGGAGGAGGCTTAGCACTGCAAGAATTGATGGAACCCCTTCATGCCCATCATCCAGAACCTGTGCTGTCCTCTGACTCCATGTCCATAGAGGTTCATCTTGGATGCCGACTCCAAAGCTAGTGCCTACACCAGAATGAGCCCTAGCACCATCATCTCCTGAGATAGAGCAAGCTTCAGCACCAGCTCTGGAGACAGTTCCTGTAATGGACTGAGAGCCAAGATTAGGTAGAGCCATTTCTGGAACCAGCTCAAACATTCTTTTATTAAATACAGTCAGCTCTGACACAGACTCCAGACTAGAGCTAGTGCCATGTATAGAAACTAGACTCAACTGCACCAACAGCTCTTGCATCAACACCTGAGACACAGCCAGATGGCAACTCCTGTACCAGCTTGGCAATAGCTCCAACACCACGTCCATAGTCTGAGCCAGCATCACCACCAAAGGAAGAACCAGCTCCATTACCAGTTTCCATCCCAACTCCGGCAATAGCTCTATTGCCAGCTCTAGAGCTAGAACCAGCTCCAAAGCAATTCCACATTAAAGACACTACAGGCTTAGAGGAAGCACTATCGCTGACAGCAGATTTACCTTTTAAAATAGTTTAAAGTGTACAAATTCAAGGCAGTAGCTAGATTCATTGTGCTGTGCATCATCAACACTATTTAGTTCCAGAATATTTTCAGCACCTTAAATGGAAACTTCAGATCCATTAAGCACTTACTCCACCACTCTTTCTAGCTCCTGGTAATATTTTGCACATGTGAAGCATACAATATGTGTGATGTTTTATGTGTCTTTTATCACTTAGCATAGTGGATCTGAGGCTCATTTACACTGTAGATGTATCAGTACCTCATTCCATTTTATTGTTGAATAATATTCCATTGCATAAACATATTTTGTTTATTCTTTCATCTGTTGATGGTCATTTTTGATTGTTTTGGGCTCTTGTGAATTGTGCTGGTATAAATATTTGTATATAGGTATTTGAATGTCTGTATTCACTCTTTTGGGTACTGATCATAACTCTAACCCTAACCCTAACACTTAACCCATAACCCCAACCCATAACCCTAACGTCTAACCCCTAACCATATCCCATAACTGTAACACCTAGCTCTTAGCCTCAGTCCCAGCCCTAGCCCTAATCCCCAAACTTTAGCTTGTAACCACTAACCTAAATCTAACCCCAACCCTAAACCTAACCTCTAACCCTAAACCTAAACCTAACTCCTAACTCTTAAGCCTAACACTAACACCTAAGCCTAATCCCTAAATGTAACCCCTAATCTTAAACCTGACCCCAACTGTAATCTTAAGCCTGAACCCTATCCCCAAAACTAACCCCTAAACCTAAACCTAATCCCTAACTCCAGCCCTAAACTTACCTCTAACCTAAACCTAACCTTTAACCCTAAACCCAAACCTCTAACCTTAAACCTTAACCCTAAAGCTTAATCCTAACCCTAACTTTAAACATTAAACTCTAAACTGTAACCCTAACCCCTAACCCCAAACCCTGAAGCTCCAGTGCCCTCACACCCTAATTACCTAACATTCTAAACATAAATCATATAACATAAATCCTAAGCCTTAATAGAAACTAAAACATAAAACCTCAGATACATTAAACCAGGAAACCATTAAACAATGTTACTATTAAGCCAAAATACCATAAATCATAACACCATAAAATCATAAACCATAAATCATAACCATAAACCATAACCATAGCCATAACCATAAATGATAAAGCTAACAATAACTATAAACCATAACCTTAAACCATAATCACAAACCATAACCATAAACAGTAACCATAAACCATAATGATAAACCACAACCATCAACCATAAACCATAACCATAACATTATAGATATAGCCCCAGGCCCAGTCCCAGCCGTTGCCCCAGCCCTAGCCCTAGCACTCTTTTTTTTTTTTTTTTTTGACTAGAGGTGACAGGACTATTTAATGAACATAAAGATTTAGGATGTTTTAGAGCAGGAGATTATATGAGCACACTGAAAGCTGAAAGAAGACATGATCAGTCCTGCAATCAGTGAATTAGTGAACTCAAGTCTCCTCTGGCCAGCATCCTCATTGTCTGAGGTCACAGAATGGCTAGTGGTCAATCCAAAGTCAGAACTCAAATCTCAAGATGCACACACCTGGTTCTTTCCACTGAGCCACACAGCCTGCCACAGACACTAAAGTGGTGTAAGGCCCATAGTCCTTCTCTCTTGCATTCCTGTAGCCCTAGCACTCTTAAAAACTAACACCAACTTCAGTCCAATCAAATCACACAAATATGTCATAAAAACAGAAAACTACAGACCAGTATCCACTATAAATATAGACTCAAGGATCCTCCAAAAAGTAATAGCAATATGGAACCAACAACACATTAAAAGAATTATGCACAATAAGCAAATGTCTCTACACCAGAAATTTTACACTATGGTTATTCAACATACTAAAATCAAGCAATGTAATATACCACAATAATTGTGTTAAGTAAAAACACATGATCATATCAATGGATGCAGAAAACAAAATCTACTGCTATTTCATGATATAAGCACTCAAGAAAGTCGGAAACAAAGGATATGAGTTCCATATGATATAGAGCATTGTACAGACCCAAAGCAAAGGTCATGCTAAATGCTGATGACTCTACAGTTTACTCTTAAAATCAGGAGCAAGACCAGGATGGTGACTTTCATCACTGTTACTCAATATTGTATTGGAATTTTTATCCAGAGCAAATAGAAAAGAAATAAAAGGTATATATATGTGAAAAAAAAGTAAAACTATGTCTATTCACAGACCACAGACTCCATCATCTTACATATATATATAAGACTTCCTAAAGAATCAACAAAAATATTAGTAAATTTTTTTAAGCAAGTAAACTAATTCAGCAAAGGTGGTGAAAATGAGAGAAAGTCTCAGGAACAGTTCCAGAAAAAGAAAACTGGATCAGAAAGAAAAAAGACATTTTCACGCACTTGGGCAAGTGAGGAAAGTTGAAGTGGGCTTCTGGATTGGGTTAATGTGTAAATCATAATGATTTTCTCATTTGAGAGTTATGTGGTTGTTCTCTGGGACAGCACACCTGCTCTGGATAAAACACACTGGAGTCCTTCGTGTATAATGGCAACTGTGGTAAAGCAAAGACAGCTAGGTAATCTGAGTAGCAAAACAGCTATTCTACTGCTATTGCGAGTTTTCTGCACATTTAAAGTTACTAGAAAGTAAATTACTTTTCAAAACAATCATGTCAATATGAAGCTAGAAAAGCAGAGAGGACATCAAACTTCTTACAGAGGCCAAGAACCACACAGATACAGTTCACCCAGAGTGGTGAAGCTAATTGCCTTTGTAGGACTCTGCATGTTATTAAGGGGCACGTGAGAGGATTATATTAGTAGCCAATATGTCTTGGGTGTTATGGATAACCTGGGATGCAGTAGACTCAGTGGGGTTTTGAATTCTAATTTTTCACTTTGCTCCATCAAAAAACTGTTGGACTAACAAATAAATCCAGTAAAGTTGCAGGATACAAAATCAATATACAAAAATCAGATGTGTTTCTATATATTAATAATGAACTATCAGAGAAATTGAGAAAACAATGTCATTTACAATTGCATCCAAAAGAATAAAATACCTAGGAATAAATTTAACCAAAGAAGTGAAATGCCTGTACACCGAAAACTACTAGACACTGATGAAAGAAAATGAAGATGACACGAATAAATGGAAAGTTACTTCCTGCTCTTGAATTAGAATGTTGCTAGAAATGTCCATACTACCAAAAACGATCCACAGATTCAGCGCAATCCTATCAAAATTACAATATTTTCACAGCAATAGAACAAACCTAACATTGGGGAACCACAAAGGAACTGGAATAGCCAAAGCAATCTTTGGAAAGAAGGAAGGGAGAGACATCACCCTCTCTGACTTCAAAGTGTTATCACAAAGCTTTGGAAACCAAAACAGTGTGATATTGGCATAAAAACAGACACACAGATCAGTGGAGCAGAATGGAGAGCCCAGAAATGATCCTGTATAAATGGTGCTGGGAACACTGGACAGCCACACCAAAAGAACAATACTAGTCATCATCTTACCCCATACAAAAATATAACTGAAAATACCCAGTTTTCAATATAAGCCTCTCTAATGGATCCTGTAAAGACTGTCCACCCCTCAGCAGTCTGCCATGCACAGGAAGCTTCTCCTCACTTTTCTTCACTTTTCCTCACCTTTTCCTCCCTCTGTGGTGTCTCCTGTCTGCTTCTGGAGAAAGGAAGACCCTGTGACCACAGATGTGGCCCCACTTTGTCCTGAAGCTGCAGTATCACCTCATCTAGTCTTGAGGAAAGAGCTCTTCTCAGAGTGGACGCTCAGGGCGCCCCCTATAGGCGGTAGGGGCAGTGCAGGATGCGCCTCATATATGGTTCAGTAGAGGCAGCGCCTCCTACCCGCAGTCCTGCTGAATGCATTAAATTTTGGAAATTCAAACTGAAATGGAGCGGAATATCCCTTGTCTTCTCCAAAACTGGTTAAGGAATGATTCATGAGAAATCATACGGAATGAAATAAATATGGACACAAACTTTACAACTTACACCAAAATTTACTCAAAATAGTCCATAGACAAATTTACAACGCAAAACTATAAAGTATCTAGAAGAAAATCTACAGGACCTTGGGTTTGGTGATGAGTTTTAATACAACACCTAAAGCAAGTCCACAGGTTTTTTTAAAAAATTAACAATGTGGACTTCGTAAAATTAAAATTTTCTACTCTGTGAAAGTCCTTGTTCAGGGAACCAAAAGACAAGCCACAAACTGGGAAAAAAATATTCACAAAACACATACCTGATAAAGAATTCCTACTCAAAATATACAAAGATTTTTAAAACAAACAAGCCAAAAATGGGTAAAGGTCTGAACAGACACCTTGCCAAAGAAGACATACAGATAGTAAAATGGGTAAAGGTCTGAACAGACACCTTGCCAAAGAAGACATACAGATAGTAAAAAAGCATACAAAAATATGCTCAACATCATATATCATTAACATACTACAAATTAAAATGAGATACCACCACACGCCTATTAAAACCGCTAAACTCAAAAACAATGACAATCCCAGTTTCTGAAGAATAAGGAACAACAGTAATTCTTATACATTGTTGGTGGAATGAATGTAATGCACCTTGGAAAACAGTTTGGCAGTCTTTTTCCAAAGTTACACAAACCTTAAGATCAACAATTGTGACTCTAGTTAGAGAAAATCTGAAAAGCCAATGTGAACTCTGTTTTTCTTAATTACTCTTTGCACAATTGATTAATAGCAGTTTTCAGAATTATCATGCCATTCTATGTTGCATGATACTGTGATCTAATTTATTCATGTTCTTGAAGTATACCAGGTCTTTTAGAGCATCATCAGAGAAACATTAATATTCACCAAATATGCTCTTTTGGACAGAAAACATATTTGTCTTAGACTATCGAGTCTAAAATGTTTAGTGAAGACACCAGTAAGATTTGGCCATGTAAAGCTTTATTTACCCATGTAATTGTTGCCGTATGTATTAAGTTTTTTGATGAAGTTTTAGTTCCATGGGATCTAATACTCTGAAAAACTTACCTTCTCACAGCATCATGAAGCTCTTCAATATTCATTAATGTCATTTTTGAAAAGGGACCCTCCTATTCATCTGGGTCCAGTAATTCTGATGATGGGTAAAGGCACTTTGCTGGTATATGGGGCAGGCAGCAGAGCTGGCTTCATACTTTCCATTAATTGGTAAATAATATTACAATTGGGACTACTCATGCCTGACCAAGATGATTTGATCACACCGCTTTTCCGAGATGATACAGAAAGCTAATCAGACCTGTCAATATACTTCCTCTCTGCTTATTGTCAGGGGGAAAAAATTGTTTATTTTAATTACTGTGCTCCAGAAATTTTATTTTGACATGATGCATACAGAAACAAAGTAAACCTACAACTAGCAGTAAGGAAATCTCAAAACATTACTGAAAGTTTAAACATAGTCCAGTTCTGCTTCATACAATTTATTGAGAACCTTCTATTTCAAAAATACTTGCCTGGAATCAGGAGATACTAAGTGAAATAAGATACCATCCATGTTCTCAAGGCAGCTGAGGAACTAGTGATCATGAAATTTGTGGAATTTGTGAAATTTGGGAACCATGTGAAATTTGAAGATTTGACCAGTTCTGAGGTTCCTTTTAGCTAAACAATATTTTGAAAAGCAAAGAAGTAGCAAAACTTTCTCATTCTAGCCACTCATAAAAGCAGAATTAGCTTTACCTTAAGTTCTATGTTTTTCAAAGATATTTTTAAACTTGAGAGAAAGGCTTATATAAGGTCACATTATTTAGAATTTTCTCCACCACTTGTATCAGGATTTTGCATCATGTGTGTGTGTTTGTGTGTATGTGTATGTGTGTGTGGCCTCCCCAAGGTCAGAGGGCAGGGAATGTCTCTTATGTGGAGTTGTGGGTGACTCAGCAATCACAACAGTGACAGAACCAAGAGCAAAGTGACGGCAGGCCAACCAGAGGTGGGAGATCCACAATGCTCTCTAAGGGGATCAGCAGTCAACTAGAGAGGATAATGACATGTCAAGACAATCAAGGAGGCCAGAGTAAGCAAGAGAAGGCAAAGCAGATGGTGATTCTGGGAAATCTCTGGGACTGGGTCAGTCCTGGTAAGGCCAATCACTGTACGGGGTCTGGCAGGGGACAAAGCAGCCTAGTCATCATGACTTCACATCTGAACAGCTCAGGAGAGTCCCAATTTCAAACATATTCTCAAACCCATGATCTTGTACCCAAAATTGACTTATTGTACAGTAGACGACATGTCCTCATGGCCAGATGCTAGACTAGAGGCCTGAAATACTTTGCAGAACCAAGTAGAATAGTGTAGACTCTATTCTCAGATGGCTGAGTGGCAATGACAATACCATATAGAGTGAAGCCCTGTTGTAGGCAGAGTTCTGGGTCATAAAAGCCATAACCTATCTCTCTCCCACAATAATTATCACCATTTTTCACTATTCTGACCCTGATGCTCCTTTAGGCTGCCAAGGACTTAGCTACGTTCCCCAGGGCAAAGCAGACTCAGTGATTGGAGGGCAGTAGACAGTGTCCACCTGACCGAGGCTGTACTGAACAGGAGATCTCCCACTTGGACAGACTTCTCCTGCCCAATACCTTCATTGTGTCTCCCAGGATTTTAGCGACATTTCCACAGTCTTATGAATGGACCGCTTGCTGCCCAAAGATTTATATGACAAAGAAGGGGCCACATGATGGACAAATATCTCCTATACATTATACAAAGGATTACATTTTATTTTACACAGATGGAGGTTTCCACATGACTGGAGGGATAGAGAGAAGGACGGAGGTGGACACAGACAGAGGTTGGACACATCATTTTACATGTTTGTGTCCCAAGGGACAGCTGCCTCTCAGTGGTTCACCTTATATTTGGTACTGGTGGTGGATTTTCATTACTTTCCAAATGAAATCAAAAAAGGAAAACGAGTAAATATTCCTTCAAGTAATCTTCTAAGATTAGACAACACGTTCTGAAGAAGGCTAGCTAGTAAAGGGATCTTGAAGGAGTCTTGTCATTGTCCCGAGCAGATGCACACTGCCCCCCAGTGGCCCAGTGAGAAATGCATGAGTGCTGAAAGGCTCATGGTTCTGTCTTCAATAGAACCAACGCCAAACATTTTCCCAGGCTTGTTGTTAGACCAAAATATAGTCTGTAAGATTCAGTGTTTGTGGGGTGCGTTCCAGAGGAAGTCACTGTTTTATCATTTCTCACTGTGAAAAACATAGCCCAGTTCCCAAGTACAGTATTTCAGAAAATATTTATTGAGCACCCTGGGTCCCAGGACAGAAAATAGAGAGGTGAAAATATTGGGAATAATGTGTCTACCTCACAGCTTCATGTGCCTAGTTTAAAAAAAAAAATTAGTAGATCAGACCAAAGCATATTTATGAAGTCTTAATCATGTTAACAATAAAATACCTAAGAACATTGGAAGATTACAAGTCAACATATCTGCGCAATGCCATCTAAATTCATAGTTTTTTTTTAAATGGGATTGCCTGATCAGTTTTTCACTTAATATAAGCAATTATTCCATCTCTTTTCATTTCTAGAAAATATGATTTCATAGTATTCCTTCATAGTATAACATATGTATAAGATATGTTATACATAAACAACCTGCTTCTATCATTTCTGCTGCCATCTTTCTCCAGCAACCATAGCTAATTTTTCTCTGAAAGTGTAGTTCACGTACAGTCATATCCAGGTAGCTTCCAAATCTAGAATTATTCACTGAGCTTCCAGAGAACTTTCACTTTACTATTTTCTCCGATGGTGCCAGGCATGTCATACCACATATTATTGCCTTCGTTCGATATATATCTTCTCCTAGATCAAGATACTGCTCAATCAAATTATAGTCCGATGCTTACTTGGCATATGATAAATACTCAATAAAGATTTGGAAAACACTGTAAAATCGGAATGAGTTACTCATTGTTGCAGAGAACTTTAGCTGTTCAGCAAAATCCATTCTCCACATTTGGGGTGCACAGCTGAACTGCATTTCCCAGCCTCCCTTGTGGCCATATGACCATGTCATTGCCAATGCAAGAAGAAAGAAACTGATGTATGCCATTGCAGACCTGGCCCACAAAATTCTCCTACATGCATTTCTCCATGCTCTCCCCACTTTTGCGGATGGATGCAGACAGGGCTGATGTCCTATGGATGGAGAAGGTACAATGGAAGAACTCTGGTTTTCTGAATGACTACATGAAAAAGTGTAGTCTCTCCAAGCTCAACACCCACCCAGCACTGATATTTGGAATAATATATAGTTATATGCTGCTATTAGAGTTATGTGATAATGCAGCATAACCTAATATGCCTACAAAAATTGAACCACAGAATTTACTTCCATAGGCATCAATCGAGTGCATTTAAGATAACAAAAAAGAACTTGGCCTTGCTATTTTTACCTACCATTGGATCCCTGATATTCTAACCCAGTCATTTTACCTCAGAAATTTTGATTTCTCAAAATTCTTTTATTTCATATGCAAACATTGAAATCAGAATTATAAGAATATTCGAAAATGTTTGTATTTTCCAGAGAAAACTTTCATAAAACATTTTAATTCCTTCATCCTGCTGTGAAAACTTAGTACAGAAAGCTAATTTTTAGTTATTCTGTCTTTATTTTTAATTCATTAAAAGTGTTTTAATTGGGATCAATTTTGTTTTAAATAAGTGACAAGACTTCTTGTCACATCATAATTTAATGACAGTGGATTTCCTCTTTGTAAGATTTCTTCAGTGTTCATTATTGGAACTAGTCTACTTACCTGAGTTAATAAAAATGATTTATTTCTTCCTCCATCAATTTTCAGTCAATGACACAGTTTTCCATGTTCAGTTTTCATTGCTGTAGGTTATTTTTACTGATAATATTCGCCAGGAGGGTCCAAGTGTCCTTAAGGAATGCTGGTGTCCAATCAATCTAATTGTTTGGCTGACAGAGATTCAGTTTGGGCCCACCTTTTGGAAGAGGCTGCTTGCCCAAAAGGCTCTACCACTCTCCACTCCTGTCCACCTCCTTAGGAAACAGAAGAGGATTTTCTCAGAGCTATTTACAAGGTACAGGTAAATGAAAGCTAAAAGGTGTTTCCCTCATTTTGTTTAGGAATTGAAAATAGCTCAGATATGCTGATCTGGAACCAAACTTCTGATTTCTCTAGTAATTAAAAAACCACCAAGGAGAGTCTGTGGTAGGTAAATGAATGCCTAGTTCATCTGAAAATGACTCTGGATGGCCTTTATTTTGTATTTCGTGTACTGGTCATCAACATGTGGTTTTTATTCTTCTTTCTTCCTTAAGAAAAGAAAATCAGTTTTATTTATTCACCAAACTAAAGCCTCTAATTCCTACCCTCTCTTGCAGTTACCAATGACCAGATGAACTTCTTGATAAGTAGATGTAAACAGAAAGACAGTGTAGAATTCTGGGAGGCTGCTTAGAAGGAGCAGACACAGATATGTGGGCTTTTTGTCCCTTCATCTTTCCTCCTTCCTGCCTCAGAAATATAGACATGGTGCTTATTCAGGCTGGTGCTCTCGCAACCATCTTGCACCAAGAGATAGCCCTGAGGATGTTAGTAAGTACCAGTTAGTAAGTGCTGGGGCAGAAAGAAGGTGATGGCCTCCTAATAGGGTGGGTGGTCAAGGGTCAGCAGGGACTATCTTCATACATAGTTCTCTTCCATGAAATGGACAAGAATCTCCTTCTCGTCTGTGCCTGCATTATTCTGTGTTTCCTGCTCTGTGTCAGGAAATCCATCTGTAAGGGTAGTACTAGCTCTGCCTTGAATCACTGTGAACTTGGATGACTCATTTCCCATCCTTGAGAAACATCCTTGTATCCACTGTGGCAGATGCAGAGGTGACATCACCCATAGGATTCGAAAGATCCTGTATTTGGGCCCACTCCACATCCATGTCACCTTCTAGTAGTTCACAAGCCTCAGTTTTTCTTTGGGTAACTACCCCTCCTTACTAAGTCCACAAGGTTAAGTGATGCTGAAATCCTTTCTTGGCTGCAGGGCAGAGGGGCCCACAAAGCCATTGGAGCACCTACACCCTGTGAGGGAGGCCTGAGGGTGCTCCTGGAGCCTCCATAACATCCTTCCAGGGAGCTGGGATCCTGGAACGCCTCCAGGCTGGGTGACTGTTTCAGCAGTTTCTTGTTAAATCCATCTTTGAACAATTGGGAAACTGAGGACCAGAGAGGGGCAGAAACAGGTCCAGGACACTTGGAGGCAGAGTGCTGAAGTGAAGTAAAAGTTTGGGTCTCCTAAGCCAAGGTTACATTCTGCACATGGGATTTGTTTTGGAAATAAGAGCCACTGGGGCCCAAGCCCACCCACACCATGTGAGTTGCTTCCTCTGGGGATACACAGAGGTACACAGAGACACACACTCACATCAGTGGAGGTGGCCTTAGGGCCTAAGGTCTGAGGAGTGAAGCTTGGGTAGGTAACAAAGCCAAAAGAAGAAAGAAAATGGAGAGAGCTTTACCACAGGACAGCAGTATCTGATTTATGAGAACATGACTAGGGTCCACAGCATGAGGAAGGCCAAGCCAGTACAATGGGCATGACAACCCCTAAGGCACAGAGGATTCTGCCTGCATGAGGACCATGCCCACGGAAAGCAGAAGACATCAAGGCATGGGATCTGAAATTCACAGCTCTGGGCAGAAGCAACAAGGATAAGCCCTTTCCTTCAACCCCCCAACTCTGGGATGGAGGAGGTTAAAGGAAAGAAGTCCTCAATTTCCTCCTCTAAAAATTGGAGAGCTTGCAGTAGGGGACTCCAAAAGTCTCAGAAATGTTATTAATTTTTTTTCTGTCTATGACCCCCTAGGCTCCCAAGGATGTGAAGGATGTTTTCTACACTCTGGAGATTCTTTTGAGCATAGAGAAGCTTGGTACCTTGGAAGTCAAAAACTAGGGGGAGAGTAGCCAGTGGCAGAGCATTGGACTGCTCATCCTTGGACCAAGGCAAAGAGCACTTTGCCAGAGTGTTGGCACCTTCTTTAGAATTCGGGGCTGAATCAGCCACCCCTGCCATGATGAGGAGACCTCATGAGTGAACTAGATACCCCAGAGCAATGTAAACAGAATAAAAACAAGAAAAGCTTCTGAGATCCTTCTTAAAACCCCCTGGATTCTTCAGGCCTGCTCCTTTGTTTCCCTGGGGCCCAGGAGGACTTGAAAACTCTCAAAGGAAGGTGTGTTTTCAGACTGAAAGTGAAGGGATGGAAAAAAGTTTTCCATGAAAATAGAAATGAAAGAATGCTGGGATAGCAATACTTTTTTCAGACAAAATGGACTTTAAAATAAAAACTTGAAAAGAGACAAAGAAAGACATTATGTAATTTTAAAGGTGTTAATACAAGAAGAGGATATAAGACTTCTGGTCAAGATGACATAGTAGGTAAACACTGAGCTTGTCTCCTCTCATGATCACATCAAGATCACAACTAAACTATAGAACAACCATCATTGGGAGTCTACTGAGGTCTGGCTGAATAAAAGTTCTACAACTGGGGATATACAGAAGAGGCCACCTTGAGATTGGTAGGAGGGGCAGAGATATGAAATGGATTAGTTCCACAACCATGTGTGGTGGTTGAGAATCAGGAAAGATATCTCAGCCACAGAGGTCCTCTTGGAGGAGCAAGGGGTTCTGACTCCACACTAGGTTCCCCAGCTCAGGGTTCCAGTGCCGGAAAGAGACATCTCCACAACTTCTTGCTGTGAAAATCAGGAGAGATTGTGGTTTAGTGAGACGGAGGGCTGTGAGAATTACAGACATTCTTCTTTAAAGACCCCACACAAACTCACTCACTAACAGACTCACTTGCACTTAGCTCTAGCATTAAGGCAGCTGCTCAAAGAGTGCCAGGGACATACGGGAAGGAACAAAGTTGTCTGCCTTCAAGGCAAGAGCTGAAGGAGCACTTCTCTTCCAGAAAGAAATGCTGGCTGAGAGTATTGTTACTTTGAGCCTTACACCTTCCCAGCATGCCATATCTGAATCTCCATCAACCTGGCTAACCAAGGTGATTTTCTGGAACCCTGTACCACCCAACTTGCAGGCCCAACCAAGCAGCCTCCAAGGGCTTTTCCATACAAATGGTCTGCCTTGGCTCATGCTTCAGACTTTCCTAAACTCTCTCAAAAGTTCACAAAACTCACATAGAGACAACTGTCCTCAGCATGCCCCATACCTCTGGCTGAGCAGCCTCAAGCCCGGCACTAGTATCATCCAGCCTTGGTTCATGGCGTGACCTCTTGAGGCACCCTTAAGTCCAACACAGGTGGCAGCCATCTGCAGATTGCTTGATAACTCTTGCCAAATGGCCCTAGGAAGTGTACAGCCTATAGCTGAACTTAGCCTATTGTGGGACCCCTCCCCCCCAGGAGGCCCTGGAGCCAGCGCATCTAATGGCCAGTTTCAACCAGAGCTGGAGCACCACCCGGGGCTGCATCCAAGGATGACACACACCAAGTGCAGACTGGGCAGGCACAAAAGCTTTGCCAAAACAAATCCTGCTCTGTAGGGTCATCCCTTCCCTGGCCAGTTCTCACAACCAATCAGTCTGAGATACAATCCCTTCCATTGACATGCAAACAGCAACCAAGGTTCAAAGACAGCAGGAGGACACACACAATCCATACAACAGACATATCTGGAGCATTCAGTTTAGGTGACCAGGGAAAATTGCACCAGTGGGTCCCACAAGATACCTACTACATAAGACCACTCTACTAAGACTGAGAGACTTGGAAGCCCTACCTAAAATATAGAAAGAAACACAGGGAGGCAGCCAAAATGGGGAGACAAACAAATGTCTCAAATGAAAGAACAGAACAAAGCTCCAGAAAAAGACCTAAACAAATAGAGACAAGCAATCTACCAGATGCAGAGTTCAAAACACTGGTTACAAAGTTGCTCAACAAATTTAGGGGAAGAGTAAATGAACTTAGTGAGAATTAAAACAAAGAGACAGAAAACATAAAAATGGAGAGAGAAAACATAAAAAATAACTAGTCAGAAATGAAGAATACAGTAACTGAAAAGAAAAATACATTAGAAATAATCAACAGTAGATTAAATGAATCAGAGGACTGGATCAGCAATTTACAAGGTAAAGTAGCAGAAGACAACCAATCAGAGCAGCAAAAAGAAAAACTAATCCCAAAAAATGAGAATAGTTTAATGGGTCTCTGGGACAATATCAAGCATACAACATTTGTATCATTGGGGTACCAGAAGGAGAAGAGAGAGGACAAAGAATTGAAAACCTATCTGAAGAAATAATGATGGGAAACTTCCCTAATCTGGTGAAGGAAATAGACATATAAGCCTAGGAAGCACAGAGAGTTCCAAACATGATGAATTCAAAGAGGCACACACCCAGACACATAATAATTAAAACGCCAAAGTTTAAAGACAAAGAGAGAATCTTAAAAGCAGCAAGAGAAAGCAATTAGTTACCTACAAGGGACTTGTAGGTAACTAATTGCTACCTTATAAGTTACTTATAAGACTACCAGCTGATTCCTGAATGAAAACTTTACAGGCTAGAAGGGATTGGCAGGACATATTCAGAGTAGTGAAAAGTAAGGACTTACAACCAAGATTACTCTACCCAGCAATGCTATCATTTAGAATTGAAGGACAGATAAAGAGCTTCCCAGACAAGAAAACCTGAAGGAGTTCATCAACATAAACTAGTATCACAAGAAATGTTAGAGGGACTTGTTTAAGGTGAAGAAGAATGGGGAAAAATAAAAAATATGAATAATAAGTGGTGATAACTACAAGTCTATCAACAATTATTTTAAATGTAAATGGATTAAATGCTCCAATCAAAAGATAGGGTGATGAAATCAATAAGAAAACAAGACCTTTACATATACTGCCTACAAGAGACTCACTTCAAATCAAAAGACATACACAGACTAAAAGCAAAGTAATGGAAAAAGATATTTCATCAAAATGAAGACAAAACAGAAAAGCTAGGGTAGCAATACTTATATCAGACAAAATAGACTTTACAACAAAAGCTATAACAAGCGACAAAGCAGACCCAGTAATCCCACTTTTGGATACTTATCCAAAGAAATCCAAAATACTACTTTGAAGGGACATGTGCATCCACATATTTATTGCAGCATTATTTATAATAGTCAAGATATGGAGGTAACCTAGGCGTCCATCATTGGATGAATGGATAAACTAGAGGTAGTACACATACACAATGGAATATTACTCAACTATAAAAAAAGTTTTTTAACGAAATCTTGCCATCTGCAACAATATGGATCGACCAAGAGGGCATTGTGCTGAGTGGAATAAGTCAGAAAGAGAAAGAAAAATACCATATGATTTCACTTACATGTGGAATTTAAAGAACAAAATAAACAAACAAAACAAAAATAAACTCATAGATACAGAGAAAATTTTGAAGTTCCCAGATGGGAGGTATGTTGAGTGGTGGGTGAAAAAGAGGAAGGGATTAAGAAGTACAAATTGGTAGTTACAAAATGGTCATGGGGATGTAAATTATGCGTAAGGAATATAGTCCATAATATTGTAATAACTATGTATGGTGTCAGATGGGTACTAGACTTATCGGCTTGATCACTTTGTAAGTTATATAAATGTCTAATCACTATGTTGCGCACTTGAAACTAATATAATATTTATGCCAACTATAATTGAAAAATAAAAAAAATATTTTTTTAAAAGAAGACGATATAACAATTGTAAGTATCTTCTCACCCAACATAGAAGCACCCAAGTATATAAAGCAAATATAAATGAACATACTAGCAGAAATTAACAGTAATACGAGAATATGACTTTTAAAACTTTTAAGAGCCAAGGAGAGAGAGGCAAGATGGCATAGAATGTAGAAGCTTTATACATTCCCTCTTGAGACCATACCAGAAATATGATGAAACACAGAGCAAACAGCAAGCAGAGTCACCTGGGATCTGGATGAACAGAGGCACGACAACTAGGAACAGAAATATGAAATCACCCTGCAATGGTAAGAGATGCAAGGCTGCCTAGTCTCACGTGGCTGCAGAGACTGCAGCAGCAGCAGCTGACAAATGCAGACGGTCCTTTTAAAGGAGCGTGACTACAACTGAAATTTCGTGGTGATAGACTAGCTCACTCTGAACTCCAGAGAAGGGTCAGTTGCTCAGTGGCAGGGAGGAGGGGCAAGGGGCGGTGCTAGAGTCTTTTGAGGGGGATGCCGAGTTGTTAGGCTTCATTGCAAGGGCCAGAGGCGAGGCATTCTCTTGGGTAGAAGTGTTAGTGGCATCCATTGTTCCTCTGTTGAGCCCTCCCCCCACCCAGAGTGCATTCACAGGTTCTACCATAGCTGAGACATCATTAAACTGGATAACAAAGGTCTCTCTGCCCAGAGGACTCACTAAAACTCCACCCATCCCAATTTTCAGCCCTGCCCAAGCCATATCCAGTGGGATCCTTGGCATGCCCTGTGCCCTTTACTGAGTAGCTCCAAGCCCCGCACTAGTGGCACCCAGTCTGTTTCTGGCATGGCATCTTGAGGCAACTATAAGCATAGCAAGGGTATCAGCCATTTGGAGACAGCTTGCTGAATCTTACTGGGTGGCCCTGGAGGAGCACAGACTGATACTAAACTTAGCCTGCAGCTGGACCCCTCTCAGGATTGTACCTCTGGACACTTACTACACAAAGCCACACTAATAAGACCTAGAGACTTAGGAGCTTTGATTAATACATAGAAACAGACACAGAAAGGCAGCCAAAATGGAAAGACAAAGAATTATGTCCTTGAAAAAAGAACAGAACAGTGTTCCAGGAAAAATGGAGACAAGCAATCTACCAGATGCAGAGTTTGAAACACTGGTTATAAGGATGCTCAATGAACTTAAGGGAAGGGTAGATAAACTCAGTGAGAACTTTAACAGAGATAAAAACCATAAAAATGGAGAAGGAAATTATAAAGGAGAACCAGTCAGAAATGAAGAATACAATATCTGAGAATACAATTTATTAAAGGGAATCAACAGAGTGGAGGAAGTGGAGGATTGAACCACCAATATAGAGGATGGGGTAGCAGAGGACACCCAATCAAACAGCAACAAAGAAAAAAAGCCAAAATAATGAAGATAATATAAGGAGCCTATGGGATAACAGGAAACATAACATCTGCATTATAGGGGTGCCAGAAGGAGAAGAAGAGTAAGAAGTTGAAACTCTATTTGAAGAAAGAATAAGGAAAACTTCTCAAACCTGGTGAAGAAAATAGACATACAATCCCAGAAAGCTCAGAAACTCCCATAAAAAAGGAACCCAAAGAAGCCCACACCAAGACACATAATAATTAACATGCCAAAAGTTAAAGACAAAGAGACAATTTTAAAAGCAGCAACAGAAAAAAGTTAGTTACCTACAAGAGAGCATCCACAAAACTGACAGCTTTCTCAAAAGAAATTTTGCAGGACAGAAGGTCTTGCCACAAAATATTCAAAATGATGAAAAGCGAGGAGCTACAACAAAGATTATTTTATCTAGGAAAGCTATCATTTAGAATAGAAGGACAGATAAAGAGCTAAAGCAGTTTATCACCACCATGCCAGCATTACAGGAAATGCTGAAGGGAATTCTTTAAGAAGAAAACATATGTAACAAAAATATGAATGAATTATGGTAATAACTACACGCCTATTAACAAGCATTTCAAATGAAAACGAATTAAGTGCTACAATCAATAAAGAGGGTGGCTAAATGGATAAGAAAACAAGACGCTAACATATGCTGCCTACAAGAGACCCACTTCAGATTAAAAGACACACACAGACTCCAAGTAAGGGGACGGTAAAAGATATTGAATGATGGACCTAGAGGGTATTGTGCTGAATGGAGTAAGCCAGATAGAGAAAGACAAATGCCATATAATTTCACATACATGTGTAAACTAAAAAACAAAATAAACAACAAAAACAGAAACAAACTCATAGATATAGAGAATATTCTGAGGGTTATTAGATGGGAGGAGGTTTGGGGTGGCCCAGTGAAAAAGGGCTATGAGATTAAGAAGAAAATTGGATAGTTACAAATAGTCATGGAGATATAAAGTATAGCATAAGAAATATAGTCTATAATATTGTAATCAATATGTAAGGGGGCAGAGGGGTACATGATTTATTGGGGATGATCACTTTGTGAATTATATAGATCTCTAATCACTATGCTGTACAACCAAAACTAATATATTATTGTATATCAACAAAAACAAAAAATTTCAAGAGCCAAATACGCAAATGACTGTATCACCTCAGGCTCTGAGGGCATTCTTGACCACAATAAATGTGACTAACACACCTTATCATTAAAAAATGATAAAATGGTTAAGTAAATTTAGATACATAAATTGTTTAACTTTATTATCTGGCTCCAATATAACTTGCTCACAAATTTTTCTCTTGCCTTTGATACAGGCAAAGGAAAAAGGAAATTATGGTTTTGATTTCAGGTATGTCATGATTCTTTTTTGAATCACTTACTTGATCCACAGAATAATCAGTTTTTCAATAAATTCTATTTGATTTGCCCTACTGCTTTTAAGGTGTTTAACAAGTTGAACAATAAGGCTTCATGTAACTGGAATGAAATTGTTACTTCTACATTTATTTTAAAAATACATGATCCTTTTATAGTTAAAAAAAAAAAGAATAGAGACTTTAACACTCCATATACCTCAATGGATAGATCATTCAGACAGAAAATTTATAAGGAAATAAAGTCCATTAGTCCAGTTTAACTAATAGACATTTATAGTGTATTTCACTCAAAAACTGTAGATCTGTAATCTACAGTTTTTGAGAAAAGTACATACTAGGCTACGAAACAAACCTCAATAAAGTCAAAAAGATGAAAATTATATCCAGCATATTTCTGACCACAATGACATGAAACCATAAATCAACTACAGTAAGAACTCGGAAAAACACAAACACGTGGAGATTAAACAACATGTTCTAAAAAATGGATTAACTGTTTTTGGAAATATGGCAGAGTGAGAGACTTCTCCAGATCTCTCTCCTTGAAACAACAATAAGCTGAACATCTAAAACTCAACCAAAAGCACCTAAACTGCACACCAGCACGTGCATGGGATCTGCACATAAGAGCTACCACAGGTCAGAACCCCGGGTGTTGGACAGTGGAATGGGAGTAATAAAGAAGCTGCCTCTCACAGCAGACGCAGGAGCTCCCTGCAGGAGGGAGAATGGAGAGGGAGCGGTGAGTTCCTGTGGCAACTTCCCGGAAAGCCCTGCCTGGTAAAGCTATAGGGCCCTGAACAGCCCTACTTGGGAAAGCTGCAGGGCCCAATCATCAGGGCAGAAAGCAGAGAAGTGGGACAGGACCGTAGAGGAACAACAATTGATTTTCACCAGCCACAGTTGCAAAACTGAGGCTGAGCCACAGACCCCAATCCCCAACCCAGAGGGCCCCTCCCTCCATACCCTCTGAGACCCATCACCACAGAGCACCCAATTATCTCAACCCAAAAAGGCCTTAACCAAGACACATTGTGTTAAAATTATCAAAAATCAGCGACAAACACAGAATTCTCAAGGCAGACAGAGAAAAAAAAACGGTTACCTACAAAAGTAAACTCATTAGATTATCCTTGGACTTCTCAGCGCAAACTTTACAACCAGAAAGGAATGGAATCAAATATTTAAACTATTAAGTGAAAGGAACTACCATACTAGAAAAATGTATCCAGCTAAGCTCTCCTTTAAATATGAAGAAGAAATTAAAACTTTTCCAGACATACAAAAATTGAGGGAATTCTCCACTACAAGGCCTGCACTATAGGAAATACTGAAAGGGGTCAGTTTACCTAAAACTAAATGACAAAAAATACCACCTATGTTTACATCAGTCATAGTAATACCTTTTTTGGAAATGTCCCCTCAAGCAAGTGAAACAAAAGCAAAAATAAACAAATGAGACTATGTCAAAACAAAAAGCTTCTGTACAGCAAAAAAAAACCATCAAGCAAACAAAAAGAGAACCTAATGAATGGGCAAATATGTTTTCAATGATATGTCCAATAAGGGATTGATAACCAAAATATAAAAAGAACACATACAACTCAATAATAAATAATAAACAATGCAATAAAAAAATTAGGCAGAGGGTATGAAGCGGCATTTCTCTAAAGAGAACATACAGATGTTTTCTTCTCGGAGTTTATGGTTTCAGGTCTTAAATTTACCACCTATGTTTTCTTCTAGGAGTTTATGATTTCAGGTCTTAAATTTAAGTCCTTAATCCATTTTGAGTTTATTTTTGTATACAGTGTAAAATAGTGGTCCAGTTTTATTTTTTGCATGTATCTGTCCAGTTTCCCAACACTATATGTTGAAGAGACTGTCATTTCTCCATTATATATTCTCATCTCCTTTGTTGTAGATTAATTGACCATGTAAGCAAAGATTTGTTTCTGGGTTCTCTATTGTGTTTCATCAATCTCTGTGTCTGTTTTTGTGCCAGTACAATACTATTTTAATTATTATACATTTGTAGTATAGTTTGAAATCAGGGCATGTGATACCTCCAGTTTTGTTCTTTCTCAAGTTTGCTTTGGTTATTTGTAGTATGTTGTGGTTCCATATAAGTACTAGGATTATTCTAGTTCTAAGAAGAACTTCTTTCGTATTTTGGTAGGGATTTCATTGAATCTGTAGATAGCTTTGCGTAGTATGGTCATTTTAATGATATTAATCCTTCCAAACCAAGACATGGTATATATTTCTGTGTATTTGTATCCTCTTCAATTTCTTTCTTCAGTCTCTTATAGTTTTCACAGTACAGACCTTTCACCAACTTGGGTAAATTTATTCCTATGTATTTTATTCTTTTTGATGCAATTGTAAATAAGATTGTTTTCTTATTTTCTCCTGATTGTTCATTCTTAGTGCGTAGGAATGCAACATATTTCTGCACATTAATTTTGTATCTTGCTACTTCACTAAATTCATTTATTCTATTAATTTTTGGTGATCTTTTAGGATTTTTCTACACATAATATCATGTTATTTGCAAATAGTGACAGTTTTGCTTCTTCCTTTCCAATTTGGATGACTTTTATTTTTTTCTTATTTGATTGCTGTGGCCAAGACTTCCCATCACATACACACACACACACACACACACTGGAATATTATCAGCAATAAAAAAGAATGAAATCTTGTTGTTCGTGACAACATGGATGAACCTAGAGGACACCATATTAAGTGACATAAGTCAGACAGGAAAAGACAAATTCTGTATGGTTTCACTTAGATGTAGAATCTACAAACAAACAAACAAAAACAAAACAAAACAAAACAAAACAAAAAATAAAACAAAACAAAAACAGACTCACAAAAACAGAGAACAAAGATTGTTTGTTCTCTGTTTGCCAGAGGGGAGGTTACCAGAGGGGAGGGGGATGGAGGATGAATCAAAAAGGTGAAGGGGTATGTAGTCAATGAGACTGTGATAAGTTTGTATGGTGACAGATGATTATTAGAATTAGTGGGGTGATCATATTGTAAGGTAGAAAAATGTTGAAACATATTGTACATCTGAAACTAATATAACTAATATAATATTGTATACTATCTATACTTAAAAAAATAAAAGAAACAAAATATAATTTTAAAAGAGCAAGAAACCACCCAGTCATAGTAATAGGCTAATTCATGTAATAGTATCCCCTAATATTTGTTTTTTGAGATTGGGGTGGACATCTTTCTGCATGGGAACCAACCTGAGTACTAGAGTGCCTCTGGCGATGCCCATCCTTGGAGTCAACATCCCTCTTCCTTAGTTAGCCATCTCCCCCAACTCTGAAGCCTGTTAAGTTGACAGTCTCAGTCTGGCCAGCCTTCCTTAGAGGTATAGGGTTCCATTTCCTTACCTCCTGGTCTTCTCAGATGTGAGCCCCACAAGGAACTCAGTTCTCTCAGGCTGCAAACCTGGATTTTTGTAATCCCATTGGTGCAGCCTACTGGATCAGCTGTTGCTGCATTTGTGCTCACAGTCAAGTGAAATCCGTTGGTCTGTCAGAAAAGCAAGGGCTATGGCCAGAAGGTCTGAGATCCTCAGTGTCGATCAAGTGACCAGGGAGCAAGGTAAGGAATCCTAGCATCTGTGCTAGGAAAGGAAAGGGTAAAACAAAGTAAGTATATTTTAAAAAGAATATAAAATAAGTTTACATTAGAATAATATTAAAGAAAAATCATTCAGTAATATCTGAACTAGGCCATCTTGATATGAAAGATACATAAAGGGGTCCTTGGAAAGGAAAAAATATAAGTATATATATTATACATACACATATATACACAAAACTGTTTCATTTGTTTCTGTTTTTGTCACCCAAAAGTAAAGATAGTTTAAAATCCTCTTGTAAGTGACTTTCAATGTGGTCATCGATCAAAGAGTGGCAAATTGAGCATGAAAATGAGCAATTGTCGCTAACTGGTAGAAGTTCAGTCCATAACTATTCTCAAAAAGAGAAAAGTTTAGGATGTCAGAAACATGGCAGAGCGAGAGATGTCCCCAGATCTCTCTCCTTAAAACAACAATAAGCTAAACATCTAAAACTCAACAAAAAAACACCCAACCTGCACACCAGCACATCTAAGAGTGGGATCTGCAAATAAGAGCTACTTCAGGTCAGAATGCCCGGAGTCCAAGTCCGGCAGTAGACTGGGAAAAACAAAGAAGCTACCTCTTGCAGCCGGATCTCCCAGCAGGAGTAGGAGTAGGGGTAGGGGAGAAGGTGTGGCAGGTTCCCTGAACAGTTCTGCCTGAAGAGCTGTGAGCTTCTCACAGTAGCAGTGCCCAGGAATCAGGGCAGAGAGTAGAGAAGTGGGGACATCAGAGAAGCAACAGTTGATTATTACCAGCCATGGGTGCAAAACAGGAGGTTGAGCAGCAGTACCCATCTCCCAACCCAGAGGGCCCCTCCCCCCATGTTCTCCAAGATTGAATACCGCAGAACCCCAGGGGAATCTGAACAACGCTACCCAAACTGTAGCTAACACTGACAGGGACTGAGACTGAGGGTAGTGAGCATGATTAAATGTTTATAAGAAAAAAAAAGCATTATTAAGATTTTATATTAAGAAGGGATGAGAGCGACTTAGACGCCACCTACTGGAAACCAAAAGAAAAACACCTTCTTTGCAACAGACTAAAAAGAGACCTTTATATAATAAATCTTCCTGGAAAAAAGGCAGAATACACTTTCATTAATGCCCAGGCAGAGAAATAGTCCATTAAACACCATGAACAACCAAGGTAGCAAGGCAGCTCAGAAAGAAAGATAAAAATCTCCAGAAAATAAGCTTAAAGACATAGAAATATGTGACTTAAATGACAGAGAATTCAGGATGGTACTTCTGAAAAAAAATCAGTGAGATCTGAAACGAATCATATCAACAATTTCAAGAATTGAGAAAAACAACTAGATAAGTAGAATGAGTTCTTTAGCAAGGAGATTGAAACCTCAAAAAGAACCAAATAAAACTTTTGGAGTAAAGAATACGCTGAAAGAGATGAAAAATAAAATAGCAAGTTTGGGAAATAGAGTCAACCAAATGGAGGAAAGGATCAGTAACATCGAAGACAGAAATCTAGAAATAAATCAGAACGAAGAAGAGAGAAAATGAAGAATGAAAAATCATGAAAGAGAAATACAAGAACTAGCTGATACCATCAGGAGAGGAAATATAGGAATAATGGGAATTTTCGAAGGGGAGGAAATGGAAGAGGTATTAGAAAGCATTTTCAGACAAATAGTTGATGAGAATTTCCCAAAGCTAAGGAATTATCTGGAGCTTGGAATTTAAGAAGTCAACAGAATACTCAATTATCTCAACCCAAAAAGGCTTTCACCAAGACACACTGTATTAAAGTTATCAAAAATCAATGACAAAGAAAGAATTCTCAGGACAGCCAGGGAAAAGAAGATGGTTATCTATAAAGGAAAACTCATTAGATTATCATGAGACTTCTCAACACAAACCTTACAAGCAAGAAAGGAGTGGGATCAAATGTTCAAACTATTAAATGAAAGGAACTACCAGCCAAGAGTAATGTATCCAGCAAAGCTCTCCTTTAGACATGAAGGAGAAATAAAGACCTTTTTAGACATACAAAAATTGAGGGAATTCACTATGAGGCCCACATTACAGGAAATACTGAAAGGGGTCAGCTCATCTAAAACAAAATGACAAAAAAATACATAACTATGAGCAAGGTTACTAACAGGCAGATAGAAACAGAGTAGAGTAACCCTTATTAAGAACAGGGCATTGTAAGCTTAAGCAATAAAGAGATTTGCTATTAAAAGATAGTAATGAATGTTCAGCATACACAGGGACAAGCTGAGACAACAATAACAGAAAAGGGGAGGATTCAAAGATCCAAATTCTCAAAGGGGAATGAAGATAAAGCACATGTGGAAGAAAATAGACTACTACATATGTATAACTATCCTCTACATATTCGTAATGGTAACCACACACCAAAGATTCAAAATTGAAGTATATAATATACAACATGAAGGACCAGAAATATCCGAAAAGATATTTTGCACACCGATGTTCATAGTAGCATTATTCACGGTGGCCGGGACATGGAAACAACCAACGTGTCCTACAATAGGTGATTGGATAAAGAAGCTGTGGTACATATATACAATAGAATATTACTCAGCCATAAGAAGAGATGAAATACTGCCATTAGCAACAGGACCTTGAGATAGTCATGCTAAGCAAAATAAGTCAGACAGACAGAAAAAGTTGAAAATCACATATCACTTATATGTGGGATATAAACCTAAAAGCAACAAATGAATAGGACAAACAAGCAGAGACTCATGGACGTGGATAATAGACTAGTGGTTACCAGAGGGTGGGGAGGCGGGGTAGATGGGGCAAAAGGGGTCAAATATGTGGTGACAAAAAAATCTAACTATGGACAGTGAACACACAATGCAGTGTGTGTGTGTGTGTGTGTGTGTGTGTGTGTGTGTGTGTATGCCTTACTGTTGAATTGTATGCCTGAAACTTACTGAGTTCATTAACCAACGTCACCATAATAATAAAAGAGAGAGAGAGAGAGAAACAAAGTTTAAGAAATATAAAAAGTCTTTGTAATCCAGAAGAGGAAAGACTATGCTAGAAGAAGCTATTGCTTATTAACTTTAACTAGCGAGGATTGTGCTATCTGTGGGAGTCTTATCTTTGATTCAGGGTATATGTGGCCATGAAGCATAGGCCCACCTTTGTTTCTACCTAACACAGGAAGAATTGATTCAGGGAACACTGATGGCCAAGAACTGCCTGGAAAGGTTCAGACTACACCACCAACATGGGGGTAGGGAGGACATCTGAGGTCATGCTGAGTCAGTCACCAGGTAGAAAAATGGTTCAACTGCAAGAAACGCAAGAAGGTGGGCTCATCCAAAGGTGGTGGATGATACTTGCTGGAGGAGGGATCTGCAGTGGAGCTGCCTCAAGGTGACTAATTACAAAGGAGGCAGATGGGTTATGACAAAGCCAGTCCAGACCAAGGTGGGGCACCTTGTGTGTCCAGAGTTTTTGTTTGTTTTGTTTTGTTTTGTTTTGTTTTGTTTTGTTTTGTTTTGTTTTGTTTTGTTTTGTTTGAGATAGGGACAGGGAAGAAGCCCATCAGTCTCAAAGAAAGGCATAGCCTTTGTCATTTGCCCAAGCGACCCCTTCTTCCTTTCTCCCACCTCTCACTGCCTGCACTCACCTCTACCAAGTGGGATCAAACCCCTCACATTAATTACCCCGCGGTTTGGGATCAGCCGCCTCACTAGCACCACCTACGCACTCTGGATCTCCTCTCCACCTCACACCTCTCCTCCATGCTGCTGGCATTGCTCCCTGAGGCATCCTGGAGTTACTGATCCATACTTTATTTTTGGCGTGCAGACCCTCTGTCCTCAGCTCAGCGGGAAGAGAGTCCCCACAACATTTTTGCTCCTCCCCTAAGATTGCGGCAGTGCACAGCACCAGCAAACCTTACACAGTGAGTAGCTGAAAGGGAAAGCGCCTCTCTCATTTTTATTAATAATATAATTGGATCCAAGAAAGGCACTCTGTAGAGGAGGTTCTGGAAGATTCTGTCCTGCATCCCAAGATTGACCTGCCCTTTCTTCCTAGCATGCTCCAAATCCTGCGTAGAACTCGTAACTAGGCCCCGTGTGACCAAGTCCTTACGGGTTGGGGTTAAATCTGCCCTGGCCCTAGGGTCTGCGGGAGTAATAAGGGACCCACACCTGTGAGACCTAAGGAGCTCGGACCGTAGCACGGGAATGCGGTCGGGGACGAGAGGGGACAACTGGGAGGCTGTTGGTCCCAGCAATACGGGCGGCTGGGCCTGAGGGATGTAAAACCACAGGCCTGCGGGGAGGCAGAGACACACAGAGACAGAGACCTGGAGAAACACGAACAAAGCGAGACCGAGCGGGGTCCCGGCGGCGGCGGCGGCGGCGGCGGCGGCGGCGTACCAAGGCTACAACCTCCGGAGCAGCCTCCATCCTGGCCCCGCGTGCGTCAGCTCTCGCACTACAGTGCTGGGGTGCCTCCGACAGCCTGTCTCCCGGCCCCAGCCCGCCCCGCCCCGCCATCCTCCCACCGCTTAACCCTCGCCTGCCCGCCTGCGACTGCGGCCTCCCAGCCAAGCAAGCCAGAGGCGGCAAGCCGACGCCCGCCCTGGTCTCTCCTCACCCGGCAAGCGAGCGCGGCGCTGGGAGCTGGCCGTGGTGCTGAGCACACAGCTCGCGCTCGGGCGCAGCTCCCAGCTCTGCTAAGGCCGCATCCTGCGACACTCCAGGCCCAGCGGTAAGTCGCCAAGGCCCCGAAGAAATAGGCTTGGGGTGGGAGTGGGGGGGTGATCTGGAAATTTCTGTGTGTTATTTCACGTAATGGGAGCCCCGAGTGGATAAACTCTCTCCACCCCGTGGTGCTTTGCAGGGATGATTGAGGTTTGGAGTCTGAGGGTGATGACTCTTTTAGGTTTGGTCTAGGAAAGGGAAGAAACCCTCTGCCTGCGGTTGAGGGGGCTGGGGAAAACAGATAAGACTGGAGATCCATCTTCTCTCGGTTGGGCCGGCCAGGAGCCTCCCTTAGAGGAGGGAGCCAGAACCTTCTGTCCCCAAACGACTCTTTGTCTCCCCAACATGGGGGTTGGGTGAATTAGAGATTCTCGCTGAGGATTCTGTTTTTGCTTCGTTTCCCAGCCCACACCCACCCCAGAACAAGGAAGCTTGTCCTCCCCACAATGGCCTTCATTTCATCGATCTGAGGCTTTTGGTTTAAACAAGGCAGCCTACAATAGAAATTAACCCTTGTCCCATGCATAGCCTCCCACGCCCATCTCAGTGTCCAGGAAACTCCCGGGGTGGGTCTCTCCTAAGAGGCTTCTGCTTTCTTATCACCATCCATCACACTGTATTTCACTGTTTGTGATTTTCCTGGCTACTCGGGGCGGGGCTATTAGTCAAAATTTTTATATCTCCAAACCATTTCTGTAGCATATCTGTATCTTGAGGTTTTTACTTTGCTCTATGAAACACTCAGCCACTTTGATGTTAAAAAATAAAGCACAGAATTACCTTACCAAAGGGAAAAGAGAATCCTAAGCAGTTAAGATAAAGTTAGTCATCATGTAGAAAAGCAGCTAGTAGAGTTATTGCATTTTGCTTAATTTGTAATAAATCTATATGCATGTGCATACTCTGTGTAAGGCACTAAGAAGGAAAGTTTACACACGTGGGACATCTCTGCTACCACTTTCTCTTCACTGGATGCTGCTCTGGCTTCTAATCTGAATTATTGCCTCCACTCTTGCCCTTAATTTTCATTCTCATCTACAACTGGAGTAATCTGTCAAAAGTGAACATTGACCCATGTCACTCACCCTTGATGGCTGGCTCCCCATGTCACATAAAATAAGGCCAAGACCCTCCCTTAGACCTCAGGCCAGGTGTGATGTGCCTTGCCCATTTCCCAGCTTCAACCCACTGGCTTGCTGCTTTGTCTATCTGGGCCTGCTTTTAGATCTTTAAATATTCTCTCCCCCTTGCTCCTCAAGGCCTTTTCACAAGATGTCCCCTCAGCCTGAAATATGCTTTCCAATCTTTTGCCTGGTTGTCTTTAGCTTGCTTTTAGGACTCGATTTAAATATCACATCTCTGAATCAGGATTGATTAAATTAATACATGGTGTAGTCCCTGTTCTCATAGAATATGCATGTTCATTTTAGAGATAAAAGACTCAGTCCAGGGTCTTGGTGTCACTGAGACCCATCTTAGAAAATGATGTACATAAACTATAGAATTTAAAATTATGGATCCAGCATCTTATTTAGGAAACTTAGATGTAAATATATGGCTAAGATGTCTCAAAAAAGTAAGTACTTCATTTAAATAAGTAGTAGCTCATAGTCTACTACATTTGGAGTCCTGAATCTTAGAGAACTTTTCAACTTCATTGGGGAGGAAGAGTACCAAGTAAGCACCAGAGTAAGAAGTCCATGGTAACTGAGTATTACAGGCAAGAAGATACCAAAAGGGTTGGGGATGGGGAGACAGGTCTGCTTTGTTGTTGGGGCAGGGATGTGGCACATAGTTTCACACTGGGTTCAACTCAGGGAGTCTTTAGCCGCAGGATTACAATGCAGAATATGCATTTTTGTAGCTGAGAATCTGAACATATTTGGCCTCTGCCCTCAGGCGGTGACAGTGCTAGCATCTAGCTGTCTAGATAAATCCCATTCTGCCCCTGAAATTGTCATAGAAGGTGACTGCTTGGCTTGTCTCCATTTGGGCAGTGGGCCCTCTGACCCCTTAGGGAATTCCCACTCATGTCACATATGGGCCTCATATTTCCAAAGAGTCAGGCTCTGATAAAATACTTTAATGTGGAAACTGACTGTACTGAATACACATAGGATTTTATATGATTGCTCCAGTATCTTACATGTCTCTGGTTCATTGTTCTAGACCTTAGTATTTATTATCCTATTGTGTAAAGTATTAAATGAACTCAGGAAACAAGGTTGGCAATATTAGTGGCACTGAATCCAGCCATTTACAACAATGGCAGTTATTTTGAGGGATCATTTTCCAAGTTCAAGTGTGGTGAAGTTTCCAACTGTTAGTGATTTTAAGTCAGTTAACTGTTCCAAGAATTAAGAAACCAGTAGTTTTATTTATAGTGATCAATATCAAATAAAACATGTTAGTTCTTGTGGATGCAATATTTTGCACACAGTGAAATAATCTTTATCAAGCCTGGTTGAAGTTATTTCCAAGAGTATGGTAACAAAAATATTTTTCTAAAACAGAAAAGAATAAGTATAATAGAGATGCCATAATGAATATCTCCAAAATTTCTTGCCAGAGAAATATATTGTCTTTGGTTATAATTTTTCTAAATTTGTGTGAGTTACGTTTTTGCTTTTCATCTTCATTTTCATTATGCTTTCCAAAATTCCTCATGAAAACACATTTATTATTCAATTTTTACATTTTTCATAAAGGGAAGTTTGAACTATTGGTTCATAGAATATCTATCATGGTTAAGAGAATAAGCTCAGTGTCAGACAGATATAGTTCTTATCTTAGCTCTGTCACTTACCACCTGTGTGACCTGGGTCAATCCATTGACTATTCTGGGCCTTAATTTCTAATTTTTTAAATGGGGGTTATAACAGTATTTCCATTCTAAAATTATGGGCCAAGCACTCTGCCTGGTTGTGCAGATGTAACCAAGATTCGAATCTGGGTCCTCCAATCCCATAACCCAGACAGTAACCACTATTCTTTGTTCAGCAAAACCCACCAGAGCTAGGGAGACCTTATCTAGGCCACAGAGAATCGTGGGGAGTGGAAATAGGGCCTGCAGGTGCAGGGTAGAAAAGGTTTGAGCACCTACCACCTGGCAGGAAACAGAAAGCAGCTTGAGGCTCTGTCCTACTATCCAGGATGGTGCCACCAAGAGCTGAGTTGCAGAGACAAACCTGAGTTCTGTGACTTTTTCCGGCACAGTGCCTGCTCCTTCTTTTATTCTCCAGCTAAAAGTCCCAGTTGTCCCACTGCAGGGAAGGAAGCCCTGCTCACGGTGGGAGTAGGGTAGAGACCAGTTAGTTTGCTTGCCCCTGTGAGGCTCTGCAATGCCAGTTTTGCCACCACTTCTTATCCTTTTTGGCTTTAATGTTGCCTGCTGGGCTGTGAAGCAACCCCTCTGCTTGTCTCCGAGTCCTCATGTCAAAGCATTTCAGAGACTGGAGCTAACTCTGGTCAGCTCATATCTGTCAAGAAGCTCTCTGGAGGTAGCCGTGAGGCTTCCTTGGCAGTGGGTGTTAAAGGCATGCAGGCTGACAGAGCCTCATGCCTTTCACATCCACTCCATTCCTCCCTCAAGACTGAGGAGGAATGAATTCAGGTGCTCCCTATGGAGTAGTCCTTAAGGAGAATCAAAGAAACCAGCCCAAAGTCTCATCTCTAATCTCTCTCTGGCCAGATTGACAGAGACAAACCCATAGGTCACTCAGTGCCAAAGAGAAGACAAGACACTAGCATGGACTGAGCATGTGATCTGGGTGCCTGTGAGGACTCAATGAGGGAGAGTCAGAGCAATTCTCAGGCATTGCCTTCTTTTGGTGTGGTCTTGTGTGTCTCCAAACTCACCCTAAAGGCAATGTTTAAAACTAAACCCTTTGTTCTCTCCTTCAAACAAGCTCTTAGCATAGGCCTCTTCCTTGTCTTCACTCAACACTCTGCTTCTTTGCCTTTTCCCACTTGTCATTGTTCCCCTCTTTTGGCATGAATCCAGGCCTCAGTGTTTTCATCTTCTGGCTTGCTTCTCTTTCTGTATTCACTTGCTGAATCCTAGTATTTCTTCCTTTGAAAGACCCTATAACTTGATACCTCTTTTTCATGCTTATAACCGCTACCTCTTTTGAGTCTTATCTGCTCAGAGCCTCCTCTCCTAAGTCATTCTGTCCTCTACTCAGATGTCAGATGAATGGTCTTAGACCACGAATTTCTTTATGGCACTGCTTCTACTCTACTCAGAAGACTTTCATAGCTCTTCACTGATCTCAGAGTAAGGCCCAACTCCCCAACTGTGCAAGGATGATCAAGTTGTTAACTCTCTCAATACCTTTTCAGTCCCACACTCAGAGCAGACATCAAAAAACAATCTCAGCACCCTTTCCCAGTGAATTCAGATTGGGCATCAATCAGAAACCTTCTCTGGATGGCACTCCAGGCATCAATATCTTTCAATTAAGATGTGCACAAAAGGAGACACTTGCTTGTTCTTCCAGTCCATGATGTGCTACGTCTATCTAATCTGCCTTTTTCTAACCTCATGTTTTCCTCCTCTCTCTGTCATCTCAGTGATCAAGCTCTGTAGATGCTTGGCTCTGTCTTACCTGATGGCCTTTGTGTAGGTTGAGTCCTGCCTCCTTGAACAGATGTAACAGTCCTTGAGGGCAGTATATATGCCTTCCCCTCTGATTGATGGCCACTGTATACAGCCCAGGAGGCAGGCTTTGATTTCCCTTTGAACTTTGTCTCTTAAATGAAGGAGGCAACTTATTTATTGAATTTCCTGCTACAACCACTTAGAAGGGCCATGAACTTCCCCATAAGGATATTATAGCACCTGGGCCTAAAAATGAAAGTCTGACTTGGCCAGACAAGCTCTGATAGGATACTTAGATGAGTCAAGAGATCACAGATACGGATTGCCAGACCCCAGTCTGCTCTCATTTTGGCTCCTACTGTTGCCTTTAGTCATATGACTTAATTTCTCTGGGCATCAGTCATCTATGAAGGCTGGAGTAGTGAGCACAGTCTGAAACCATCTCACTCTCCACCACCTCCATGGAGGATCCAAGTTTCGATGTCAGAACTCAGCTCCAATACCACTGTCTAAGCAGGGTGGGCAACAATCTTATAGAACTGTAGGCTTCTACCTTGTTTACTAAGTGCCTCTTGCTTTTCTCCACAGCAGCTAAGGGCACTGGCAGCATGGAACTGAAGAGAGGAAAGACTTTCATCAAATCCAGCCTGCAAACTTCCCATGAGAAACCTCCAGGCCCAGCAGCTACTGCCCCAGTTAGGGAGGATACAGGCCCTTGGTCAGTCTTGCCTGGAGGGCAGCAGCAGTCCCACAGTGAAAAGGGTCCCCAAGTCAGTTCCAGCACCCAAGGATATAACAGATGTTCCAACAAGGGGGTGCAGCCAGACCCTGAGGAGGGTGCCACAGCCTTCTGTGGGGCCACCTTCAAACTGGTACGAAAGAGCAAGACTCACAACAGTGTGCTTGAGACTAACAGGGTGGTCGCAACTGGGCAACTGGTGGGCAGCACAAGCTTCCCAGAGCCCTCTGGTAACCAGCGCATGATTGATTACCACCACTTTGTGCCCCAGATGCCCTTCGTGCCAGCAGTGGCAAAGAGTATCCCAAGGAAGAGGATTTCCCTAAAAAGACCCAAGAAGTGTTTTCGGAACCTATTCCACATTCGCAGAAACAAGACTGAGAACTTGGCCTCACTGGCAACTAAGGGGAAGAGCCTGTCATCCTCCAGGGGCCCATCAGAGGCTGGAGGGCAGGAGGGCAAAGCCTTCTTCCCCTTGGGTGAAGGACTGGGGCTGGATGGCTTGTGCCAAGACCTATCTGACAACGAGCTCCTGCCTGACTCCTCCTTCGACCTCTGCAGGGCCCTGTGTGAAGATATAGCCTCACTCAAGAGCTTCGACTCACTCACAGGCTGTGGGGAGATCTTTGCAGATGAGAGCTCAGTGCCATCCCTGGAGCTGAATGAGGGCCTGGAGAGCCCAGCCCGGGCATCTCAGGCCCTTGACAGCAAGGTTCCCAGGGATCCCTTTCAGGGCAGCATGCCTGCCCAGAATGAAATGTCTGACTTTGCCAAGTTCTGGGACAGTGTGAATCACTCTGTGAGGCAACAGCAGCACGCCCTACTAGGCCCATGGCTGGGGGGCCCGCAGGTGACAGACACAGCCCAACCCAGGCTGGCTTCAGCTGGGCTCCCCGAGCTCCCTCTGTGCCCCTGCAGGGATGCCCCAAGTGGCTCCAAAGCCAGCTCCATAGACACAGGCACCCCCAAGAGTGAGCAACCAGAGTCTGTATCCACAAGTGATGAAGGCTACTATGATGCCTTCTCACCTGGCCTCGAGGAGGACAGGAAGGAAGCCCTGAGCCCAGGCACCCATGCAGCCTCCTTTCCTCGGGACAGCTATAGTGGAGATGCCCTCTATGAGCTTTTCTATGACCCCAGCGAGGGTCCTATCGGCCCAAGCCTGGAGGATGACTTGTGCGTATCTGAGAGTCTGTCAGGGTCAGCACTGGGAGCACCACTGTCCATGTGCAGTTTCCATGTTGGGGCAGAGGAGAATTTGCCCCTGGCACCAGGCCCAGACCTGCTTAGCCAGAGCTTCTTGCAGAGCTCCTGGAAGGGCAAGGAGTGCCTGCTGAAGCTCTGTGACACTGAGCTCGCCATCACCATGGGCATTATCAACTGGCTCCGCCGTGGCCCTGAGCTCCGAACTCCACCTGCCTCAGCCCCTGGGGAGCCCACAACCCCACCCAGAGGCCTGGTGAAGAAGTTGGAAGCTGGTTCCAAAAAGAAAGTACCAGGTCCAGTGAAGCTGGAGGGCAGGGGGGCCCAGGCCTCAGATGCAGGTGGGATCACCGTTGGCTTAGCACCCAGTAGGCAGGAGCTGTGGGTACATTCAGGTGCCAAGGGCCTGCTTGCTGGAGAGAGTCGGGTGCTAGCAGGGGCCAAGGAGGGGACTAGCTTTCTGTCCATGAGACATGGGGAAGAAGGGACACAAGGCTGCTATGAAGACTTGTTCTCTTCTGTGGTGTCTGCAACCTCCACGACAACTGACACTTCCAGTGAAAATAAGGTTCCAAATCTCTCTGCCTGGCCTCACTCCCAGGAGCCCAGGCTACCTGGAAATGTGGAGTGTCTCCAAGATCCCTGGAGGCCAGGCCTTAGAGGGAGCACCCTTGATGCAGAGCCAACCTTGACAGATTGTGTGGCTCAGGTTGCAGCCCTGCAGATCCACCCAGACTGCCAGCCCGACACAGTGCAGCCCCCAAGGCAGGACACAGGCAGCAGGCTCTGCAGTCAACTTCAGTCCAGCGGCCTTGACATTCTGCAGCAGAAACAGCCTAACAGCTTCCCTAGAGCGGCTGCTGTCTGTGACCTATCCTCCTTGGCCAGCCCACTCCACAGCCCACAGAATCAGAGGTACTCAGGCCTTGTCTTGGACCTGAGCCAGCTCAGAGTTGAGCTTGCCAGCCTGGAAGCCCAGGCCTGTGCCTCTGTGGAGGACTAGCCCCTGCAGCTTAGTTTAAGGGTCAGGGAGCAGGCAACACAAAGGGATCAGCTGGACTTGTAGTGCTCTTTGGCCCTGCTGCCCAGCTGAGCCCCTAAGGCCACCTGCCAGGAATTATGGGCCTCACTTCTAACAACCAATGCAAGATGATCTCCTCTGCAATTGCCTCAGAAAGTTGCTGCAGCTTCCTGGCTCATGGAGGAATTCCTCTGCAACCACCAGAAGTGGAGGGGTCCCAGGCAAGCCAAAGCATAGAGCCCCACCTGCAGAATGGGCTTGCACTCAACAAGAGCTGCATCTTTGTGTCTACATTCAGGAGAACCTAAGACTCAAATCTCCATCTTTTGTCCCTTACATGAGGACTGTGTTGGGGGGGTAGGGGCGGCAGGACTCAAGCAAGTGAGGCAGGGCATTTTATTGTTGAAGCATCTGTGCCTGAACCCACTAGTTCAGCCAGTCCAGGTATCGGGCAGCCTATGGCCAAGGAGAACTGGGAAACTGACAGCACTCTCATAGTGTGCCTCACTGATTTTCCTACAAGGAAATGAAGAGTCTAGTCCCAAGGTTGTCTGTGAAGTGGCCACACCTGGCTGTTCCTTATACAGCATGTCAGAGAGGAGCTCAGGCTTGAAACTGATGGGAAGGAAACTATATGTATTATAAACAGGAAGTAGAGTGAGCCAATAACTCTGCGTATGAATTGTGGATAATGAATGTGAGTGTGGAGTCCAAGGCTCAGGGATGGGACACTGAGAATGGGTGACAGATTGGATGGAAGGCCACAGATGAACATAGGAGTACCTGCTGGCCCCACCCCAGCCTGCTCTCCGCCTCCAGAATGAACAGCCATGATGTGCTTGGAGCTCCAAAGGGCTTCCCTGCAGGAGTACAAAGTAGGACCAACATTATCTCAGCAAGAGCCGTGTACTAGCAGATGCCATGTGTACTGTACAACCTGGTCACTGCTCCTGGCTGACAGGTGTTGGTCAATTATCTGTTACAAATCATCCCATACAAACAAAAATTTCCCCCGACTTATACTCTTGAATAGGAGACGGCAAACTGTTCTTTGGGAAGAACTAATTGATTCTCCACAACACTGCCATTCGCACCCTCTACATCACCATCCTCACCTCCTCCTTCAGGAAAGCCTACCTTAGAATGAGGTTGGACCTCTCTCATTGCCCCCCATAAGCCACAACATGTGCACAGCACTAAACATTCAGAATCGTGGAAGGAAAAGGTGGCTCACATCCTCAGGAAGGGCAGGCATCCATTCTGACCAGTGTTGGGACAGTTATAGTGACCAACCGTCTGTCAAGGTTCTCTATAATTAGATCCCACCTCACTGACACACTGCAGTGAGATGCTAAGGATGGGATGTCACAGGCAGCCCATGAAATTATTTCTGCAGGAAAGGTCAACACAGAAAGAGGATAGGTCAGGTAATGGGGGTGGAATTCCACACTGAGGAATGCAGTCTGACAGCTGACCACAGGTTGGTGCCTTTCCTTTTCTGAAGCTTCATTTTAGGAAAGAAGATGCTCCACAGCCCTCAGTAAAATCTGCTTGCTGGGGTCAATTGTGTACAGCACACAGGCAGCACCTTGTAGGCTCAAAAGCTTATGGCAAGTCTCCTGAGTAGGCTCATCCAGATCTGGACACTGAGGAAGGTCAGGGCCTGCCTTCCCGGGAAGCCACACTTGACCTGTCCTCTCAATCACAACAGTGTTATTGAGACTAGCTATGAACAGGTTGTACATGGAATCTTTCGCTTCATCCCTGCATCGGCCTGAGTGCAGTTGTTATCCTCATTGCTCAGACACGGAAACCGAGGACAAAGTGCTAATGTGACTTGCCCATGGATGTGCATGGCTAGTGAGTGGGATCGATGGGGTTTGAGTCCCAACCCCTGATTCCAAAGGCTCAGCTCTCCACCAACTCTCCAGAACTTCTCTCAACAAGCTCCTGCAGTGAATGCCTCTCTCAAAAGCCTTCATTTCTCCCTTCTTCAAGGGCACAGATGTCTGAGCACCTGCTGGGTGTCAGCCTCATGTCTCCCTGTAAGGTTTAAAACTCTAGGGGCAGGGGGCGCCCCTCACTCAATCATAGCCCTGTGACTTTGTACTGCACCTGAACAGAGCAAGCGTTCAGTAAATACTTGTTGAAAGAATGAAATATCAAAAAGTTGCACATGGTTTTCTGACTTCTTATTGACCTTGTTGGCTAGCATAGTTAAGGTCTTACCTTGGAAAAATTCTGATGGAGCATTTTTTTGATGTGACACTGACTGGTGATGATGAGGGAGAACCCAGCCAAGCCCAAAGCACTGCGAAGGGCAGGAACTAAAGTGTTCAGGCACAGTCTGGAGAGGCCTAGGATCAGGAAGGCAGAGCCAAAGGGAACCCAAACCATGGTAAGGTAGCAAAAATAACGAGCTAGGGCTGTGCCTACCTAGAAAGAACTGCTGGCCCAGTGGCTCTCAATCTGGGTGTATCTTAGGCAATCCTAGCACCCTGTAGATTCTGATTTTCTGCAATCTTGGGGGAGGTCTCAGATATGACCTGCTAGGTACCTCGCTGGAAGAATGGAGGAGAGCGGTGTGACTTTCCTCTTGTGTCTAGTGGGTCTGAGTCTCCCTCAGCCCATCTCTCTATCCACACCCCACCCCTCAGGCTGCCCTCCTCTGCAAGTGGGGTCCAGGCAGTGCCAGTCTGACTGGGCTTTGCAGGCTTCAAAGTGACCCACTGAGAGGAAAGAAAGAAGGGAACTATGGTACTAGCTCCTGCGAGTGGAAAAAGCCTGGCTGGGGCATTTTCATAACTCTAGTCATTCCTAACCCTCTCTTTCACACATGGCTGTAGACGTTATAGGAGGTTTTAAACTGTGTAAAGTAAATCCTACAAAGTAAGTTCACTTGTCTCAGCTCACAGCTTTTCCACAAAGCCTAAGTGATTCACCCAGGGTCACACAGTGGTAAGATGGGGGCTGTGATTCATCCTGAGCCTATGTGCTGTGTGCCTTCCAAACTTCTACAGTTGCACTGGGAACTGGAAGTTGCTGGGAGGGAGCCAGGCAGCTTTCCAGTCTGCTCTAACAGTGGAATAAGTCTGGACCTACAGCGGGGTGGCTAGAAAGAGGTGCTGAAAAGGGGTGAGGCCAACACAGACTAGAGAAGAGCCTGTGAACTACGTCGGGAGTGCTACTTACCTTTTTGGCTTCTGTTTTTATTTCTTAATAGAATAGAGATGCAAACTCAAAACGCACAGAAAAGAAAATAATGAAAAGTAAGTCTCCTTCTTTCTTCCTTTACTCTATGTTGTTTCGATTAAGAAATTATTTCCCACTTAACAACCAATCTGAACACTACAAAGTGCTAGGCCTCTTTGTCTCTCTTCTTCTCAAACACTGGGTGTGTCCTCAGACCCTTTCTATGTCCATGATATAAACATACGTGAACTTTAATATATTTTATTGCACAGCATATTGCAGACATCTCAGCAGGCACCAGCAAAAGGCAATTTCACCGTTCTCCTGAATAGCTGCACGGCAGTCTTCTGTAGGTAGCAATTAATTTGAACACTCTTTTGTTAATGGATGTTCAAGTTGTTTATCATTTTGCTATTGTAAACAATGCTGCTCTCACTCTTTTATTCTCCTAAATGTTCTCTATTAAAGTCCTCTTCAAAACAATATAATGAAACTTATCTCAAAAATGAAAAGATGCACTTTTTAAATGAGCAGTGCATCCTGCTTCCACATCCCCACCCCACTGCCTAGCTGTCTTGAGGCCCTGATGTTAATAGCCTGGGATCCAGGCTAATATAGACATATCACACATCCCCATTTGGGAGGGGAACAGTGTGTTTTTGTTGTTATTATTATATGTAGGACCTTAGAAGTTGTCATTCCCATCCTTACAAACAAAAAAAGGCTGGACGAGCTGAAAATGAATGACTTTTCTTGACCCATCAGAAAACTGAGGCTGCAGGACAAACAACTTCTCTGAAAACTGGAGAGAAACGCATCCAGAGAAACTCAACAACCAGGACATGGAGCAGAATCTGCAAGATGCCAAAAACTGGTGGAAACAGTTAAACAGTAATTTTGATAAACTGTTTCAGGCTAAGTAAGAATCTAAGGGGTTGGTCAGTAAAAAGGGAGCTATACTTTTATAGATATTTCCTCTAGGAGCCACACTATGTTTTCAGAGTGAAGAGAGAAAGATTATCTCATGGACCTAGCAGAGGGATAGCAAGAACAGCAATTGTGAAACCCCAAGACCTTTCTTCCAAACAGGCCTACCTCGCAGGGGAGGGACCTCTCCAGAGGGCTAGTTTGAAGTTTTTTCCAGCTGAAAAAAGGGAATTCGACCTTATTCCAGTCCTCTCAAGCCTTCCTGTCTCATGTAAGGTAATAATAAGTAAGCAAGTGATAGTCAACTAGAAGAGGACTTTATGAAAATAAACTGGAAAGAGTAGGCTGGAAAAGACTAAAGCTCCTGAAAGTTTAACCCTGACCCCGAGGCAGAAGCTTACAAAAGACTGAAACCTAATTAGAAGCTTAGAAGATAAGGGAACAACTTTCCTCCCTATCTTACCCACTCATCCTATCGCCATACTAATAAGCCTCCAATATAATAGTGAATTGAAACTAAAAAAGAAAAAGATTCTCTCCAAGGACCAGTACAAAAGGAAACCACAAAAAGGAAAGAAAAAGAAAAACCACTAGAGTAATATGAAGTATCTGGTGCTTATTATCTATGACAAATATTAAAACAGCTCAACTCTTAGCCAAATTAACATAAATCCTTATGCTAAATCCTTAACAAAAATTCTTATACTAAAAGCCTCAGTATCTATAAAACATGTTTGGCTTTCGACAGAAAACTATAAAGACAAGAAGAAACAAAGTCTGAAGGACAAAGCTACCATCACAGTCAAACGCACAGATATTGGAATTACCAGATAGAGATTATAAAACAAGTATGGTAAATATATTTAGAACTCTAATCAAAAAGTAGAAAACATGCGAGAACAAATGAGAATATAAGTCTACAGGAAAGATTCTAAGAAGGAAATCAAATGAAAATGCTGGAAATCAAAAACTCTGTCACAAAAATGGAGAATTCCTTTCATGGTATCATCAGTAGACTTAACATGGCTGAGTAAAGAACCAGGGAGTTTTATTAGAAAATATCTTGAGACCAATGAAAATGAAACATACAAAAATGTATGAGATGCAGAGAAAGAAGTATAAGAGAGAAATGCTAATGATGCACCTGATAAAGGGTTAATATCCAAAATTTATAACAAAAAAAAAACCAAACAATCCAATTAAAAAATGGGCAGAAGGCCTGAACAGATACTTCTCCAAAGAGGAAATACAGATGGCTAACAGACATATGAAAAGATGCTCAAGGTCACTAATCATCAGAGACATGCAAATTAAAACCACAATGAGATGTCACCTCACATCTGTCAGAATGGCTATCACCAATAAATCAAAAAACAGCAAGTGCTGGCCAGGATGCAGAGAAAAGGGAATCCTTATACATTTTTGGTAGGACTGCAAATTGGTATAGCCACTATGGAAAACAGTCTAGAGGTTCCTCGAAAAATTAAAAATGGATATACCTTTTGACCCAGTAATTGCACTTCTGGGTATTTATCCAAAGAAAACCAAAACAATAATTCATAAAGATCTATGCACTCCAATATTCATGGCAGCACAGTTTACAATAGCCAAAATATGGAAGAACCTAAATGCCCATCAACAGATGATTAGATAAAGAAATTATGGCTCATATATACAATGGAATATTACTCAACCATTAAAAAAATGAAATCCTATCATTTGCAACGACATGGATGGCCCTAGAGGTTATTATGCTGAGTGAAATAAGTCAGTCAGAGAAAGATAGATACCATATGATTTCACTTATATGTGGTATCTAAGAAACAAAAAGAACAAACTAATCGAAAACAGACTTACAAGTATAGTGGACAATTTGGTGACAGACAGAGGGATGGGGTGTTGGGAGCCTGGGAGAATGGGGTGAAGGGTTTAAGAAGTACAAATTAGTAGTTGATATTTGGGCATGGGAACATGGAAGAGAGGATGCAGTTAACATTATTATGATGACTAAGTGGAGGGGCAGGGGAGGGAGCAATTGGGGGGATCGTTTTATGAGCATTATAGATGTCTAACCAATGTACTGTATACTTGAAACTAATTTAAATAAATAAATTTATTTAAAAAAAAGAAAAAGATCTCAAATTAATAACCTACTTCTATACCTTAAGGAACTAGAAAAAGAAGACTAACCAAAAGTCAACACGAGGAAGAAAATAATAAAGCTTAGAGTAGAAATAAATAAAATAGAAATCAGAAAAACAATAGAAAAAAAGTCAACAAAACCAAAAGTTATTCTTTGAAAGGACCAACTAAGTTGAAAAATCTTCAACTAGATTAACTGAAAACAAAAGAGACAAAACTCAGAGTACCAAAATCAGAAACAAAAGTGGAGATATTGCTACCAATTTTATAAATAATAAAAAAGATTATAAAAGAATGCTATGAATATTTATGTCAAAAAAATTGGATAACCTAAATGAAATGGAAAAATTTATAGAAATATATATACCTACCAAACTGGTCATGAAGAAATAGAAAAACTGAATAGATCTATAACTAAGAAGATGATTGAGTCAGTAGTTTTTGGTTATACAACAAAGAATAGCTCAGACAAGATGACTTTACAGGTGAATTCCAACAAGCATTTAAAGAAGATTTTACACCAATCCTTCTCAAATTCTTCCAAAAAAATTGATAAGGCAAGAACTAATCCTAACTTATTCCATGAGGCCAGCACTGTCCTGATACCAAAGCCAGAAAAAGACACTACTTGAAAACTACACACCAATATTCTTTATGGGTATAGAGACATAAACTCTCAACAAAATACTAGCAAACTGAACTCACCCACATATTAACATGATTACTCACCAGACCAAGAGTGTTTTATTCTTGATGATCTAACATGCAAAGCTCAAACAGTATAATACATCACATTAATAAGATGAAGGGGGAAAAGCACATGATAAGCTCAATTCAGGAAAAGCTTTTGACAAAATCCAACACCGTTTCATGGTTAAAAAAAAAAAATACTCAATAAACTAGAAATAGAAGAAAACTTCCTCAACATTATAAAGAGAATTTATTAAAAATACAGCTAACATCATTCACAATGATTAAAAAAAACTACTGGAAACTTTTCCCTAAGATCAATAACAAAACAAAGATACCCACTTTCACTCCTTCTTTCCAACATAGTGTTAGAAGTTTTAGCTAGGGCAATTAGGCAAGAAAAAAAAAATGCATCTAAATTGATAAGAAGTGAAATTATTTTGGTACACAACTGACATGATTTTATATGTAGAAAATTCTGAAGACTCACAAGAAAATAGTTAAAGTTAATAAATTAATTCAGCAAAGTTGCAAGATACAAAATCAACATATGAATATCAGTTGCATTTCTATACTAACAAGGAACAATTCAAAAAACTTAATAAAACAATTTCATTTACAATAGCCTAAAAATACTTAGAAATAAATTTAACCAAGGAGGCAAAAGAATTCTATAATGTAAACTACAATACATTGTTGAAAGAAAATTTAAAAGACATAAATAAATAAAAAAACACCCCATTTTCATGGATTAGAAGACAATATTGTTAACATGACAAGTCTGCCTAAATTGATCTACAAATTCAAAGCAAGTCCTATGAAAATTCCAATATATTTTCTGTTTTTTGCAGAAATAAAAAAATCCTAAAATTCATGTAGAATCTCAAGGGATATAAATAACCAAATAATCTTGAGAGAGAAGAAAATTGGAGAACTCACACTTTCTGATTTGAAAACTTACTACAAAGCTACAGTAATCAAAACTGGCTGCTACTGGCATACGTACAGATACATAGAACAATGGAATACAGTAAAGAAGAAAAAAAATAAATTCTTATATATCTGGTATTCTTTTACAAGGGCTCCAAACCATTCAATAGAAAAGGATTGTTTTTTCAACCAATGATGCTGGAAAAATTAGATATTCACATGCAAAAGTATAAAGTTGGATTCTTACCTTATACCATATATAAACATTAATTCAAAATGGATCAAAGACCTAAATGTAAGAACTAAAACTATAAATATATTAAATTAATACATAAGAGAAAGTCTTTATGACCCCAAATTTAGCCATGATTTTTTATATATGACACCAAAAACACAAGAAACAACAGAAAATAGAGACTTGGACTTCATCAAAGTTAAAAACTTCTGTGCATCAAAGAACACTACCAAAAAAGTGCAAAGACAACCTACAGGATGAGAGAAAATATAATCAAATCATGTCTGATAAAGGATTAATATTCAGAATTTATAAAGAACTACAACTCAACAACAAAAAGATAAACAACTTAATTTTTTTAAAGGGCAAAGGCCACAAAGATATTTTTCCAAAGAAAATATATAAATGACCAATAAGCACATGAAAGGATGCCTGACATCATTAATCAGTAAGGCAATGTAAATCAAAACCACAATGAGATATACAGACATTAGGGTGGCTATTATATATTTATGGAAAATAACAAGTGTTGACAAGGATTAGAAGAAATAGAAACCCTTGTGCATTGCTAGAATGTAAAATGGTGTAGCCATGTGGAAAACAGTTTGGTGATTTCTCAAAAAATAAAACTTAGAATTACCGTACAACCCATCAATTTCAATCTTAGGTATATACTCAAAGAAAGTGAATGCAGGGACTCAAACAGATATCTGCACACCATTGTTTGTAGCAACATTATTCACAATAGTCAAAAGGTAGAAATAATCTAAATATTCATCAACAATTTTATTGTATGTTCATACTACATTTTATTAAAACATTCATTAACACATGAATAGATTAACAAAATGTGATATAAACATACAATGGAATATTCAATTTTAAAAAGAAATTAATTCTCATACATGTTACAACATGTCTAAACTTTAAAAACATTATGCTAAGTGAAATAAAGCAGACACAATAGGCTGGATATTGTATGATTCCACTTATGTGATATACCTGAAGTAGGAAACTTCAAAGAGACAGAAAGAAGAGTAGAGGTAACCAGAGACTGGAGATAGTAAGGAGGGAAGAATGGTGTGTTATTGTTTGATGGGTACAGTCTCTGTTTGGAATGATTTAAAAAAGCTCTGGAAATGTATAGTGTAATTATTTGACAGCTCTGGAAATGTATAGTGTAATTACTTGACAGCATTGTCAATTATACACTACAAATGGCGAAAATGGTAAATTTTGTGTTATGTATATTTTACCACAATAAACAAAAAATCAGTGAGTTTGAAGATAAGTAATTGAAATTTCCCAATTTGAAACACAAAGAGAAAATTGGATTTTTTTAAAAAAAAGATTAAACATTTAAGAACTATGAAACATATCAATAGGTATAATACACGTGTAATTGCAATACCAAAAGGAGCAGAAAGAGAATAAGGCATTAAAAATATTGAAGAAATAATGGCTAATAACTTTCCAAAATTAATGGCAAACACCAAACTACATATCTGAGAAGTTCAGGGGATACAAACAGAACAAATACCACACACACACACACACACCCCAAACACATGCACCTCTACATATTCAAATTGCAGAAACCAAAGACAAAACTTGAAGAAATCCAGGATGATGGAGTTTGGACACCTTAACTACAGAGGCTCAAGAATAAGAATTAAAATGAGTTTCTCACTGAAAATATTAAAATAAGTTTTATAGACAGAAGGGAATTAATATAGGTCAAATACTTCGATCTACATAAAGAAATGAAGAGCATCAGAAAAGAAATAAATGAAGAAAAAGAAATGATTTTATTTTTTAATTCTTGATCTAAAAAATCTGCTTAAAGCAATAATAGCAATAATGTATTGGGCATTTATGGCATATGAATAAGTTTCATGAATAACAGCAATATCACAAGGCACAGAAGAGAAGAATTGAGCAAACTCATTAGATTGCTGCAACCCACACAAAGAAGTATAATGTAATTTCAATGTGGACTTACATTATTTTTCAATGCATGTTGTAAGCCCTAGGGCATCCATTAAAAAAAAAAAGAGCTTAAAATGCATATATATTATATGTTAAGATTGAGGTAAAATGGAAGCAGATAAGATACTCAAAACCAGAAAAGGCAGAAAAAGTGGGGGGAAAGCTGCAAAGAACAAAAGAAATGAATAGATACACTTACCAAACATGGTAGATTTTACTCTAATTATATCAACAATCATTTTATTTTATATAGCACAATGGTTAGGCATTTACATAATTTACGAAGTGATCCCCCTTGTTACTCTGGTACCCACCTGGCACTATACATAGCTACTATAATATTATTGCCTGTATTTCTTATATTTCTTATGCTGTGCTCCACATCCCCGTGACTGTTTTGTAAATACTAATTTGTACTTCTTCATTCCTTCATCCTACCCCACTCTCCCTCCCCTCTGGCAATTACATTTGTTCTCTGTACCTTTGAGTTTGTTTTCATTTTGTTTGTTTCTTTTGTTCCTTGGATTCCAAATATAAGTGAGGTATTTCATAAAGCATTTCTTTCTCAGTCTGACTTATTTCACTTAGCATAATACCCTCTAGGTTCATCCATGTTGTTGCAAATGGTAAGATTTCATTTTTTTATGACTGAGTAATATTCCATTGTATATGTACCATAACTTTTTTATCCAATCATTTTAAATGTGAACACAAGATAAAAGAATGAGATCATGAAACTGGATTTAAAAAAATATCCACCTACATGTTGTCTACAAGAAACTCATTTTAAATAAGACATACACATTAGAAAAAACATAAGTTAGCATGGAGAAGATATACCATGCTCATATTAATCAAAAGAAAGTAAGAGTAGCTTATTAATTTCAGACAATTTTAGTACAAGGAAGATTTCCTTAGGTAAAAAAAAAAAAAAAAAAAACATTATATAATTATAAGAGTTAACTCTCCAAGAAGATACAACAATTCTAATGATATGCACTTAACAGTAGAGCATTAAAATACGTGAGGCAAAAACTGATAGAACTAAAAAAGAGAAATAGACAACCCATTATTATAACTGGATAATTCGACACTTTTTTGTCAGTAATTGATAGATCGAACCGGTAGAAAATTGGTAAGGATATAGATGACCTGAACAGCACCATCAAACAACCTGATCTAATTAACATTATAGAATATACCACCCAACAACAGCAGAATACACATTTTCTTCAAGCATACATGGACCATTCACAAAAATCAACCACACCTGGGCCATGAAACAAACTTTAACAGACTAAAAAGAATAGTAATTATATGAAGTATTTTCTCATGGAGGCACAGGTTAATAATTCAGAACCTACTGTACATGTATACAGGGATTAAACAAATAAGTAAAGAGATGATAGTTGGCAAACATGGAAACCAGGTTTTCACTGTTGGAGTTGGAGTTTACAGATAGGCAAGAAGAGAAGGCTAAAATGAAACATGGTAAAGGGATAGAGTTAGAGACATTAGTATGAACTCATGTTTAACTTAATGTAGGTACTGATGGATGAATATAAAAGTAGTTACAGATATGTGTGTATATGTGGGTCAGTATACATACATCTATTTACTTGCTCTGTATATTGAGAGGGCCTACAAGCAATAACATCCTGTAGCAAGGTACATACCCAGCCCCAAGATCTCAATTTCTAATATTATTCTCCTATAAAGGAACTTTTTCTCTTTGGATAAATGGTTAATTCAGGGACTAGAGAAAGAATAAGCCTGGAGCATTGGAAAGTAAGCAAGAGTTTACAACACACACAGTGATGGAAGGAACACAGGAGACAACTGAAAGAGCTCTCAATGATCAACGCTGAAAAATTTGAGCAACAAAACAAATAATGTAGTATTGTACTATAAGCCAAAGAATGTGTGAGCTGTGCTTACTGACTTGCTTCTAGAGTATGACATTTAAAAAAAGAAAAAAAGGATTAAAAGTAACTTTACAGTGGATAAACCTAGGAAATATTATCTTAACCAGGGGTTCAAAGATAAATCATGTTCAGAGAGTGTACACTTGATATAATGTGGTAAGAATGGCCTTTTACTTCTGTAGTCTTCATTCCAAAACCCCATAAACTCAGTCTAACTACAACAAAACAAAATACAATAACAACACATCAGACCAACCCAGATTAAGGGACGTTCTATAAAGTACCTAACTAGTACTTCTTGACAGTGTCAGATCATGAAAACAGGGCAAGTCTGAGAAACTGTTAGCCCAGAAGATACTAAGGAGACATGACAACTAAATGCAATGTGGTACCAAATATAAATGCTCTATTAACTTGGGTAACACCATTCATCCTGTCCTGGTAATTCGCTGAGATCCCACCTGACTCAACTCACAACCAACCAGAACCTCTTTCAGCGGTAGTTCCAAAAAAAATAAAAACCAGCTGATCCTGGCTCACACTGTGGACTTCCTTAAAATCTCTCAAAGGTTCACAAACCACAAACAATCAGTGTCTGGCCTTGGCATGCCCCGTACATGTTGCTAAGTTGCACCAGTCTCCGCACTACTGGTAGCTGGTCTTGGTTGCAGCTTAGCCTCCCCCAGGTGCCCAGAAGTACAAAACAGGTAACAACCATCTATAGGTCACTTTGTGGCACCTACTAGGAAGCCCCAGGTACTCCCAAAAGACACCAGAACCAACATACTTGGTGGCCAGCTTCAGACAAAACTAGAATACTATTGAATTAGCTTCACAAATGGCACACCAGAGTGGGTCTGGTGGTTACCAGAGCCCTGCTGGGGTGAATTCTGTTCTATGGCATCAGTTCTGCATAGCAGGCCACCCACTGTAGTCACAGCCAGTCCTCCAGGCAAGTCAGCCTGAGAGTCAACCCCAACCACTGACAGGCCAACAATGATCAAGCCTCAGCTACTACAAAAGGGCACCCTTAAAGGACACTCGTGGATCACCCAACTCAGGTGACAAAGTAAACTGCACCACCAGGCCCCACAGGACACCTACTACATAAGGTTACCCTGCCAAGAATAGGAAATGTAGCAGATCAACCAAACAAATACAACAAACACAGAGAGACAGCCCCAATAAGGAGACAAGCATATTCCAAAAGAAAGAACTAGACCAAACTCCAAAAAAAGAACCAAAGTAATAAAGGCAAGGAATCTACCAGATCCAGAGTTCACAACACTGGTTATAGGTATGCTCAATGAACTTAAGGGAAGAGTAGATGAATTCAGTGCGAATGTCACCAAAGAGATAGGAAATATAAAAATGGAGGTTAAAAAAATAACATAAAAGAGAATGAGTCAGAAATTAAGACTACAACAACTGAAGTGAAGAATACATTAGAAGAAATCGACTGGAGATTAGATGAAGCAGAAATTTTAATCAGTGATTTGAAACAAAAGGAAGCAGAAAACACCCAATCAGAACAGCAAAAATAAAAAAAAAAAGAAATTAAAAATGAGGATATTGAAGGGGCCTCTGGGACAACATCAAGCATATCAACATTTATATCATAGGGATATAAGAAGGAGAAGAGAGGGAACAAGAGACTGAAAACTTATTTGAAGAAATAATGACTGAAAACTTAACTAACCTGGTGAAGGAAGTTCAGAGAGTCCCAAACAAGATGAACCCAAAGTGGACCATATCAAGACATATCATAGTTCAAATGCCAAAAATTATGACTGAGAAAGTACCTTAAAAGCAGCAAGAAAAAAGAAATTAGTTATCTATAAGAGAGCTTCCAAAATAACGTTAGATTTCTCAAGAAACACTTTGCAGATCAGAAGGGAAGGGCATGAAATATTCAAAGTGATGAAAAACAAAGACTTGCAACCAAGATTACTCTACCCAGAAAAGCTATAATTTAGAATGGAAAGACAAATAAAGAACTTCCCAGACAAGAAAAAGCTAAGGACTTTATCACTGCCAAGCCGGTATTGCAAGAAATGTTGGAGGAACTTCTTAAAGAAGAAGAAGAAAAAGGAGGAGGAGGGGAAAAGGAGGGGAAGAGGAGTGGAGGGCAAGGGAAGAAGAATGGAAAATGTAAATAATAAAATGGTAATAACTACATACCTATTAATAATTACTTTAAATGTGAATGATTTAAATGTTCCAATCAAAAGACATAGGGTGGCTGAATGAATAAGAAAAAAAGACATGTATGTGTTGCCTACAAGAGATCCACTTCAGATTAAAAGACACACACAGACTGAAAGTAAAAGGATGGAAAAAGATATATTAATTCAAAAGAAAAAAAAAAAACCTGGGATAGCAATACTAATACCACACAAAATAGACTTTAAAACAAAAGCTATAATAGAAACAAAGAAAGACATTTTATAATGATAAATGAATTAATGTAACAAGAAGAGATAATCTTTGTAAACATTTACACACCCAACATAGGAGAACTAAAATATATAAAGTAAATATGGATTGACATAAAGGGAGAGATCAATAGTAATACAATAATTGTAGAGCACTTTAACACCCCATTGACATCAATAGATTATCCAGACAGAATATCAACAAGGAAATAACAGCCTTAAATGACAAGTTAGACTAGATGGATTTAATTAATATTTTTAGAGCATTCACCCCAACATAGTAGAATATGCACTTGTTTTTCAAGCTCACATAGAACATTTTCTAGAGTAGACCACATGTTAGGCCACAAAACAAGTCTCAATAAATTGAAGAATATTAAAACCTATCAAACATTTTTATCTATCGCAATGGTATGAAACTAGAAATCAATTACAAGAAGAAAACTTAAAAACACACAAACACATGGAGGCTAAATAACATGCTACTAAACAATACATGCATTAACAATGAGAGAAGGAAAAAATTAAAAACTACCTTAAGACAAATGACAATGAAAACAACCAAAAAAAAATCAATGGGACACAACAAAAGCAGTTTAAGAGGGAAATTCATAGCAATACAGGCATACCTCAAGAAACAAGAAAAATCTCAAATAAACAATCTAACTTCACACCTAAAGGAACTAGAAAAAGAAAAACAAAGTCCAAAGTAAATAGAAAGAAGGAAATAATAAAAATCAGAGTGGACAAAAATAAAACAGAATCTAAAAAGCAATACAAAAGATCAGTAAAATCAAGAGTTGATTCTTTGAAAAGATAAACAAAATTGATAAAACTTTAACTAGACTCATCAAGAAAAAAGATAGAGAACTCAAATAATAAAATCAGAAGTGAAAGAGTAATAACAACTGACACTACAAAAATACAAACGGTTAAAAGAAACTACTGTGACCAATTATATGCCAACAAATTGGACAATCTAGAAGAAAGGGATACATTCCTAGAAACATACACTCTTACAAGACAAAATCAAGAAGAAACAGAAAATCTTAACAGATCAATAACTACTAATGAAATTGAATTAGGAATCAAAAAATTCCCACCAACAAAAGTTCTGACCAGATATTTTCACAGGTGGATTTTACCAAACATTCAAAGAAGAATTTAAAACCTATTGTTCCCAAACTATTTCAAAAGACTGAAGAGGAGAGAAGGCTCCCAAGCTTATTTTACAAGGCCAGCATTATCTTGATTCCAAAATCAAAGACAATACAAGAAAAGAAAACTATAGGCCAATATTCCTGATAAACATAGATATAAAAATCTTCAAAAAAATATTAGCAAACCAAATACAAAATACATTAGAAAGATCATACACCATGATCAAGCTTAATTTATTCCTGGGATACAAGGTTGGTTCTTTATTTGTAAATCAATTAACATGATACACTACATAAATAAACAAAATGAAAGATAAAAATCATACAATCATATCAGTAGAGGCAGAAAAAGTATTTGACAAAATTCAGCATCCATTTATGATAAAACTCTCAACAAAGTGGGAATAGAAGAAACATACCTCAACATAATAAAGGCCATCTGTGACAAATACACAGCTAATATCATACTCAGAGATGAAAAGCTAAAAGTGTTTTCCTCAAGATCAGGAACAAAACAAAGGTGTCCACTTTCACAATTTTTATTTAACATAATATTGGAAGTTCTAGCCACAAAAATAAGGCAAGAAAAAAAATAAAAGGCATCCAAATTGGAAAAAAAAGTAAAACTATCATTTGCAGATGCATGATATTACATAGAGAAGACCCTGAAGATTCCACTAAAAAAATGTTAAAACTGATAAGTGAATTTAGTAAAATAGCAGGATACAAAATTAATATTCAGAAATAATTTGCATTTTTACATACCAATAATGAACTATCAAAAAGAGAAATTAATAAAACAATTCCATTTACATTTGCATAAAAAATATACCTAGGAATAAATTTAACAAAAAAGGTGAAAGACCTGTACTCAGAAAACTATAAGACATAGAGAAAAAAAATACTCATTAATGGATGCACTTGCTCTAAGCTCCAGCACTGGGTCAGCAGCTCACAAGACATTGGGGATACACAGGAGGAACTGATTTGTCTGGATTCATGGCAGGGGCTAGAGGGGCAGCTTACTCCCAGACAGAAGTGCTAACAGAGGTCACTGTTTCTTCATCGAGCTGTCCCCACTCTCGGCATGCAGATGCAGGCAGCCGCCATGTCTGTGTTCCCACCAACGTGGCTAACGGGTTGCCCTGAGACCCAGCCCCACCCAAATTGTGGGCCCACCCAAGCTGCTTCCAGTGGCTTTTCCACACAAACATCTTGTCTTGGCTCATGATACAGACTTTCCTAAAATCTCTCAAAGTTTCACAAACCCAAACAAGCAGCACCTGGCCTAGTTGTGCCCTGTAACTCCTGTTGAGCAGCACCAACCCTGGCATTAGCAGAAACTGGCCTTTGTTCCCAGTTTGGCCTCTCAAGGCATCTCCAAGCTCTGTGTATATGGAAGACATCCGCAGGCTGCTTGGTGACTATTGCCAGATATTTCTGGGCAGGGCACAGTTTACTTTGAACTTGGCCTGCAGCAGGGCCATTCTCAGGAGGCCCGAAGGCCAGCAAGCCTGGTAGCCAGTTCAGACCAAACCAGAGCACCACCTGGAGCTGCATCCAAGGACAACACACCCAAAGGACAGACTGAGCAGGCACCAGAGCTCTGCTACAGCAAATCCTGCTTGGTAGGGTCAGCCCCTGCACAATAGCGTCTCCACTGTAGTCATCAGCCAGTCCTCACAAACAATCTACCTGAGGGTCATTCCCTCCTACTGACATGCAAACAGCAATCAAGGCTCAGCTACAACAGGAGGGCACACACAACCCATACAATACACACTCCTAGAGCACCTGGCTCAGGTGACCAGGGAGACTGCCCCAACGGGCCCCACAGGGCACCTACTACATAAGGCCACTCTACTAAGACCAGAAGATGGCAGACCTACCTGACATATGGAAACAAACACAAGGAGGCAGCCAAATGGGGAGACAAAGAAACATGTCCCAAATGAAAGAATGGAACAAAGCTCCAGAAAAAGAACTAAACAAAATGGAGACAAGTAGTTTACCAGAGGAAGAGTTCAACACACTAGTTATAAGGATGCTCAATAAACTTAAGGGGAAAAAATGAACTCAGGGAGAATTTAAACAAAGAGACAAAAAAGATAAAAATGAAGATAGAAAACAAAAAAGAATCAGTTAGAAATGAAGAATATCATAACTGAAATGAAGAATGCATTAGAAGTAATCAATAGTAGATTAGATGAAACAGGATCGAATCAGAGATTTACAGCATAAGGTAGCAGAAAATACCCAGTCCAAACAGCAACAAGAAAAAAGAATCCAAAAAAATGAGGATAGTTTAAGAGGCCTCTGGGACAACATAAAGCCTATCAACATTCGTATTATAGGGGTACCAGATGGAGAAGAGAGAGAGCAAGGAATTGAAAACCTATTTCAAAAGGTAATCACTAAAAACTTCCCTAACCTGGTAAAGGAAATAGACTTACAAGTCCAGGAATTGCAGCGCATCCCCAACAACATGAACCCAAAGAGGCCCACACCAAACACATCATAATTAAAATGCCAAATGTTAAAGACAAAGAGAGGATCTTAAAAACAGCAAGAGAAAAGTGATTAGTTAACTACAAAAGAGTTCCCATAAGACTGTCAGCTAATTTCTAAATGGAAACTTTGCAGGCCAGAAGGGATTGGCAGGAAATATTCAAAGTGATGAAAAGTAAGAACCTACAATCAAAATAATGCCACCCAGCAAAGCTATTATTTAGAATCAAAGGACATATAAAGAGCTTCCAAGACAAGAAAAAGCTAACCAAACCAGTATTACAAGAAATGTTGGAGGGACTTATCTAAGAAGAAAATAGACATAAATACATCTCTATCAATAATTACTCTAAATGTAATTGGAATAAATTATTTAATCAAAAGACAGTGTGGTTGAATGAATAAGAAAACAAGACACCTACATATGCTGCCCACAAGAGACTCATTTCAGTTTGAAAGACACACACAGACTGAAAGTAAAGGGATGGAAAAAGATATCTCATGAAAATAGAAACAAACAAACAAAAGCTAAGGAAACAATACTAGTACCAGATAAAATAAAACAAAGCCTATAACAAGAGACAAAGAAATACTTAATAATCCAACTTATGGGCATTTGTTTAAATAAACCCAAAACATTACTTCAAAGGGACATGTGAATTTATACGTTCATTGCAGCACTATTTCAATAGCTAAGATATGGAGACAACCTGGGTGTTCATCAAAGGATGAATAGATACAGAAGAGGTGGAAATATATACAATGGAATATTACTCTGCCATTAAAAGAATGAAATCTTGCCATCTGCAACAACACTGATGGACCTAGAGGGTATTGTGCTGAATGCAATAAGTCAGACAGAGCAAGACAAATGCCATATGATTTCACTTACATGTGGAATCTAAAGAACAAAATAAACAAGCAAACAAACAGAAACAAACTCATAGATATAGAGAACATTTTAATGGTTGCCAGATGGGAGGGGGGTTGGGAGTGAAAAAGAGAAAGGGATTAAGAAGTACAAATTGGTAGTTACAAAATAGTCATGGGGATGCAAACTACAGCATAAGGAATATAGTCCATAACAGTGTAATAACTAGGTATGGTGTCAGATGGATACGAGATTTATCAGCTTGATCACTTCATAAGTTATATAAATGTCTAATCACTCTGTTGTATACCTGAAACTAATATAATATTGTATGCCAACTGTAATTTAAAAATTAAAGATAGTAAAATACAAAAAGTTTTAAACATTTTTAATAAATCAAAGTGATCTAAATATTTCCAATGGCAATTGAGATTTGGTTCCCGATGATAGATAGATAGACAGACAGACAGACAGACAGACATAGATGATAGATGATAGATGATAGATAGATAGATAGATAGATAGATAGATAGATAGATAGATAGATAGAGATGATAGATAGATGATGCAGATGATGATAGATGATACAAATGATGATAGATAGACAGATGGAATGTGGTACTGTAATTTGGAAAAAATCTTAGAACAGACAAATGACATTAAGGAACAACTAAGGACATCTGAATATGGGTATATGGATTTTAGTTATTAGCGATGTTTCAGTATTGGTTAATTAGTAGTGGTATATGTACCATACTAATATGTTAACATTAGAGAAACTTCATGAAGTATATATGGAAACTACTTTTTTTGTAAACTATCTTTGTAAACATTTTTTGCAACTTTTTTGTAAATCTTAAACTACTAAAATAAAAAGTTTATTTAAATATCTCTTTTTTAAAAGTCAGCACCAGTGCTACCACCTCCTATCCATAAATGACAACAAAGAGTAAATTTGATGACACTGCTTACCACTCCTCATCATAAATATGCAAGTCTTATTGTGAGCAAATGGCATAGAAATGAGGTGACTACTTTCTGGAGTGACAGACTGCTAGAAAAATGTGGACAATATCTCAGCTGTATTTGTTAGCATGCCCAGTATAGAGACAAGTTATTATACCTCCCCCTAAATTGCCCTTCTGTGCCAGTTAGGTCAGTCAGGAACAATCTGTTGTTTTTTTTGTTTTTTTTTTTTACACAAACAATGGTAATAAATTAAGGTTTGGCCAGAATACTTATTATTGAGCGTCTCCCTTCCTTCCTTCCTTCCTTCCTTCCTTCCTTCCTTCCTTCCTTCCTTCCTTCCTTCCTTCTTTCCTTTCTTCTGCCTGCTTGCCTTCCTGCCTGTCTACCTGCCTGCCTTCTCTCTCCCTTTCTCTCCCTCTCTCATTATGCTTCTTGGACAAACTCTGGGTGGCTGTCTTAGTCTGCTCAAGCTGCCATAATAAAATACCACAGACTGAGTGGCTTAAATACAGAAATTTCTCATACTCTAGAGGCTGGAAATCCAAGATTAAGGTGTTGGCAGCTTTGGTTTGTCCTGAAGTCTCTCTTCTTAGCTTGCAGATGGCCACCTTCTCACAGAGTCCTCACATGGTCTTTCCTCTCTACACATGCATCCCTGAATTCTCTCTATGTGTCCTAATTTTCTCTTCTGATAAGGACAGTGATCAGTTTGAGTTAGGGCCCACCCTAACAGCTTCATTTTAATTTAATCATCTATTTAAAAGGCCTTATCTTGAAATATGATCACATTGTGAGGTACTAGGGGTTAGAGATTAAACACGAGAATTCTAGGGAACACAATTCAGCTCATAATAGTGACATTTACAGTTGCTGGGTGGGTAGGTTGGTGATTGGTTTTTGTGATTGTTGGGTGGTAGCATTTATGTGCCTCTGTGGTCAGACAGGTGAGGGGCTAGCCAGGCTTTGGCAGGAATCTGGCTCCTCACTTCCAATTGAATGATGATTTTCAGAGAAAATGAGAATTGAGTCTCCTTGTACAATATGGGCCAACAATACTGCCTACCTCAAAGAGTTATTGGAAGGACTCACTGGGGTCCTGGGACTGAAGGCCATCCACGAAGGCAGCTTTTCATTCTAGTGAAATGAGTCAGGGACTCAGATAAGACAGCACCCTGAGCTCCTGTTTCCATCATCTCACAGGTATGGGGCACTCATAAGGATTAAACCACCTGCTGATGGCACAGTCTTTGACTGAGCATCACTCTTCAGTGGATAATCCATCTTCAAATTTGGCCCAGTTTTTTTGAAAATCTATGTAACCCTCGAAACACTTTTAAATGGAGACCGTAAATTTCTTTTATCTCAATGATGCGTAAAGAGATAGAAAGAATATAATTCCCAGTGTATCCTAAAAATTAATATATTTAAACAAAAACATATATCATGCTTTTAAATTTATTCAATAGAATCTAAGCACAATACCATTTTGGTAACTATTATCTGATTTATACTAAAATAAGCAAAATCTTCCTTAATTTACATTACTTTTTCTCGAAATTATTTTTCCATTCTACTTCCTTGGCAGATTTTATTCTTCGGTCCTGTTTTTTTTATTTTTTAATTTTTTCTTTTAATTTATGTATAGTTGGTAAAGAATATTATATTACCTTTAGGTGTACAATATAGTGATTTGACATTTATATATCTTACAATGTAATCACCACACTATTTCTAGTAATTGTCACAGTGCAAACTTATCACAATATTATTGACTGTTTGACTATATTCTTTGCCTTTTCACCCAACCTCCTCTCCTATGACAATCATTCTTTTGGTCTGTTTTTGTTTTTGTTTTTTAATTTGCATTACAAGCATTTTCCTTTTTTTTTTTTCTTAGTTTCAAGTATATAGCACATTGGTTAGACATTTACATAATTTATAAAACGATCCCCCTAATTGGTCCTTCTCTCTTCTGGTTTTCTACCTAGCCAATATATTAAGGATAACTGCATTCCTTATGCTGTGCTCCCCAACCCTGTGACCAGTTATCAACTGCTTTTGTACTTCTTTGACCCTTCATTCTATTCTCTCAGCCCCCCAAACCCCCTATCCCTTCTGTCCTTCATCAAATTGTCCTCTATATTTGTGAGTCAGTTTTTGATTAGTTTATTCTTTTTGTTCCTTAGATTCCGCATATAAGTGAAATCATATGGTATCTCTCTTTCTCTGTCTGACTTATTTCACTCAGCATAATAACCTCTAGGTCCATCCATGACGTCGCAAATGGTAGGATTTCATTTTTTTAATGGCTGAGTAATATTCCATTTTACATATGAACCATAACTTCTTTATCCAATCATCTATTGATGGGCATTTAGGTTGCTTCCATATCTTGACTATTGTAAATTGTGCTGCCATGAATATTGGGGTGCCTAGATATTTATGAATTATTGTTTTGGCTTTCTTTGGATAAACACCCAGAAGTGCAATTGCTGGGTCAAAAGGTATATCCATTTTTAATATTTTGAGAACGCTCCAGACTGTTTTCCATAGCGGCTGTACCAATTTGTAATCCCACCAACAATGTAGAAGGGTTCCCTTTTCTCCACATCCTCACCAGCACTTGTTGTTCTTTGATTTGTTGATGATAGCCATTCTGACAGGAGTGAGGCGATATCTCATTGTGGTTTTCATTTGCATTTCTCTGATGACTAGAGAACTTGAGCATCTTTTCATATGTTTATTGACCATCTGTATTTCCTCTTTGGAGAAGAATCTGTTCAAGTCTTCTGCCCATTTTTTAATTGGATTGTTTGCTTTTTTGCTGTTTAGTTGTATGAATTCTTTATATATTTTGGACATTAATCTCTTATCGGATGTATCATTAGTGAATATCTTCTCCCAATCGGTCAGTTGTCTTTTTGTTTTGTTGCTGGTTTCCTTTGCTGTACAAAAATTTTTTAGTTTGATGTAGTTCCATTTGTTTATTTTTTCTTTTGTTTTCTTTGCCCAGGGAGATATAACCAAAAAGAAATTACTGTTAACAATATCAGAGAGTTTCCTGCCTATGTTTTCCTCTAGAAGTTTTATGATTTCGGGTCTTACATTTAAGTCTTTAATCTATTTTGAGTCTATTCTTGTATACAGTGTAAGAAGGTGGTCCAATTTCTTTTTTTTTTTTTTGCATGTATCTGTCCAATTTTCCCAGCATCGTTTATTGAAGAGGCAGTATTTTACCTCATTGTATATTCTTATCTCCTTTGTCATATATTAAGTGATTATATTGGAGTGGATTTATTTCTGGGCTCTCTATTCTGTTCCATTGATCAATGTATCTGTTTTTATGCCAGTATCATGTTCTTCTGATTACTGTAGCCTTATAGTATAGTCTGATATCAGGTAGAGTGATACCTCCAACTTTGTTCTTCTTTCTCAAGATTTCCGTGGCTATTTGGGGTCTTTTATGGTTCCATATAAATTTTAGGATTATTTGTTCTAGCTCTCTGAAAAATTCCATTGGTATTTTGTTAGAGATTGCATTGAATCTATAGATTGCTTTGGGTAGTATGGCCATTTTAATGATGTTGATTCCTTCTACACATAAGCATGGTATATCCTTCCATTTACGTGTATCTTCTTCAATTTCCTTTCTCAATGACTTCTAATTTTCTGAGAATAAGTCTTTTACTTTCTTGGTTAATTAGATCCCCAGGTATTTTATAGTTTTTGATGCAATTGCAAGTGGGATTGTTTTCTTAACTTCTCTTTCCAAAAGTTCATCACTGGTGTATAAAACTGCCACTGACTTCTTAATATTTATTTTGCAACCTGCTACTTTACAGATTTCATTGATCAGTTCTAACAGTTTTTTGGTGAACTCTTTAGGGTTCTCTATATACAGTATTATGTCATTGACAAATAGCAAGAATTTTACTACTTCTTTTCCAATTCAGATACATTTTATTTCTCTCTTGTCTGATTGTTGTGGCTAAGATTTCCAATACAAAGTTGAAGAACAGTGGTGAAAGTGGGCATCCTTGTCTTGTTTCTGATCTTAAGGAAAACACTTTTAGCCTTTCCCCATTGAGTATGATGTTAGCTGTAAGTTTGTCACATATGGCTTTTATTATGTTGAGGTATGTTCCCTCTATTCTCACTTTGCTGAGTGTTTTTATCATAAATGGATGCTGGATTTTGTTGAACACTTTTTTCGCATCTATCGATATGATCATATGGTTTTTTCTTTCAATTTGTCAATGTGTTGTATCACATTAATTGATTTGTGGATATTGTACCAACCTTGCATCATGGGAATAAATCCAACTTGATCATGGTGTATGATATTTTTAATGTATTGCTGAATTAGGTTTCCTAATATTTTGTTGAGAACTTTTGCATCAATATTCATAAGAGAATTCAGCCTTTAGTTTTCTTTTTTGTAATGTCTTTGTCTGGTTTTGGAATAAAAGTAATAGTGGCCTCATAAAAGGAGTTAGAGAGGCTCCTGTTCTTCTTGAATTTTTTGGAATAGTTTGAGAAAGATAGGTGTTAATTCTTCTTTGAATGTTTGGTAAAATTTGCATATGAAGCCATCTGGTCCAGGGCTTCTGTTTTGGGGGAGGTTTTTGATTACTAATTTGATTTCATTGGAGATAATCAGTCAGTTCAGATTTTCTGTTTCTTTTTGACTCAGTCTTAGAAGATTGTATGCTTCTAGGAATGTGTTCATTTATTCCAGATTGTCCAATTTGTTGGCATATAATTGCTTGTAGTATTTTCTTATGATCCTTTTTATTTCTGTGGAGTCCATGGATATTTCTCTTCTTTTATTTCTGATTTTATTTATTTGAGTCCTCTCTCTTTTTTCCTTGATGAATCTGGCTAAGGGTCTGTCAATTTTGTTTATCTTTTCAAAGAACCAGCTCTTGATTTTATTTACCTTTTGTATTGTTTTTCTAGACTCTATTTCATTTTTTTTGGCTCCGATCTTTATTATTTCCTTCCTATTCACTTTTGGCTTTGTTTGCTGTGCTTTTTCTAATTAACTGTAAGGTTAGATTGTTTATTTGAGCTTTTTCTTGTTTCTCCAGGTAGATCTGTATTGCTATGAATTTCCTTCTTTAGGACTCCTTTGGCTGTGTCCCATAGATTTTGAGTCATTGTGTTTTCATTTGTCTCTAGGTATCTTTTAATTTCTTCCTTGATCTATTAATAACCAATTAGTATGTTATTTAGCCTCCATGTGTATGCATATTTTCCAATTGTTTTTCTTGTAGCTGATTTCTAATTTCATACCATTGTGATCAGAGAAGACGGTTGATATGACTTCAATCTTCTTAAATTTATTGAGACATGTTTTGTGTCCTAACATGTGGTCTATCCTGGAAAATGTTCCACGTGCACTTGAGAAGAATGTATATTTTGTTGCTTTAGAGTAAAATGCTCTGAAAATATTTATTAAATCCATCTTGTCTAGTGTGTCTTTTAGGCCCATTGTTTCCTTGATTCTTTGCCTGGAAGATCTGCCCACTGGTGTCAATGGGGTGTTAAAGTCTCCTACTATGAGTCTATTACTGTTGATCTCTCCTTTTATGTCAGTCAATAGTTGCTTTTTGTATGTAGGTGCTCTTATGTTGGATGCGTATATGTTTACTAGGGTTATGTCCTCATGCTTTATCAATCTCTAATGTCCTCATGCTTTATCATTATCTAATGCCCTTCTTTGTCTCTTATTATAGCCTTTGTTTTAAAGTCTATTTCATCTGATATAAGTACCGCTACCCTGGCTTTTTTTTATTTCCATTTGCATAAAATATCTTTTTCCATCCCTTTACTTTAAGTCTGTGAGTGTCATTTGATCTGAAGTGAGTGTCTTGTAGACATGCATGAGTCTTGTTTTCTTTTCTATTCCTCTATATCTTTTGATTGGAGCATTTAATCCATTCACATTTAAAGTGATTACTGATACATATATAGTTACTTCATTTTATTATTCGTATTTGTTATTTCTATTTTTTTTTCACCCCTTCTTTTTTTTTCAGAAGTCTCTTTAACATTTCTTGTAATATTCGCTTGTTGGTAATGAATTCCTTAAGCTTTTTCTTGTCTGGGAAGCTCTTTATCTCACCTTCCATTTTAACTGAAAGCCTTGTTGTGTAGAGTATTCATGATTGTAGATTTTCGTTTTTCATAACTTTAAATATTTCTTGCCAGCCCCTTCTGGCCTGCAAAGTTTCCACTGAAAAATCAGCAGGGGTACCCTTGTAAGTAACTAGCTGCCTTTCTCTTGCTGCTTTTAAGATTCTCTCTTTGTCTTTGACCTTTGGCATTTTAATTACAATGTGTCTTGGTGTTGGTCTGTTTGAATTCTTGTTTAGGACTCTTTATGCTTCTTGAACTTGTATGTCTAATTCCTTTGCCAGGTTAGGGATTATTCTCAACCTTGCTCTCTCTCTTCTCCTTCAGATACTCCTATGATATGGATATTGTTACACTTCATGTTGTCCCAGAGGTCTCTTAAATTGTCCTCATTTTAAAAAAAAGTTTTTGTTGTTGTTCTGATTGGGTGTATTCTACTACCTTGTCTTCCAGTTCACTCATTTGATCTTCTGCTTCATCCAATCTACTGTTGAATCCTTCTAGTTTATTCTTCATTTCAGTTATTGTATTCTTCATTACTGTCTGGTTCTTTTTTAAGGTTTCTGTGTCCTTTTTAATGCTTACTATCTCTCTTTTGAGGGTCTCATTGTGCTTATACATTCCCTCTCTAAGTTCGTTGACCATCTTTATAACCATTATTTTCAACTGTCTCTGGTAGGTTACTTGCCTCCATTTCATTTAGCTTATTTTCTGGAGTTTTCTCCCATTGTTTTATTTGTTGCATATTTCTTTATTTTCTCATTTTATTAGCCTCTGTGTGTTCATTTCTATGTGTCGGGAATATTTGTTTCATCTTTTAACCTTGGCCAGATGGCTTAATGTGGAAGGTGTCCTGTGTGGCCCAGTGGCACACTCTCCCTGATCCCCTATGCTGGGGGCTCTGGACATGATCTTTGTGTGGGTTGTGTGTGATCTTCTGTTGTCTCCACGCCTTTATTATTGTTAGTACATCAGTGGATGGGATTAATGCTTAGGCTGACTAATTGTGGAAACCGTCTGCACCCACAGGGTAAGAGATGCTGTGTGAGGGCTGAACCAATTGAGTGGAATTTGCCATAGCAGGCTTGTGTACTTATTGCAACCACCCTTTGTGTGTATTGCTAATAGGGCTAGTCAGGAATTGCTCTGTTGTGGTCTGGTGCCAGCCTCCAGATGCCTTGGTTTTGTGGCCCCTTAGAAGGGGCTCCCCAGTAGGCCAAGGTCAGCCACTGCTTTTGATTGCTCAGGGCTTCCCAGGGGGAGCTACAAAGTGATCCTCAGAAGGTTGTTGCCTATGCTGGATCTATAGGTAATTGGGAGAGACAACGCTGTAGGCAGCAGTCAGTTATTCCCTGTCCCCAACCTAGAGCAGTTTAACAGAGGGATCAGTGCTCCTCCAGGTCTGACACTGCCTGTCAGTTTCCCATAAGTCTCTGAAACTGGAAGAGCCTCTGGGTGATATACATGTTGGGTGTCACAGAGACCCCAGGGGGGTCTTTTACCCCTGCTACTGCAGTGTCAGTTTACATGCCAGCACTTGTCTCTGTGGCTCCCAGTATAAGTTTCCAATCATAGCAAGGTCAGGTGCTTCCCACCTTGGATCTGAATGTGCCATCCCAGGGCAGGGACAGCTGCCTATCAGTGTGCGGGCAGGCACTTTGTGTTTTGGATGGGGCAGGAGCTCAAGGAGTCAAGGGTTGTCAGGCCAATACAGACCCCTGTGATCCCCTCAAGAGATATTGCAGCTCATACAGGCAGCAATAGTCTTCCCACAACAGTTTTCTCCTGTGCTCAATGTGCTAACCAAGGTCTATTGCCTGTGCAGACTGCATAATCCCAGAGCCAAGGAGGGCATGAGAGGCTGCCTGTCAATGGGCTGCAGGCATTTTGTGGCTTGGGTGAAGCCATTGGGTCAATACAGCCTCAGTTTTGCTCCAACTTCTGTGTCCAGGTGTTCCTGCTGTAGTCACAGATCACAGCAAGACCAGCTACCATCTGGGGTGATGCCACAGACCTCCACACTCCCCAAAAGCAATATTGCAACTTTTGCAGGCAGCAAAGGTCTGCCTGCAGCTGATTTCCATGCAGTACCCACTCTGTGTTAGCCAAAGTTTGTTGCCTGTGTGGATTGGGAGATCCACGTGGTGGAGGGGGGTGGGGGAGGGAAGGGCAGGGCTGTAGTGGTTCACTGTCAGTGGGCCACCTGGGGCAATTGTGGGTAGGGCAAGGCCGGGTCTCAAGGAGACAGTAGCAATCAGATCAATACAGTCTCAGTCTTGCTGTAACTTTGGTAACCGTTCACTTTCCCTCAGAAGTTCCAGATCAAAGCAAGACCAGCTATTGTCTGAGACTTGCCGACAGATCCTCTATATCCACCCAAGTTCGTGTTGGCAGCAGTGATCTGCCTGACCCTGTCTCAGAAAGGTGTGCTCACAGGGCTGGCCAAGAGCTGTGAATGCTTGGCCCTGAATTGGTACAGGGCGTGGCAGCCACCCAGCAACAGAAAACCCAGGGCAATCTGCAGGTTGGGTGGGGCAGGCTAATCTCAGGTCAGCGCTTTCTAATGGCCCTGTGGGAGGGGTCTGCACAGACAAGCTGACTTGGTCTATAGGTTGCCTGGTAGGGGGTCCAGACCTAAGGCAGAATAATGCAGACTTTCTTGGTATGAATCCCCCACAAGCCTCTGAAACACCACCAGTGCCCCTGGTGAGTGTCTGCAGGTCAGAAAGCCTGTGCGTGGGTCCTTCAAAGGAACTTCTAAGGATTCAGTCTCCTTTTGTCTCACCCAGACGGCTAGAATCCCCTCTAGTTTTTACAGTCAGAGTTATTGGAACCTCCCCTTCTCTGGGCTGTGACCCTGGGCTGGGGAGCCCCTGAATGAGGCCAGGACCCCGCCCCTCTCCTTCAGGGGAGCTTCTGCAGCCTCGCTCTCCCTCCCAGTGTTCCTCTACCACCATGGGTGCGGGTCCAGCCAGATTTGCGACTTTGCCTCTCCTACTCGCTTCAATGTGGCTCCTTTATATTATCAGACATAAGTATTACAATCAGCTGGACTTTAGGTGATTTACCACGTTGATTATTTTATAATTTGGTTGTAATTTCAATGCAGACCTGGGAAGAGGCAAACCCCTGGTTTTACCTAGTCTGCCATCTTCGGCCAAACTCTAGTCTCTGTTTTAATGAGTCCGTTTTTGTTTTGTTTTGTTTGCTCATTTGTTTTGTTTTTGTAGATTCTACATGTAAGTGAAACCACATGGTATTTGTATATCTCTGCCTGACTTATTTCACTTAGCATAATACTCTCTAGGTTCATCCATGTTGTTGCAAATGACAAGATGTCATTCGTTTTTGTTGCTGGGTAATATTTTATTATATATGTGTCTATACACACACATATATGTCACATATTCTATATACATTCATCTATTAATGGGCACCTAGGTTGTTTACATATTTTGGCTATTGTAAATAAAGCTGCAAGGAACATAGAAGTGCATTTATATTTAATTAGTGTTTTCATTTCCTTTGGATAAATACCCAGAAGTGGAATTGCTGGGTCATTTGGTAGATCTGTTTTTAGTTTTTTGAGGAATCTCCATATTGTTTTCCTTGGTGCCTCACAGATTCTGCATGGGGAAGCTTTGCACATGGGTACCACAACATTTTACTAGTTTTCAGCTTTCTCTGGGTGGGTGTGCCCTGAGTGTGAATGCAACCCAGTAAGTGCATGCAACAGCTCCCTGCCAGACCTGCTGTATTAACCTCCAGAAGAGGGGTCTTGTTTACATATATTATGGAAACCTGTTCCTGCTGGATCTAGTTCTTAGAGCAGTGGCTGGGAACATGATATAGTCCTGCAGGTTAGCCAAAGAACATGACTAGAGCTCCTGCCAACTTTCTAAGTGCATGGGAAATGTAAACAATGGTGCTTACCAGCTCCTCCAGTCCTGGATAGTTTCCTTACCTCCTGAAGTGCTCTTGGAGTTCCCAATCTTCTGTATGCAGTCTCTCCCTCTCTCTCCCTCTCTCTTCCTCTCTCTCTCTCTCTCTCTCTCTCTCTCTCTCTCTCTATCTGCCCCCAGAGCCCATGGCCCCAGATTCAGCATATCTGCCTGCTTATTTCCCAGGTTCCAGCTTTCAGTAATGTTTTGGTTTCTCTGTGTTTGTCAGTAACTATGCTTCATCAGTGGAAGGTGTGGAGGAAGCCACTAAAAGGATATAGATTGAAACTTCATCCTACTTTGACCAGAGCTCTGCTGAGTCACCTTTACTTACTTCCATTTTCAAGGAGGGTTATCTGTCATTAAAAGATAGCTTTTTCTATTTAAAAACTGTCAAAATGTTGAAAACCTTCAAATGAGCTCAACTTAAAGGTCCTGTTCCACAATTACATTTCACAGTTTTGAGGAGGTGACCATAATTGGATGTTGATGCATACACCACATAATCTTTAACCTCAGCCTGTCCGACTGTGAAGGCTCTAGATCCGAGAAAGGGTGAAGATATCTCTGAAACTCCTAGTTGAGAAGTGGTCCCAAACTATCCCCAGCAGCTACCAGTAGCAGTCTCATACTCTTCCTCACACAGCCCTGGGCCACAGCCCCAGGCCTGAGTGGTCTGTGTGTGTGTGTGTGTGTGTGTGTGTGTGTGTGTGTGTGTGTGTGTGTGTGTCTCACACTCCTTCTACACAGGACTCCACATGGAAGAGTACTCAGCCACCCATGTGTAGGGTTTCTGTGTGGAAGTCTCTGCCATGGTCTGTCAGACAAGACCCCATGGAAGCTAGGGGCAGAACGAGAAGTGGGAGAGAGAAGAGTATGAGAGATTCATGGACAGCAGGGACATCTCAGATTGTCTGGAGGTGTAGACAATTATGTGCACTTGGCCAGGGCCCTCGTCAGGATGCCAGAGGAATGGGGCTGAGGCTCAGGAGAGCAGGCTTCATGCTCTGGAGGTCCTGGCTGTGTGGCCTTGAGAAGCTTTTCTCACCTGTCTACTTTTGTTTCCTTATTTGTGAAATACAAATGCTGCCCGGGCACACCTCATGGAAATGTCACAAAAATCCAGAATTTTTTACAGTGTGTATAGACCTTACTTCCTACCACACTCTCCAGAGTCTTCATAAATCCCCTATCATTCCTGCAGAAGGAACTGCACTAGCCACTCCTGTGTCCTGGTGGCAGAATATGGTAAAGATTCTACAGGTTGTTCTGAGAAAGCACATTTCTCTCCTCCAAAGAAACTGAAATATAAAGGGTTGACCCCACCTCCCTATCCTCTATGCCAGGGTCTGACTCCTCAGGGTGTCCCTTCACACCTTCCCTGCCCCCCCTTAGGGGCACCTTGCATGCTGAAGAGCTGGGTTGAAGGCTAGGCCCTCTCTGCTGTCAGCCCTGCAGAACCGCACCCCCACCCCAAGTCCTGGCTGTCAGTCTTGCCCTCTGCAGGTGATTGTCTTAGAATGCAGATTCCCTGTGAGATGAAAATCTGTTAAATGACAACCTCTCTGTAAAAATGTGGCTGAGAGCTCGATCCTTCTGATAGCCAATTATAGGCAACAGCTCCAGGGAAACAGAAAAAGAGGAACACCATCATGACTGAGCAGCTAAGTGTATGTAATAGTCTGCCTGACCATTGAGAATCATTCTTTGTATGACCTACAAGGTACATAAAACAATCCCTTTGCATCATTATCCTCACCTGCTGTGGAGACCCCCACCCAGGCTGCTGTTCCTGGAAAAATAGACTAGCACAGAAATGGGGTCTCCTGAGATCAGACCTGCTTGGAGAATAGAATAAGCTGGCCACTATGGGGATGACCTAACACTGCCTCTTCCTGGCTGGTGACCCCACAACCTTTAACTGCTCCATCCCCCTCTATTCTGCATTCTTTATGGGTCAGAACAGCCCTGCTTGCCAGCATTGTGGTTGCTACATAAGACCACATGTATACTGACACAGGGCAGGTGTGCAACACAGGTTAGTGAATCTACATGTCACTTTGCAAATTAAGCCTTCCCCATTTGTGGCATTTCAAAAGCCTCAGGATGTTGGAATTAAACCTGTCCAAGGACTAGAAAGCTGGAGATAAACTGAAACTGAGAAGGGGCCTGATGCAAACATATTCAAATCACCAAATGGACAGGGCCCCCAAATCCTGTCCTCCAAGGGAGAGATAAGCTAATAGTGACTGCATACAGTCTCATTGTGGAGCATCTGCTGCATGCAGGTACTGGGCACATATCATAAAAGCACCACATTGCTCCTTGATCTGGCAAAATGGGTTCCAGGTGGGAAACTGAGGCCCGGAGAGTTTCAGTATCTTGCCTATGGTCACATTGTGAGAAGACTCAGGATAAGTAAGAAGCCATATTTTCCCAGATATGCATAGTCCCTGATGCTGAATTATTCATTGTAATTGAGACATGAATTATTCATTGTGATGTCAGATCAAAGCTCAAGGTCATCAGGCTGTGGGCAGCAGGCAGTGGCAGAGATGGCCCTGTGACTCCCCAGCAGAACACCCACCTCATATGGCTATTCCCAAGCAACTGGCAGCCAGGACTACCATATTGAAGGGGATGATCTAAACAGGGGTTCTTGGTCTACTGGCAGCAATACAATGTCACTCAGCAACTGGCCATGTCACCTGACCAGGCTACAGGAATGAGATAGTGGAGGGAAGCTGCAAAGGAATGAACACGGTAACTACTAGGTGCCAGGCACTTTTATACGCATCACTTCATCTTCAGGAACTTTTCTGAGGTTATGAAAATTCAGGCACGTGTGTGGTCAATCTCAAGCTCATAAGTAGCAGAGCATAGGTGTATCTCACTCCAAATCACGTGCTGTTTCCACCCTTATTTTATTATTTTTTTAATTAAGTTTATTGGGGTAACATTGGTTAATACAATTATATAATTTTCAGGTATACATTATCATTTGACATCTGTATATTCTATTGTGTGTTTACCACCCAAAGTCCAGTTTCCTTCAGCTACCATATATTTGATTCCCTATACCCACTTCACCCTCCCCCTAACCTCCTATATTTGACCCTCTTTACCCTGTCTACCTCCCTCTTCTTCCCCCACCCCACTAGTAACCACTACTCTATAGTCCTCTGGTAACCACTAGTCTATAGTCCATGTCCATGAGTCTCTGTTTGTCCTGTCATTTGTTGCTTTTAGATTTATATCTCACATATAAGTAATATCATTTGATTTTCAACTTTTTCTGTCTGGCTTATTTCACTTAGCATGATTATCTCAAGGTCCAACCATGTTGTTGCAAATGGCGGCATTTCATCTCTTCTTATGGCCGAGTAATATTCCATTGTATATATGTACCATGGCTTCTTTATCCAATCATCTATTGATGGACACATTGGTTGCTTCCATGTCCTGGCCACTGTGAATAATGCTTCTGTGAACAGCAGTGTGCAAATATCTTTACGGATATGGATTTTCAAATCTTTGGGGTAAATACCCAGTAGAGGGATTGCCGGATCATATGGTATATCAATTGTTAGTGTTTTGAGGAACCTCCATAGTGTTTTCCATAGTGGCTGCACCAATGTGCAGTTCTACCAGCAGTGTGTGAGGGTTCCTTTTTCTCCTCATCTTCTCCAACGCTTGTTATTACTTGTCCTGTTGATAACAGCTATTCTAACAGGCGTGATGGTATCTCATTGTGGTTTTGATTTGCATTTCCCTAATAGCTAGCAATGTTGAGCATCTTTTCAATATTGTTGGCCATTTGTATGTCACCTTGGGAGAAGTGTCTGTTCAGGTCCTCCGTCCATTTCTTAATTGGATCATTTGGTTTTTGTCGTCATTGTTGAGTTGTATGAGTTGTTTGTATATTTTGGATATTAGGCCCTTATCGAAGGCATTGCTTGCAAATATATTTTCCCATTCAGATGGTTGTCTTTTTACCTAGTTGACGGTTTCTTTTGCTGAGCAGAAGCTTTTTAGTTTGATGTAGTCCCATTCATTTATTTTTGCTTTTACTTTCCTTGAATTTGAGGTCAAATTCATAAAATCCCATTAAGTCCAAAGTCCATGAATTTAGTTCCTATGTTTCTTTCTATGCAATTTATTGTTTCAGGTCTTATATTTAGGTCCTTAATACAATTTGAATTAATTTTGGTGTGTGGTGATAGACAACAGTCTAGTTTTATTCTTTTGCAGGTGGCTTTCCAATTTTCCCAGCACCATTTATTGATGAGGCTTTCCTTTCTCTACTGTATGGTTTTAGTACTTTTGTCAAAAATTATTTGCCCATATAAACATGGGTTTATTCTGGACTCTCGATTCTATTCTACTAGTCTGTGTGTATGTTTTTCTGCCAATACCATGCCGTTTTGATTATAGTTGCTTTGTAGTATAATTTGAAGTCAGGCAGAGTAATACATAGACTTAGTCTTTTTTCTCAGGATGACTTTGGCGATTCAGGGTCTTTTGTGCTTCCACACAAATCTGATAATTTTTTGTTTCATTTTTTTAAAAAAAGCTGATGGGATTTTGATGGGAATTGTATTAAATCTGTATAATGCTTTAGGTAATATGGTCATTTTGACTATGTTGATTTTTCCAATCCAAGAACATGGAATATCTTTCCATTTCTTTGTATCTTCGATTTCTCTCAATAGGATCTTATAGTTTTCATTACATAAGTCCTTCACATGTTTCGTTAGATTTATTTCTAGGTATTTTATTCTTTTTTTGCAATTGCAAAAGAAACTATTTTTTCCACTTCTTTTTCTGACACTTTGTTTTTAGAGTATAGGAAAGCTATGGATTATTGAACATTGATTTTGTATCCAGAAACTTTACTTTGCTTATTGTTTCTAGAAGTGTTCTTGTGGAGTCTTTAGGGTTTTCTATATAGAGGATCATGTCATCCAAACCCAGATTTTTTTAATTGAAGAATATATACTGATGAAAGATAAAATAAAATTCTGATCATCCCATAGCCCTTGCTATTCTGTCTTATTAATGTAAGGAGGAGACAAGAGAACTAAAATGTTAAATCAAGCTACATTCAGAGACTGCAATATGCTGATCAGCCCTGTAGCCAGACCATGAGGAAACCTGTAGAACAATAGAAGACCTCTGCTTGGATTACTAACAACCCATTTTCCCACATCATGAAGGAAAAACTGAGTCTTTAAGTGGCCTCTACACAAAATAAAATCCTTCATTTTCTATGGCCAAAAACCATAGGGAACCTATGAATTAAAGGCTGGGAACTGCCAGCAGATCTTTCACACTATACACTTATCATTCTTCCCTGTATATCCATATCAAAGGAAAATGGACAAACAAAGTCTTTAAACTGTAACTCACAGGAACTAAACGATAGTCCCTCTCTATTTTTACTCTGTCCCTCTCAGTGCATTTACTCTGTCTCTCACTGTCCTTGTCTCTATTGTCTCTGTTCCTCAGAGTCTCTCTCAGGGTCTCTTACTCTCTTCCTTTGAAAAGAGACCATGCTCTGCCTATGGAATGTTACTCCTCTAATAAACTTTCCTTTTGCCTCTAACTTGGTATGTGCTTGATTTCTTTCTTATGCTCCACCAAGAACCTTCTCTCTCAGTGCAGGGCTTGAGTTCCCCGCCACTCAGGAGAATTTGCCCTGTCTTGTATCATTATGTTCAATTGTTGGCCTGACTCTCCCACACTTAGCTTCTTGAAGGCAAGGCTAGGACTCGTCTGTATCCATGCCCCATTTCCACTTCAGATGATGGTTGCTGGCTCAGCATGCATAGCTAGTAAATCCTGGGATGAAAAAATAAATAGATAATAGCACCTAGAGACTGGCCAGAGCAGCTGGGACAGGAGATCACAGCGTTTGATCCTCATTGCCCACATCCAAACCTGAGTGCCTTCTGCTCTTCAGAGCAGGCCCACATCTCGCCTTCCACAGACACACACTAGCATGTCCATTACCCTTTCTCCACATGGTAGTCAGAGGAACTTTTTATTCATTCACTCACTGGAGTAGTCAGTAAACTTTCTTTTATTGGATTTTAGCATACTGGTAACACATTTGAAAAACCTCTTTAATCTACACCCATAGTTCTTTTCTGACCATTGTGTCCATCCCCATCCTGAAGCCTCCTAAAGGCTCCATAAAGCCTGGAAATCACCTGAGCTCCTGTCCCAGCCTGAGAAGGCTTGTGATCACTCCTGCCTACATGGCAGCTGCCCTGGCCACCCTCCTCTCTTCAGCTACCCTGCTCTGGCCCAGCCCAGTTGATTCCTCACTGTCTCCTCTGTCTGGAATGCTCCTCCCATGGCCAATCTTTTTAGCTTGTTCCTACCGCTGCTCTGGAGGCCACTCCTTTTCATCTTCCGTAGACTCACAGTCCAATCCATTGTATTACCCTGCTACTTCTTTTATACTTAGTTCACACTCGGAATTTATTTTGTCCATTTATTTAATTTTAAAAATTAATATATAACACTTTGTTCTTCTATTATCACTTTGAACTTTTTAAAATATATTTTTAAAATATAGAGAAGAATTAACAAATACTCAGGGACCTACTATCCAGAATTAACCAATTTTTTTATTTTGCCATATTTAGTTCCAATCATTTTTATATAATATTTTAACATTTTATATATACACAAATATATCATATATTGCATGTTTTATATAAAATATGTATCAAATATGAAATATACAATATATTATGTACATACATACAAAATATAAATATATATATTTTTTAGACAACAAAACATTTTATTTACAGTTATAGTCCCCTTTGTCACTTACTATTTCCTTCTCTACCTCTTCTGGGGCAGCATCCACCTCGAATTGTCTTTATATTCCTCCTACCCATGTTTTTGAACTTTCACTGCAAATATATGGTCTACAAACTATATATAGTATTGATTTCTATGTTTGGTATCATACTGTAATTTTTTTCTGAGATCACATTTTTCACTTCCAGGTCGACATTGTTGCCACACAGATCCAGTTCATTCTATGAAAAGGTACTACAATATTCCATTCTCTGACCGTACCTCCATTTTTTATCCTTTACCTATTGTTGGAAATTCATACTATTTTCAGTATTACAAGCAGAGCAGTGAAGAGGATGCTAGATCAAGTCTCTATATGTGCACATGTGATGTTTCCCAAGAAGTGCAATTGCTCCATCATGAAGAATCGCACATCCATCTGAATTTTCCTTTTTCAAACAACACACAGTCTGGGTAGGGGTACCCTTCATTCTAAAAACAGAAAATAACACTGTGCACAGTCACATCCGAGGCCTGAACTCCTGTGGACAAACTGAAGGCATCCAGAGTTACACAGGGAACTGAGAAGGTGGGGGTTGAGGGAAGCACAGGGGGCATGGGTGGAGCCAGAGCATCTTAGCCCTGCCCTCTGTGGTCAGGAAGGAGGAGTCTATCACCAAGGGAAGCCTCAGGGGCAACATCCCAGCTGCACATCATTGCTCCACCATGAGGCTGTGTCAACAGGAGGGTGAGACAGAACACGCACAGGACAAAACCAAAGAAGATGGCATCTTTAAAAAGTCCCCACAAGTGCCAAGGGGATTCCCAGAGAGAGCGAGCTTCTATTTGACAGAGAGGATAAAGTAGGGGATATTAGGGGTCTGAGATGGTGCAGCTAGTGGGGAGGTTGAGGGGCCATGAGTAAACTGAAGAAAGGATGATGGAAAGAGTAGGTACAAGGGAACCAGCATCCCCAAGGCTGTAGACATGATTTAGATCCTAGATACGGAGTTACAAACTGGTTAAGATAACATCTAACAATTTAACACTGCCATCTCATTGCAAAGCTCAGAGCAACTTATTTCTGAAGGAAAGAGAGAGGGGGGAAAAACCTGACTGGGCAAGAAACTGCAGGAAGGGAAAAGGGCTGTCCTGTCACAGCACTTTGCAGGCAGTATCCCCAGGGCAGCCTGCAGAGAGAGGCTGTGTGAGGCAGTAGTTACCATCATGGATTCTAGAGCTTGCTAGCTGTGCCCAGTCCTGGCACTGACCCTGCCTACAGGTCACTTTACCTCTCAGTGATGCTGGTTTCCCATCTGTGAGGTGAGGATCAGCACAGCCCCCATCCCGGGTAGCTATGAAGCTTCAGAGTGCTTGCTTCTCTCCATGCCCAGCGCCCCTCTATTGCTCACAGCACTCCTCTCCAAACCCACCCAGCCCTGTTGAACATAATACCCATGCCCAGGCTAAACATAATCTACCTTGTGCACCCCCTTGGAAACAGGTTGGAATTGGGGCAGGTGGGGTATGGTTAGAGCAATGATTGGCCAGGAGCAGCACACGGAAGGGCAAGTCACCAGCAGACCTGGGCTTGAGTCCTGGCCCTGTGTTCCCTGTGTAAGGTTTGGTTTTCCTTGGACTCAGTTTCCTCATCTGAAAATTGGAAATGCTCATAGTTGTGAAAGTGACAGGTGGAAGGTATCTGTCCCTTTGCCAGACATGCCCTTCCCTCACCTGAGCCCCTCAAGAAGCAGCTCGGGTGATGAGCTTGCTTTGCTATATCCCCTGTACCTGATCCTATCCAAAGTCTCTTTCATCTCCCAGTTTCCTCTGAAATCAGTTTTCCTGCATCCTCTCAGTAGGAGACTGCCTTTGTCCTCAGACTCAACTGCCTTTGTGCCCTTCCTCCCGCTCAGGAGTTGTTCCTGGCTTCTGCAATGCCTCTACTCTCCCACACCTGGAAGCACCTTTGAGGCTCAGTGGTCATGCTTCCCTGCTCTCCCCATTCTGTCCACTTCCTGCAGCCTCCCTTCAAAACTCTCAGTCTTTTCCTCTATGTGTCTGACTATATTAAGGAGAAGCGTGTTACTTTTTTTTCTCAGCTTTTTATTGTGATGCTATATATATATAAAACATCTCAACAGTAAGCCAAGTTAGAGAAGAATTAATCTCAAAAATATCTGTCAATGTGTTTTATCTAATGGAGTAAAACCTAGCAAAATACATACAAGGACCACAAAGTTCTTGAGAAGTTTATGTCAGCAGAAACACTGCTATCCTATACTGGCAGTGACAGCGAAAGTACAAAATGAAAACTGGACCCTCAGATTTCTACTAGCAGGAAGCAAGCTGGTAGAACTACTCAGGAGCAAACATGTGCTGCTTTTCATAAAAAAGACATGATAAATGTTAATAGTTATTATTTTCTTCATGATTTTCAAATAAATTTAGAACAATATTTTAAAATTCTTTAAAATATAGTAATTGTAATTGCAGCTATAATTCATAATAATTATCAATTAATTTAGGATTAAATTACCTATGTAGAAAATTTTTAAACTCCATTTATGTAAATTCTGAAGCACTACGAATGTTGTATTACAGGTTTTGAAGATTTCCTATTAAGATTAATGAAACCTTAAAGGTCAAGAAAAAGTAAGAAAGAAGGAAAGAAAAACAAACAAAACAGTTCAGAGAGTATAAAAAATCAAGTACAAAAAAAAAAAAAAGAAGGAAAAAAGGAAGGGTGACCAAGAAAGAATCCAAAGGGCAGAGTCCAGAGTGGTGGAGAATTTCATTCTCAGGCCTTGATACCTAATCAAGTTTGCCAAAGAAGATATAAAAATGTATTTTCTGACAGTGGGGCAAAGGTATAGTGACCGCCATAACAAGAAGGTATCTTCAGACTAAAAGACAAAGCAGGCAATTCCATAGACTATAACAGAATGTATTATAGGGTAATTTACTTATAGGAAGATTTGGCCAAAGCAGACAGACAGCCCAACAGTTTTTCGAAAATTATTGTCTGTTATCAGACCCCTGTTATGGTACTTTTTTTCTGGTATTGGTTGGGTACTAATGATCGACAAGACAAAGGGACAAAGAATGCAGTAGCACCAGGGGCCATACCTCTTGGTGGTCTAATGATAGATGATTGCTTATAATCTATACTTTTACCAGTTTGATTTTTATCTTGGTTATCATGTCATTCCAGCTATTGCTAACATAAATATTTATGGCTACATTTTAAGGTGCACAGATAATCATCAATTAGAAAACTCTGACATGTTTGCTAAGGACAGTGAAGTTGGTCAAGGGTAAGAGCACGAAGCTTAAAAATGAAATAAAATCTAGGACACAGAGATTGAGCTCGTTTTGTTCACATCTATATCTATACATTTATGAACCAGTAACTTCTTTTATTTTCCATCCTGCCCTCACTTTTTGAACAGAAATATCTGTGACTGTTACCCCTGCATGTCCTACCATTGTGTGCTGGGAATGTTGGGTAGTAGTTTCTCTAGTTTCAGGGGTCTACAGATGGGGAAGAATTGTGTTTAAGAGCTCTATTTAATGGATTACAGCAAGAAACCTCATCCTCACCTGATTTAGAGGAGTTAGATGATGGGATTTGGGACTTCAAGCTGATGAGATAATGATATTTAGATTTAGATGATGATGTTGGTTCGCAAACTTGCCCCCATATATGGAGGGCACAGAAAGACAGAAGAGATAGGTGGCAGTTTTAATAAACAGAGGAATTTACATACAAGGCTTGTCTTGGGAAGCCAGAAGACAAATAGATCACATACCCACATGCCAGAATCTATACAGAGGCCTTACCTAGGTTCAGTCATATACTCCATCCAGATGATCTCAACAGTACCTTTCTTTCTCAAGACTATTCTTGGAATAGTTCCCACTGTGGGGACAGTGGGCACTGTACATTCCAAGGACGGGGAAGAGTGAGGAGCCTCCAGTTGCCGGGGTCCAGCCCAGGGGTCAATCGGTGGTTATGTCTTATGGACGACTTCCTCGAATAGATGAGACTTTGAATTTTGAGTTGATACTGTAATGAAAGGAAACTTGGGAACCTTGGGATGTAGTGGATAATCTTGCATTTGAGAAAGACATTAGTCATTAGAGGGCAGAGGTTGGACCCTTTCTCTATGACCCATACCATTGTGTAAATCCCTGCTGCTGAGTGGAGGTGAGATCTGTGAGTATGATGAGCTATCCACTCCTTGATTATGTTATGCATGAGTGAGCTTAGGAAAGCCTGACCTAATCACAGGAGGTGGTATAGTGCATCGAATCTTGAAAATATGTTGGCAATATTTGGTGACATTATATAAGCACCTGACCTCTGACCACTAATGTATATTTCTGGACATATGCCATAACTTCCCTGATGTCTCTGCCGTCAAACTGGATCCCTGGATAGGGATGTGCTCTCTGCTTCTCCCATCAGCCTGCAGGTAACTCCTTGCAGGGCCGTCAGGGTCTAGATCAGGGAACCCCCACCCTCACCCTCCGGGAGGCGGTTTCCCAGCTGCCACTGCGCGACCGCGCAGTGCTGTGAGCTCTGTCTGATGGCGAGGGATTCGGTGGGGGGTCCAGGCCCGGGTTGGTGGGCGGCCTGTGGTCTGGTAGTGGCCCTGCTTTGGCTACGCCCCCTGCTGCTACATGCACAGCCCTCCGCAGCCACCAAGAACAGTGAGTGGGCAGCCGGGACCAGGGAGACCAGGTGGCCCATCTCTATCATGTCCCTCCCTCGCCTGGTCCTTTCTTTACCTGGCCGGGTCAGGCGTTAGGGTTCTTGGGTTCCTGGGAGGCATAGGAGGTGGGACCAGAGAGGGCAGAGGCTGAGGAGACCAGGGCACTCCCTCTTACCTGTGGCTGTTTCCTACTGTATCTCAGTTTCCTAGTCCAGAGGCTGAGGTCCTGCATGGGCATGTCCCTTTTGGCCCCCACACTCCCTTCATTCAAGAATGGGAAGTACTATTTCAGGGGGTTGTCAAGCAAAGTGTATCCAAAGTATGTTCCAGGATCTCTAGAATATTGGACTGAGGTGGGAGGGGTGCAATCACTTCATCATCAGTGGCCCTGAGCAAACAACATCCCTTTGTAAACTCAGTTTCTGGGACTTCCAAGAGCGGTGTGTGTTACTTAAGTGAATTAAGGTGTTAGGGAAGGACCTGGGGCAGTGCCACTGCCCAGCCAGGACCTCCACCCACTGTTGTGCTGATGTGCACTTCCCTGGCTGCCCCACTTCTCCTCCTTCTCCTCCTCCAGACCCACAGGCTGCTTCCTTAGCACTACTATCACCAATGAAGCTAGGCGGCCCTTTGTCAGACCATGCCATTTCACCCTAGGCCTTGGATTTCCCAGCTGTGAAGTGAGAGGAGTGGCCATGGTGACCCTAGGTCCTGTTGATGCTGACATTTGGAGGCAGCAAGGCTGGTGTCCATACATAGGTGCCTCATGGCTGGGATTGTCTCCACAGTGTGTGGGAAGCCTGCAGTGACCGGGAAGATCTTCGGTGGCAAGAACTCACCTGACCTGCGGTGGCCATGGCAGGCCAGCCTGCTCTACCATGGCAGGCACATCTGTGGAGCAGCTCTCATTGATGTCTTCTGGGTGATCTCAGCTGCCCACTGTTTCCAAAAGTATGTCTTTCCACAGGCCCACCTGTTGGGGGTGGAGTGGGTAGGAGAAGGAGCACAAGATGGGCAGAGCCTAAGCGGGTGAATGGGGTCACAGATCTTTTTTCTAGGCTTGGTTTTGGGGTAGTTTGCTGCCACCAGGTGTCTCTGTGTGCTGTTGCCCCTGCCCAGATAGCAGTCCCCTCTACCTGGAATGTCATCCCTGCTCACCACCTGACTCCAGTCTCCTGAGTGTTTAAGTCATATCTCCCAGGACAGAGGCCAATTACCTCATCTCTCCTTCTGGATATGCCCCCTTCCACCCATTCCTCACACTGTGGTAATATTTACCAAGATGATGTGGCATCTCAGCTACATGTACATTACTTTTAAACAGCTAAATGGAAATTAACTCTAATTACAATTATCAATAAATACTGGAAAACAGACTTTAGTTCCAAAGTAATTGCCTCCAATCCACTCTTTATCCTCCCTACATTTTAGGAATCTAAATCCTGTTTCCAGTCAAGGTGAACTCTTATTTCTGCATCTTGCCCAGCTCTAAATAGTCCAACAAGATCCCAGTGGCCCTCAATTCTCTTTATGCAAATTGTAGTGTCCTTTGCCACATACGTGGCACAAGCTTCAGGCTTTAAGTCAGAGCAATAGTCCTAGGGATCCTGCTTCCCAAGGCTGGGGGAGGGGAACATTGATCAGGTCCCAGTGTGGACAAGCATTTTGCCTCCTTCCAGACACGCTGTCTCCAGCACAACTGCCAGAGGCTTCTGTGGGTCCTGATCACCTGCACATTTGACGTTCCTCTCTGGAGGTGTGCTGGGACTCTGCATTTCTAACCAGCACTGGCTTTTCCTTTTATTCTGTAGAACTATGTGCCTAAGAAGAGCTGTGGTCACCACCATCCCCACAGGCCAGAGTGAGGAATGAAACAAGTGGCCTCTGTCCTAGTAGATGTGTGTAGACAGTCAGTAAAGTATGCTGCTCCTTGGGTATATTCTGGGCTTACTCTGTGCCCAGAGGAAGTGGGGAGGACATCATGCTCCACATTGTGAGGCCAGAGCTGCTGGTGTCACCTGGCTTTGAGTCTCCACTTGAGTTCTATTCATTTATTCAACACCCCTGGGTGCCAGGACCTATGAGAAGCCCACTGTGGGGGTGTAGAGATGCAAGACCCACATTGATACTTCTCATCCTACCAGCAAGGCAAGACACAGTCCAGCTACTGTGATGCAGGATGGAGAGAACAGAATTTGTGAGAGGTTAGATTTGTGTCAGGGGTGGCACTGTGGGTAACATCAGAGGAGGGGCCTTATGGGAAAAGAATTCAATCTGGTAGGGGACAGCACAGGCAGGACATGTGGGTTGGAAAGTTGCTCATGTTCCAGAAACAAGGAACAGTTCCATGCACTCCTCTATTTACTCCAAAAAGATTTGTTGAGTGCCTGTCACCAAATGGGGACCAGTCTTTTGAGAAGTTGGTATGTGAGGACTGGAAAGGAGGGGGACAGATCATTCTGGTCTGGAAAATGGGGTCTTTGAGAATCACTCAGGCCATGGGACCTTCCAAGGATTCTGGTCAGAGCTGGGAATGAGCCAAATCTCCTCTCCTCTAAAACGAAGGGGTATAGCTTAATGTACCCCAATGTTTCTTTCCAGCACTAAAATTCTTTTCTCCTTTGATTCCGGGGCATGCTGGGAAAGCCATCAGAAACTTTCAAAGGACAAATGTCCTATGGACAGCAATCAAACCCACCTTAAGAGAATATTAGGATGGGAGGAGAGAAAAACCTCGGGGATAATGGTGGGGTCTGATTATTAACCAGGGGCGTGGTGGGTGGGGATAGGCAGTCAGAGTGCTGGCCCAGCACTCAAAGGAGATGATAACACGCCCTCCCCACAACAGGTCCCATGAACCATCTGACTACAAGATCCTGCTAGGGTACCATAAGCTACAACATCCCACTGAGCACAGCCTGCAGATGACAGTGAATCGAGTCATTGTTCACAGTGATTTTAACAGGAGCTACTTCATGGGAAGTGACATCGCGTTGTTGCAACTGCATCTGTCTGTGAATTTTACTTCCCACGTCCTCCCTGCCTGCCTCCCAGAGCCAACTACGGTCTTACCCTCTCACACCTCCTGCTGGATAACCGGCTGGGGAATGGTCACTGAGGACGGTGAGCAGAGCCCTTCCAGCTCTGATAGCATGCCCTTCTAAAGCAAGTTTCCTTCAGTTCGTGGTTCAAAAAAACATAAGCATTTCTAATTTGGGGATTCAGGAACTTGGGGTCTTTGGCTCTGAGCCATTCAGGATTCTACCTTGATTCCCAGGTCCTGCTTGGGTCAGGGCCCTTCAGAGTTTCCTTTATCAAACACTCCATGAGCTCCCACTGCCATGGAAGTTACTTCGGGGCAGCAGTAAGGAAATGAAGCAAGCCTGCTCTCTGGCCTAGGAGGTGATATTGGAGCATTTATGTCTTAAGAACATTTACCTCTGTGAACCTCACTTTTCTTTTCTCTAACTCAAGTAAAACTCACCCATTCTACAAGCTTGCTGGACTTGTATATTCCAGAGGAGAAATGTAGGGCAGATTTTTGCACAAGAGTAAATGCTTTTGAATTATGAAAATATAACATTGAGTGAAAAAAATAGAATGCAAATTTGACATGATTTGTAGTGTCATGATCCGGCAGAGTATCTCGGTGGAGGCGTTTGGGCAGCTTTTTCTTTGCTGTGCAGGCCAGTGCCAGCATCCTTGCTCCTGGCCATGAAATGTCAGTCGCACTGCCTAATCTTGAAAACAGCCAACTCTGCAACATTTCCAAAGATACCCTCTTGGGATGGACTGCCACTCATTAAAAACCACTGGCAGAGCAAGAAAGATTCTCTAAGGTGGGTCAGAGGGTAGGAGTTGGGGCATGAAGGGAAGTTATAGATTACAGCAGCCACCAGAACAGGGAGCAGCTACCATCAAAGAGAGGGCCTAAAGCTGTCCTCCTTCCTCTGCAACCTCCCTGACTGCAGTCGTTGGGCCTGGGCTGCCTCTAACAACATGTTAGAGCACTCCACAGGAGTGCACCATCACTGTAATACTGTGCTGCCATGCGAGGACACCAGGTCAGATCTGTGAGCGATATATAGAATCTACCTGGAAGATGTTTACACACAAAATGCTCCTTAGGCAAGGCCATGCCTTATTTGTCATACCACTCAACCCCAGCTGGCATCTGTTAGGGGACTCCCAGCTTCCACCCTCTGTGCCTCTACTTCTGTCTCCACATAGCAACCAGATTAATCTTAAAATATAAGTAAACCCTTCAATGGTTTCCCAGTGTACTTAGAATGAAATCCAGAGCAAATCCTGGTGAGGAGGCCCTACTTGCTCTGGACTCTACTAGGACTTTGCCTCATTTTTTCACCCCCATCTTCCACCCCATTGCAGCCACATTCACCTCCTTCCTGGTCAGCATGTCCTTCACTTTTGCTCTCTTGTCTGCCCTGACATCTTTTCCCTTCATCTTTGCATGTTCTCTGAGAGGCTTCCCCAATCCTGTCAGTTAGAATTGGTGGCATTTCCTTTAGCAGATAGATTAGGGAGGGAGCTGACTTCTCTCCCTGGCTCCATCCCACATCTGACCCCACAACCAACCACCCCTCCTGCAGAGTTGCTGGCTCCACCCTTACAACTGCAGGAAGGAGAGGTCGGCATCATGGACAACAACGTCTGTAAAATGTATTTCCAAGGGCCAGACTCCAGCAGCAGTCAATATTCTTTACATGAGGATATGCTGTGCGCCGGGGACCTCATAACAGGAAAGTCTATCTGCCGAGTAAGTGAGACTGACTTTGTGTTTCCAGCTGGGGCTCAGGCTTCCTCTCTCATGAGGCATCTGTCCCCTCTCCCTCTGTGTCTTCTCTGGACCCTGCCTCAGCCCCTGACCTCCAATTCCTAAGCCCACCCAAGCCTGAAGTGTCAGAGTGAAAAGACAGAAGCCCCAAAGAACCCACTCCATCTGTTTTCCTCATTTTTAAAAAAGCTTTGAAGTATAGTGTCCATAGGAAAGGGCACCATTGACAAGTGTGCCATCTGATGTGTTTTTAGAAATTGACACACTTATGGAACCAGCACCCAAAGGATCCTCCTTATACTTCCTTCCTATCATTAACTCCCCGAAAATAGCCCTGGCCTGTCTTCTAAAGCACTGTAGATTAGTGTCAGGACTTCTATAAATGGAATCATACAGGATACACTCTCATCTGGTCTCTTTCAGTCAGCTTTATGTGTATGAGATTTACCCATTTTGTGTGTGGTTTATATTTATCTTATTGTGGAATAGTATTCCGTTGTGTGACTATACCATCATTTTATTTATACATTCTAATGTTGGTGGCATTTGGGTAGTTTCTGCTTGAGACCATTACAAATAGCATTGCTGTGCACATGGGTTCACAGTTTGGTTCACACTGTCCCATAAGATAGGCACATGTTCCTCTCATAGATATGAGAGAGCAGCTTTCCAACCTGCGCGAACCTATTTGAATTCCCACAGCTGTGGGTAGAAGTTCAGTTTGCTCTACGTTGCCTCCAGTATTTGATATTGTCCACCATTTTCATTTTAATCGCATGTGATTTTTAATTTGCACTTCTCTAGTGAATAAGATAAGCATTTTTTCATGTGTATTGCCTTTTTTGTAAAATGTCTATTCAAGTTTTTTGCCAGTATTTCTACGGGGTTGTCTGTCTTTCATATCTAATTGGCTATGAGTACATTATGGATGTGTACATTACAAATGTCTTCTCTCTCTCTGTGTAACTCTTCTATTTTATGGTAGAGAAACTGAGGTCCAGAGAGGGAGGAAGATAGCCCAAGGTAAGGTAGCGAGTCCACAGTCAAACTTAGAGAAGCCATACCCTCTTCTGGAGCTGGAGCTGCCACAGGCTTTCTCCTACAGCCAGCCTCCTCTCCCTCTCTTGTACCTTCTTTCTAGCTCTTTCTCTCTCTCCTTGGCCATCCCCAAACAGCTCATAAACATACTGCTATGACTCCCATCTTAAAATGCCCTATATGTACCTTCTCTCCTCTCAAAACCTCTGCCCACCACCCTGATTTTCAGCCCATCTTCCTAGCTGGGCTCACTCCAGAGCTATCGGCAGTTGCCCTCTCTTGCTTCATCACTTTTCTTTCTCACATCAGCCCACTCCATCAGATTTTGTGCCTGCCATTCCTCCAAAGCACTTTTATCTAGATAACCAGAGACCCTGTCTCACAGGGCTGCTGTCCAACCTCAGACCTCCTCCCACTTGATGCTCAGCAGCACACCCTGCAGCACGTCCCTCAAACTCCCAGGGCAGCCCATCCTGTGTCTCCTGCTCTCCTACTCCTTGTTCTGACCTCTGCACACCAAGGACCCACCACTCAGCACTCACTCTGCTTTTCTTGCCTTGCTCCATTTTTTCCTTAGATGGAGAGATAGGGTCAGAAATAGCAAATCCTGGGCCTCACCATTTCTTGCCTGTCTCTATAACCCTTTCTGCTGCAGTCATGTGACTAGTCTCCCCATGCTGATTCATGCCCTCCTACTGGCCATGCTCCACCCAGTCCAAGAACCATCCTACTGTCCTTTTAGAATCTGTATCTGGTCATATCACTTCCCTGTTGAGTGTCCTTTGGTGTTCCCTTCACACACACACACACACACACACACACACACACACACACACATTGCTGATGAGAGATGGATGGCCCTTCCACTCCTCGGCCTCACCCATGCCAAACACGTTGGCCACCTCTGCCTGCATCTTCTGAGTCAGGCCTTGCTCATACCTCCAGTCTTGGCTCAGAGGAGCTCTTGATGGCCTGGTTAGAGCAGCCCTTCCCAATCACTTCTCATCCCCTGGGAGTTTCTATTCCACATTTCGCATCTGCTGACATGTGTGATATATTGTCTGTGTCTGTGTTGCATGTCACCTCAGTGTGTCCTGCACACACAGAGTGCTCAGTCTCAACAGAAGGCTAGAGGGTGCTGAGTTTCTTTGGTCCCCATTTTTTGGCCTATAAGATGGAAGCATTATGCCCCATGGTGGCAGGTACCTAACTGCCTTGGAGTCCTGTACTCAAAGCCCACAGCATTCTTCTGGGAACCTCCTGGGTTGCCCTGCAATTCTCACCACCTCACTAGCCTGAGCACAGGCATCACCTATTTTCTTCTGAGTACATCTAACAGCTTAGTGTTTTCTAAAGAAGCTCAACCAAGAAATTGAAGAAAAACTAGAGACCTTAATAAGTCAAAAACAAAGGCCTAAGTAGGATGCAGTACTGGGCCTCAGTATTTAGCCAGAGGCTTGCCACAAGCTGCCCCAGGGGACCTCAGGTAGTACTTTCTCCCACGAAGGATTGGCAGGGCAGAGGGCTGGCATCTGGTGCATGGGGCCCCATGTGTATTCTTACAAGTCTATGGTGGCTAGCCTGGAGGGATGTTTAGGGTCTCCTCCAAAGCTTTGTGAAATGGGCTCCAGGGCCCCACCCTTGAGATTTTCATCCAGAAGATCTGCAGCGGGACCCCATGTCTAGACTTTTTAAATTGCCCAGGTGATTCTGATGAGAACTTACAGCCCCAACTTGACACAAAGCCTCCTAAAGTCCACTTTGGTGGACGATAAATGTAGTTTCTTCACACTGCCTAAACAATATCTGTCACTCTCTGTCTTGGTTCCCATGACTTATGCACTCTTTTTCCTCAGGGAGATTCTGGGGGTCCCCTCGTCTGCAGGCTGAACAATACCTGGTTTCTGATGGGGCTGTCCAGCTGGAGCTTGGCCTGCCGAGCGCCTGTAAGCCCCAGTGTCTTCACCAAGCTCACCTACTTCTCCAGCTGGATCCTTGAGAAGCAGACAACCACACCCAATCCTGATCCTGCTTCTGCTCCTCCTCAGGGCAAACCTCCTACTTTGAGTGACGTTACTTCTCTGGGCACTGTCCACAAGCCCAGTATATGCACAATCCTGTTGTTTTCACAGATCTTCCTCCTGCTGCTGCTTTTTCTCAAGGCTCTGTGATAGACTCCATATGCCCCTTCTGGTCCTCCCCAACAAACCTGCCTGCACTAGTGCCAGTGGCTCTGAGGTCTCCTAAAATGTATCCATCTCTGAGTCCTCCTGTCCATTTGAGGCATGCTCTAAGCCTGACAAAATAAAAATAATTGAACAAGCTTCCTGCTCCTATTTCTGACCCATCAGGAACACCTCCTACCCCCACCCCACTGGGCTCCTCAGTACAGAAAGTTCTCCTTCTTCCCTGGGCTGGGGTGGAGAAAAACAGGGACATCAAGGGGCTGGCTGGCCACATGGAGATGAGTCACTGTCCTCAGGAAGTCTTCTAGAAGAGCTGGCAGACTTGGGGGCCAAGTTCTCACACCACAGAGGAAGTGGCATGTCCTGGGGCCTACGGGGTACTGATGGCCAATGTAATGGGGATAGTGTCCTCCTAGAAATGGATGATTTGCCCTGAGCTAGGATAAAGAAGGATCTTCCAGGCTCACAGGTCACAGAAGCTCTGCTTGAAAGGCTCTATTTGAAGTATACTGTGAAGAGCCCTGGCCACCAGACTGAGGTCCAAAGACTTAATCCAGTAGTCCTCAGAGCTCTACTCCAAGAATAAGTTCTCAACCTATCCCCCCCTAGCCACATCCTTATCCTCCCCCAGTCTCCAGAGGACTGGCCTACCACCCACTGTGGACTTGCCATAACCTGTGGTGCTTGTCTTAGTTGAGCCAGTACTTGTTGGCCTAGCACTGAACCCATAAACTATGTCCTAAGCTGCCCCCTGCAAACATGTCTGGGTCACAGAATCTTAACTAGTTAGCGGAACTTTCACTAAGGACTCATAAACACAGCCCCCAGCTGAACCTTTGATGATCTGGGAGCAGTCCTCAGTGATTACAGGTCCACTGTGTCCAAATTGCCATCAGGTGTTCTGTGCAAATTCTTTCTATTCCTGTTGTCACCAGTAGGTGAGAATGGATGAAGTCACATGCACATGGTCATTAGAATCTTGCTGGCTTTAAGCCTTCCGCCCTTGGTGCAGAGATTTCCTTCTCAGTTTACCAGTGTTTGGAAGTGAAAAGAAAAGCATTCTTTCCCTGATAGTAGCATCAGTTGTGAGATTTCGCAGCAGGGTGCTGGGCCCTGAGGGGCTAGGGGTCAGCACTTGGTCAGTTCAGATTTAAAGCATTTAGCCACCCACTGTTCCTAGAATGACCACTTTCCTTCAACCTATGGTAGCCCTCATGCTGGCTATGCAGGATTTCTCTCACATGATGACTTCTGCTTATCCATCAATAGCCATGTTTCTATGTGGAGCATGGAGTGATGAGATTGTTCATCATTCCATAAAGTTCCCATTCACTCTGCAGATCTGCCAAATGACAGCTCTACCTCCCATCTCCCACCTCCTTATTACCTGTAACATGCCTCAGTGCTCAGTAATTTTATCTAGGTTTGGTCTGTTTACGGATCTGGACCCAAAGCCTTGCATGGTTAAGTAACTTGTCTGAGGTCACATGGGTAGTAAACAATAGAATAGGAATTCCAACCCGAATCTCTTGAGAGAGCTCAGAGGCATTCTTTCTTCCTTCTGGTGCAGGCCATTCCGCATGCCTCAGGCCCTTTCTGACTTCCTCTCTCAGGCTACCTTTAAGAGGCTTCAGCCGACCTGTCCAAAGTGTGGCCTGGAATTCCTTCTGGTCGGTGGCAAGGAAAGACCCCAAATAACAAGACTGAGGTCAGGGTGCAGAGTGGATTTGCAGGGCAGCCAGTCTGAGGCTGGCGGATGGGCTGGAAGTGGCACCTGCAGTGGGCTTCACCAGACCCACCATCAGGAGCTCCCAATGGGCTATGGTCTCTACCCCAAAATCAACCCTGGAAGAGCTGGTGAGTTGAGAGGAAAATTTAGATTTTGGAAACCAAAATCAATGAGAAAAACCTGGAGAAACTTGAAGTTACCTTGAGTGATCTGTAGCTGGGGAGTGGGGGTGGCAAGGAATGTCAGTGAGAGGACAGGCTTGAACAAGGCCTTCTCTCTGCTCTGCTTTGACCCCTTCCTACCCCACATTCTCATGATAAATGCTGCCTAGTCCTTTTCAGGTGCCAGTGTGTCACAGGGTGGCCATTTCAACTGGTGTATAGCCACCCTTGAGCACAAATCCCCTATCTCCCTGCTTCTACCCCCAAGTGGAGGGATATTACTATTTGGGGAGATTTGTCCCTTCCATTGTGATTTCTCCTAAAACTTTAAAGTTGAAGCCCAAACCATAAGAGTTGCCAGTATGTAGGAGAGGTTGACTGGCTCTTTGGTATCTGAGGTCCTCTGCTCTAAGGTCACCCTCCCCTCTCTTTGAACTCATCAGGACTACAACCCTTCTCCAGTGTACAGTACCAACAGAGTGAAAGAGTAGCTGCTAGCTCATTGGGAATGTGAGCACACATGTCAACATAACTACACACATGAGGAGTATGATAGCCACACGATAAATACAACAGACTGAACATTATACATCACTTGAAATAGAGTTATTGGAAGAGACAGACCAAAAAATTTTAATAAGCACAATAAATATGGATATAGAAAAATATTATTAGCAAGAAGACTCAAGACAAAAAATAACCAAGTCAAAAGAACCAACCCAAAATATTACATATGCACAATATAATAGCTGAGTTAAAGAGCATAATAGATTGGGTGAAAAATAGGATAAAACACAGATGAAAGAATATGATCATCACTTTGTATGGACATTACAAAGTATGGGCTATGGAACTGGCACACTTAGATAAGATGTGCCAAAAGAACAATTACAAAATTACAAAAGAACAATTACAATTACAAAAGAACAATTACCAAGGTATGATTGGGGTGTAAGGAAAGAGAGGGCCCAGTGCAGGAGCCTGGCACAAGCAGCAATAATAGAGCTTTTTCCAACCCTAGGTTTTAAGAAACAGATAAGAGAGAGCCATGGAGAGAAGGCTGCCTTGAAAAGAGTAGAAACCTGCAGTTGAGGGACGCAGCTGGCTAAGGAAAACTGACAAAAGAGTTTTCATGGAAATATCCTGACCACTTTATTCTGTTCCTCACATCTTCCTTTGAGGCTCCCCATAGGCTGAATCCAACTGCAGCCAGAGAGCATAGGAGACTGTTGATGTCTTTTCACTTCCCACTTCTATCCCACAGATGAAGTGGAAAGGGGTGGAGAGTGCCCTGGAGGGACAAGTGGATGGTAAACGCTACAGGTGGTCTAGATTATTGAGATCAATTCTCCTGCTCAAAAAATAAGCTAAAAGTTTTGGTTAATTTATTTTTTGAATCTGTATAAAGGCGTTGAAGAGGTAGAAAGAGAGCAGGGATCTGTCAGGCCAGTTTCTGGTAGAAAGCCTGCAATCAGAGTATAATCAAGGCATCTGAGACCCAAAGTTGTTTTTATTGTGAGAGTATTCTGATAGCTCATGATTGGGCTTTGGCAGACATAAAAGCAATAGGAAGGAAGAGAATCAGTTGAATATCAAGATAGAAAAAAATAGATGATATAGATACAGAGAACAAACTGATGGTTGCCAGATGGGAGGGGGTTTGGGGAACCGGGTAAAAAGGTGAAGGGATTAAGAAGGTAAATTGGCAGTTACAAAATAGACATGGGGATGTAAAGTACAGCATAGAGAATATAATCAATAGTATTGTAATAACTGTGTATGATGCCAGGTGGGTACAAGACAAATCAAGGGGACCAGTTTGTAAATTATATAAATGTCTAACCACTTATGCATGCACATCTGAAACTAATATAATATTGAATTTCAACTGTAACTGAAAAAAGTTTTTTAAGGAAAAATCGATGATAGATGATAGGTAGATAGATATAGATGATAGATAGATAGATATTAAGGAATTGGCTCATGTGATCATGGAGACTAGCAATCCAAAATCTGCAAGGTGTGCTGGCAGGCTGGAGACCCAAGAAGAGCCAATGTTTCAGTTCAAGTCTGTATTAATCCTATTTTTTATTTTCTAAATGTTATGATGATTTGACATCTTGGGAGGCCTTGCTGGCCAGGGAGAGGCTGCTCCATTTCTAGAGATAATAATGAACTGTGAACGTACTTTTAAATGTAAACCAACCTATCCCAAGTCCATACTCTCAATCACTTCCTTTATCTAACTCTCACACACCAAACCTAGATTTTCCTGCCCTAACTCACCACAGGGCTAGGTACCAGAAAACTAGACTACCACTATAGCCTAGAGCCCACTATAAACTCCATGGCTCACAGTCTCTTTCCCTGAGCATCTTGAAACATGTTATTCTCTTTTCTTCTGACAAAATATTGCACTCAGAAATGTTGATGAGATTTAAATTTTTTCCCTTTATATATTGTTTGTTCTTTTTTCCCCTAGGTGTCCAAAGACTTCTCTTTTCTTTTGAAGCGTAAAAATGTTACTAGAATGTATCTTGCAATTAGTCATTCTGAATTGGTTCTCAGTGTGCTCTGTTAATATACAGTTTGAAAATGCATCTTTATTTTCCTCGTTATACCTTTTGTTTCTCATAAGGCACTGTCTGTCACTTTGCTTTTATTACTTTACAATTTTTCAACTTTATTACAATTTTTCAACTTTTTTCTTATTCTTTCCTGAGGTCTGTCCTTCATATCTGAGTTTTTCTAATTCTAATTAGAATCTCATCAACATTTCTGAGTGTAATATTTTATAACTAGAAAAACTGATTGTCAGATATAAATATTCTTGACATCTAAGTTATCATGCAAGATCTCAGGGAATACTGTTCCCATTATCCCTTAAAGACAAATGATCAAGCTTAAGACACTGGAATTCCTAGAAAAGATATAAAGATAAATGGTAAATACTAAATCTGCAATGACTTAGGTCAACTAAGGATATAGGAAAGAAAGAATGACCACTGTGCCAGTCACTAGGGTAATTGTCTCATAATTTATTAAGAACTGTCTTAAAAAATTGTTTTGGATGCTTTTTATTTTTATGTAAAAATATTTTACAACAACTGGTATAGTTTAATGTAAAATGTTCCAACATTAAATGTAAAGATTATTACCAAAACTAATTCTAAATCCATATAATAAATAACTGGTACCATATCAGCTGATTTGGGAAAAGGGTTTTCAGAGAAAAACTGTGGGGGGCTCCTGTTGTGGCCTCATGGCTGACTAAAGCCCCCAGTACTAAGCAAGCTCCAGCCTCTCTGTAGCCAAGGCTAAGACTTTTGGTCACCTTCACAAAGTGGCAGCACAAGAATCCATACCATAAACACAGCTGCTGGAATCCATAGGGAAGCACAGCAATGAATGGAAGAGAAGCTCACTGGGATGGGTATGTGAGACCCAGGAGGGTTCTCAGGCCCTGGGGAGATGACTTTGGCCCCTAGCAACCCCAAAGGTCAGATCTTCAGGGTATTGAGTCCTGTTGACTGCTCTGTGCTGAGGGCGTGATCTGTCAGCATACATAACGATTTAACTTGGGTGACAGGCAGGGCAGTTTTCAGGCAACTGGGACCTGGACAGTGAAATAATGCAGAGGAAAGGGGAAAAAACACTAAGTGTCAGAGATGAATGTTCTGAGTCCCACACACTTGGGCAGACCTCATGGCACAGGAGTAAAAAGAATAACCCTTCCTTTCTCCTACTCCTCCACTTACCACAATCCTGTCATGAGATTTACACTTTACATATGGTCAGCTTGCTGGCTTGCTCCCCTATCCCCCAATAAGCATTTTTTCTTTCTAGTACAACCACCAAACTTTGCCTGTGCCTCTTAATTTTAAAAAATTATCATGCTGTGGGAATAAAAACATAAATGCTGTGGCTTTAGTATATTCCCATGTGAAAATGTTACAGAAGATGCTGCCTTTTAAAATTAAAATATTGTTTTATTTGTTTTATTTACAAATTTGGAAAATAAATGAAAGAAATATAAGTGACTTGTATTCCTACCCTTTAAACATATCCCAAGTTAGCATTGTGCTGACTTTCCTTCAGGTCTGTGTGTTTCGTTTGATTTCTACATACTTATGAAAAAAATCTATAGAATCTCAGCTTTTGAGAAATGGTGTCATGTGTTAACCCCAGGCCTGGACAGGGCTCCATAGAGGATGTAAGATTCCAAAGCTTGGGCCACCCCCAACCTTCACATCCTACAAAGCTGGACCAGGTAGGCTTCCCTGTTTGCATGGGATTCCTGTGTGCTCCTCACCCTTTTCCCAGGAGGTCAAGGCCACACCCAGCATTTAACTGAGGATGCTCCCTGTTGACCTTAAGGGGTTGGGAGGGTGCAGTTGGGAAGATGTGGCTGGGTCCTGCAGTAACAGCACTCTTCACAAGAAATACAATGAATGGTGGTGGTCCTAAGGCACCTACAGCCTCTCTTCCTAATTAGGGGGTTAGGCCAACCAACCTCAGAGTCTTCCCTGGGAACATGTTCTCAGGACAGCCTTCACTTGTGATCACTGATCTTTACCATCCTCCTGCTTCTCCCCTTGCATAGTCACGCACAATGATGACCAGCCCAGTGCTCTCCTTGGTTTTGCTGGTTTTGCTGAAATGGCAAAAAGGACATTAGGAAAGCAATGAAGTACATGTATACTTATTTGCCATCCCCTGTTCATCCTCCCTGCTCCACGTGCATGTTTCTTCTTCTTTGTCATATCCTTTAACTTCCTCAGTCCCTTCTCTTGATTCCATGACAAGAGAATTTCTGGAACCAGACTCCTGCTGGAATAGAGTTGACAGTTGGGAGCAAGGAAACAACATGTGTGTCCAAAGCCACCCAAAGCAGAAAACTGCCTGTGCTGGAGAGTGCTAGAATAAGAACTCGCTGGGGCCCCTCTAGAAGGGTAGACTCAATTCACTCAGCATTAGAGCTGCTCAATGTATTATGGTGCAGCCTGGTGTTCAGAAATCAAGGCAACACTAAGAAAGTGGTAAGGAGGTTTGGAGAGAGATTTTATAGACATTGACATTGAAGATCCAGTGGCCTCCACTGCCTGGATGAGACCAGGTCTTTCAGGATGAGATTCCATCTCCTTCACATGGCATGGTATGCCTAGTATCTTCCTTCTTCCCCCATAAATCTTTTTCCTCAAAGGAAATGGTATTGTTTCCTCAAAAAGGGAATGGTAGAGAGCTACAAAGAGGAACTCATGAAGAAGAAAGAGAGAGAATTAAAAAGAGACAGAAAAAAAAATAAATCACATGCAGATTGCTACTCTCTGTTTCTGAATATTTGTATTATGTGAATTGCAAGGGCAGTGACCCCGTGCTGAGCTCAGAGCAGCTGCCCAGAATAGTAGCTGTGAGGGTGTAAAAGTTCTCTATGCACTGTCCAATGTGGTGGCCACTGGCACATAGGGTCAATGGACACTTGAAATGGGACTGGTGTGACTAAGGGGCTAGATTTTAATTCTTTGATATGTAAACAGACTCATCTGGCTAGCAGCTTCCATGCCAGATAATGCAGCACTAGAGATCTAATGATGAGGAAGGCATATCCCTTCCTCCCCTGGTTTTCCTTGCAGAGCTGTTCACTGGACTTGGCATATATACAGGTACAAGGAGCTCTGTGAGGACCTGCAGACACCAAAAGAGTAAGGCCAACATCCAGGTCCTAGAGGAACTCCCAGTAGAGGCTCACTTGAAAACAGAGTAAAAAGCTTCGTCTGGCAAAGCCTGCGTTATATACAATCAGAGCAAGAAAAACAAGGGGAAGAGGACTCTTCAATGTCTTCAGAAGCACACCCTTATCACGCCCTGAATCTAGGCCAGCATCTGCTTCATCTGGGCCCCAACACCTGGACAAGCTGAGAAGGGATTCTTTCCACACCTGAACAAGATCCTAATTCAGGGATGTATTCAACAGATGTTGCCCAGGGCTGAGCTCTGGGATAAGGAAACCATATGGATGACATAGTTTCTGCCCTTGTAGAGCTTGTTCATGGCCAGGGTTCAAGTCACCACAAGTGAGAGGGCACAGATTGAGAGTCTAGGCCTGAGAATTCCCAGATCCTTTCAGAGAAACTCAAACTGATGTACTCCAGGCTGTAAAGGGAGCAACAAGAACTTCCTGAACTCTGGAATCAATTTCCATCTCTCTGCTGAGCTCACCCTACACGGGAACCTGTGTCTTCCCCACTTCCACTACAACTAGAATGTGCTGCAGCAGCTGTCCTAGCCCTTTCAACTGCCCTTTAGTTTAAATGTGTTTTGGGGCCAATCTTTGGCCAACAGTATTTGGAAGAAGATTGGTTGTCAGGCAACTTCCAGAAGCAAGTAAACAGTAAAAACTGGTCCCTATTCTAGCCAGAGGAAGAAATGGCCTCAGAACCTTTGGAGAAGTGAAGATCTATCTGACTTCTCTTCTCTGCCTCTCACCAACTTCTGCTGGTGCTAGAGTCATGAAGGAAAGTACATGACATGTCACACAGGTAGGTGGAAAAGACAGGACAAGGAAGGAAGCTCTACTCCAGACTTGTAGGGAGTTGTCCAGACAGTGGTCATGCCACTCAGAAAGAGTACAAATACCACTGTACAGATGGACCGTCATGGCTGGACTCAGGTGATGATGCTCCACTGATTCATTTAATCTCAAAACTTTGGGAGCCTTCTCTGTCACATGGCCTGGTATGCCTAGTATCTTCCTTCTGCCCTCCTAAATCTTTTTTCTTCATACAGTTTAGGCCTAGGCTCTGGGTATTGCACTCATCCATGGAGCCCACTGGGTAGCTGTCACTTAATTCTTAGAGCCTCCCTGTTAATGTCATAGAAACTATGATCTGGTGATTAAGGATTTTAGGACAATTTTGTCCTGAGAAGGGAGATTCTGGAGTGAACAAGTGACATTTTTCAATCCAGCAATCTCAACTTTTTATTTTGTGGCAGAAAATATTGACACCTACAGGGCAAAAAAAATCCATTCAAATACAACTGTGAAAAGTTGACATAAGTGGAGCTATTTTAAAACAGAGACAAGAGTTACTTCAGCAGCATGGAGGCATGAGTGGACTTCTAGGTCTCTCCCCTTGAAGTTACAATAAGTTAAACAGCTGTAATTGAACAAAGGACTCCCTAGTCCACACACAAACATGCCTGAGATATCTGCACATTAAGACATCTGAAGGCAGGCATATTAGAGAGAACATAAGAGACACAATTGGGGAAAGACAAAGATTGGAACAGCAGACACAGTCTGGCACTCACCATGGCCCCAGCAAACATGATAGCGATGAAGGATCAGGTTACAACTCTCACTGGGTAGAACTGAGAGGTGGAGGCAGCAATACTCTGTGAGTGGCCAGTGTACACTGTGGCTGAACCCAATATCATTGTAAGAAACATCCAAACCTGTAGAGAATTTTAATGAGTTTATTTGAGCCAAACGATGACAATGGCCAGGAAGCAAAATCTCAATGGATTAAGAAAATGCCCCAGAGAATGACAGCTTTGTAGCTTATTTTCGACATTAACATCAAAGAAGGAGACATATGGAGGGTTATGTGAAATCATTGGCAGGAGATTAAGGGGGTTGGAGAAAGCAAGGCAAGAAAATCTCTGGGATTGGATAAAAAGTAAAACGGAGGGACACATACTTCTTTTACATAGATGAGTACAGGAGAGTTAATAATTAACATTTACAGCACACAGAGATGGTATGTGGGGGACAAGATAACCATGAAGTATTCTGCGGTCTCGTGCTCTGGTGCAGTGGACCCTAAGGGTCTGGGGGGAAAAAGGGATTATGCTGACCTTACGAGGGTATGTTATCTCAGATGCGAAAAAAAAAAAAAAACAATAGAAAGTCTTGCTTAAGGTAAAGATTGACCTTTGTCAACGAAACTACAGGCCTAGGACATGACTACCTGCAATGACTCGCTTTTAGTTAGGAATTTTTATATTCAGAGCATCCTATGTGGTTAATTTCAGTCTTTGAGTTTGTAGGGCCCATCATGCTGGCCTCTCCAGAGCTTGTCATGTTTAGTATGTGGCCCCTTTTTCTCCACACCAAGATCAGAGACAGGAGAAGTGGCAATGATTGACAGGCAGCCATCACAGGACGGACAAAGCTGCAGAGGCAAGAATCTACCCTACCTTCACCTTCTCAGGGCCTTACTGGGCATTGCAACCCTCAATGGTAGATTGCAAAGGGCACAAGCAACATTTCAGGCGGGGGGTGCTGCAGTAACTTTGGTTAAACCCATTGGAAGGAGCAGAGCCAAAGATGAGAAAGCCCATCTCCCCCACCTCATCCCCAACTCTTTTTCACTCATTATGGCAGAGCCTGGTGGAGGCATCTAAAAGGCTAGAAAATACGGCTTCTAGTTACCAAAAAAGTGGCGTCAAAAACACACAGGCCTGGAGCCCCATTGTCCACCTCAATCCATTACTAGGGAAGTGCCCTGAGACTGAGGCACTGGGTAATAAAGAGGACATCTGCCTCCTCAGGGAATACAGGATATTTCCAACAGCCCAGGTGACACTGCCCCATGGAGGTCATAGACGTCCCAGCAGTACTGATAAAACAAAATAAACTCTTGTGCTATATAGCATCACCTTCAGTAAAACAAAGGAAAGACCTCTACTTATCAACCTGCTAAACAAATTAAAAATCAAGTACTCAAGAAAAAAAGAATAAAAGAAAGAAGAAAGAAAGAAAATTTTATTCCCTAAAATACCCAGGCAGAAAAATAACCCATCAAATACCATAAATAACCAAGGTAATAAGGAATTACAGAAAGAAAATGAAAATTTTCCAGAAAACAACTTTAAAGTCATAGAAATATGTAACTTAAAGGACAGAGAATTCAAGATCGCAGTTCTAAAAAATCTCAGTGAGATACAAGAAAACACAGAAAAACAATTCAACAAGCTCAGAAATAAAATCAATAAACAAAAAGAGTACTTAACCAAAAAGGTTGAAACTATTAAAAAAAACACACACACAGAAATTCTGAAACCGAAGAACTCAATAAATGAGATGAAGAATGAACTAGTGAGCTTAGGAAATAGAGCAGACCAGATGAAGGAAATAATTAGTGATGAAGAAAATAGAAATCTAGGAATGACTCAAGTGGAAGAAAAGAGAGAATAGAGTGTAAAAAAGAATTAAAGAATTCTTTAAGAACTACCTGACTCCATTTGAAAGAACAATAAAATAAAAAATGAGAAGAAAAGGAAAAAGGAAAGGAGAGCTTATTCAAACAAATAATTGATGAAAATTTCCCAAGCCTATGGAAAGAACTGGACTCTCAAATCCAGAAGCTAATAGAACACCTAATTATCTCAATCTAAAAAGATTAACTACAAAGAAAAAACTCTCAAGGCAACCAAGGAAAAGAAGATAGTAACCATTAAAGGAAACCCCATTTGGTTATAATCAAACTTTTCAGCAGAACCTCTACAAACTATGAGAGATTGGAATTAAATATTCAAAATATTGAAAAAAAGAAATCACAAGCCAAGAATAATATATCCAACAAAGTTATCATTTAATTATAAAGGGAAAAAAAAAGTCTTTTACAGACAAACAGAAGTTGAGGGAATTTACCACCACAATACCTGCATTACAAGAAATGCTAAAAGGTGTCCTTCCACCTGAAACAAAAAGGCAAAAGAATATAATATAATATAATATAATATAATATAATATAATATAATATAATATAATATAATATAATATAATATAATATGACTGACAGACAGAAACAGGAAATTGCAACCATCATGCAGAATAGGGTATGAAACACTTCAATAAAACATAAAAGTTAGAGGTAAAGCATTTTAATAATAAAAAAAAAGACAATAGCTATTGCAATTTGGAAATGAACATCAACATAAAAAAGAATAATTTGTGAGACAAAAATATAAACATGTGGGAGGAGTGAATTTGCATAGGTAAATGGATATAAGATATAATCAAAAGACAAAGAACCATTATACATATGAAACTTTTTTGCATACACCTAATGGTGACCATAAAACAAAAACCTAAAACTGAGATACATAACAAAAAAGAGAAAATGGAAGGGGTGGGGAGAAATTATGGAATACAATCAAACTAAAACAACAGACAGAAACACAAGGACAAAGAAACAATAGAGATACAGAGCTACCAGAAAACAAAAGATAAAATGGCTATAGGAAGTCCTCTTATGTCATTAATCACCTTAAATGTAAATGGAGTGAACTCACTATTAAAAAGGCACAGAGTAGCAGGATGAATTAAAAAACAAAACCCAGAAAATTGGATTAAACATGACAGAGTGAGAGACATCCTCAGATCTCTCCTCTTGAAACAACAAGAAGCTGAACATCTAAAACTCAACAAAAAACACCCAAACTGCACACCAGCAAGTCTGAGCATGAGATCTGTGCATAAGAGCTACCACAGGTCAGAACCCCGGGTGTCCGGCGGTGGACTGGTAGAAACAAAGAAGCTTCCTCTCACAGCCGGAGCTCCCTGTAGGAGGAGGGGGAGGGGAGAAGGTGAGGCAACTTCCTTGAACAGCCCTGCCTAGGAGTTGCATGAGCTCCATGCAGCCGGCGGCAGTGCCCAGTCATCAGGACAGTAGGCAGAGAATCAGGGATGGCAGAAAATCGGAGATGGCAAGAAACAATGGATGATTTTTAACAGCCGCAGATGCAAACCCCAGGCTGAGCCGCAGCCTCTAACCTCCAACCCAGAAGGCCCTTACCCCATATTCTCCGAGACCAATCATGGTGGAGCCCAAGAAGAATCTGAGCAAACACAACCAAAACTGTCACTAACGCTTACAGGACCTGAGACTGAGGGTAGCGAGCGTGATTAAACATCTATAAGGGGGAAAAAAAAGACATTATTAAGACTTTATATAAAGCAAATCCAAGAGGCTTAGATGCCACCTACTGGAAACCAAAAGAAAAACATCTTCTTTGCAACAGGCTAGGGATCATTAAAAAATAAATCTTTCTAGGGGAGGAAAAAAAAAGCAGAACTCACTTCCATTAATGCCGAGGCAGAGAAATAGTCCATTAAACACATGAACAACGAAGATGACAAGGCAGCTCAGAAAGAAAGAGAAAAATCTCCAGAAAATAAGCTTAAAGACATAGAAATATGTGACTTAAATGACAGAGAATTCAAGATGGTACTTCTGAAAAAATAAAATGAGATCCAAAATGAATGATATCAACAATTTCAAGAATATACTCAACTAGATGTGTAGAATGAGTTCTTTAGCATGGAGATTGAAACCTCAAAAAGAATCAAATAAAACTTCTGGAAATGAACACACACTGAAAGAGATGAAAAATGAAATAGCAAGTTTGGAAAATAGTCGATCAAATGGAGGAAAGGATCAGTGACATAAGACAGAAATCTAGAAATAAATCAGAAGGAAGAAGAGAGAAAATGAAGAATGAAAAATCATGAAAGAGAAATACAAGAATTAGCTGATACCATCAGGAGAGGAAATATAAGAATAATGGGAATTCTCGAAGGGAAGGAAAAGGAGGAGGGATTAGAAAGCATTTTCAGACAAATAGTTGATGAGAATTTCCCAAATCTAAGGAATGGACTGGAGCTTGGAATTCAAAAGGTCAATAGAAGACTCAATAATCTAACCCAAAAAAGGCCTTCACCAAGACACATTGTATTGAAATTATAAAAAATCAACAACAAAGACAGAATTCTCAGGGCAGCCAGAGAAAAGAAGACAGTAACCTGTAAAGGAAAACCCATTAAATTATCATTGGACTTCTCAGCACAATCCTTATGAGCCAGAAAGGAGTGGAATCAAATATTAAAACCATTAAATGAAAGGAACTAGCAGCCAAAAATAATGTATGCAGCTAAGCTCTCCTTTAGATATGAAGGAGAAATAAAGATCATTTCAGACATAAAAAAATTGAAGGAATTCTCCACTATGAGGCCTGCACTACAGGAAATACTGAAAGGGGTCAACTCACCTAAAACAAAATGACCAAAAAAAAAAAAAAATACATAATTAGGAGTAAGGTGACTAGCAGACTGATAAAAGCAGAGGAGTGCAAACCTTACTAGGAACAGGGCATTATAAGCTTAAAATAAGAAGAGATTTGCTATAGCAAGATAGTAATGAATGTTCAGCATACATAGGGACAAACTGAGACAACAATGACTAAAAAGAGGAGGATTCAAAGATCCAGTTCACAAAGGAGAATGCAGATAAGGCACATGCAGAAGAAAATGGATGACTCGTATGTGTGTGTGTGTGTGTGTGTGTGTTTATATATAACTCTCCTTTGCATATTTGTAGTGATAATCACACACAGAAGATTCAGAACCAAAGTATATAACATAAAACAAGAAGGCCCAGAAGGAACTCCCACAAAAGCCAACCAAAATTAAAAAAAAAAAAAAAAAGAAAGAAACACAAGGACAAGTAAGCAATGGAAACACTGAGCTACCAGAAAGCAAAAGATAAAATGGTTATAAGAAAATCTCACATTTCAACAATAACCCTAAAAGTAAATGGACTGAACTCATCAATAAAAAGGCACAGAGTTGCAAATTGGACCAAAAAACAAAACTCAACCATATGATGCCTCCAGGAGACACATCTCAGCTCCAAAGACAAATATAGATGCAAAGTGAAAGGGTAGAAAATGATATTTCAGCAAATGGCATTCAGACAAAAGCGGGAATAGAGGTAGTAATATTGGACAAAATAGACTTCAAAATAAAAAAGGTAAAGAAAGATACTGAGGGACTCTTCATAATGATAATGGGAATCATGCACCAAGAAGATATAACACTTACTGATAGCTATGGTCCCAATCAGGGAGCCCTGAAATATGTAAAGCAATTACTAACAGAACTAAAGGGAGAAACAGACCAAAACACTATTGTAGAACGAGACCTACATACTCCACTGTCAGATATGGACAGATCATCCAAACAGAAAATCAATAAGGAAATAACATTCTTAAATGACACATTAGACCAACTGAACATAATTAACATATATAGAGCCTTCCATCCCAAAACAGCTGCTTATGCATTCTTCTCTAGTGCACATGGAACATTCTCAAGGATTAACCACATACTGGGACACAGAGATAGCTTCAACAAATATAAGAGGATTGAAATCATGTCAACCATATTCTCTGATCATAATGCTTTGAAGCTAGAGATCAACTGCAGAAAGAAATCAGGAAGAAACACATATACATGGAAATTAAACAACATGCTACTGAAGAATGACAAGGTCAGAGAAGAAATAAAAACAGAGATCAATAGATATATGGAAACGAATGATAATGATAGTACAACATACCAAAACTTTTGAGACTTGGCAAAAGCGGTCACAAGAGGAAAGGTCCTATCATTACAGGCCTACCTCCAAAAACAAGAATGAGCCAGAATGAACAACCTAATGCTTCATCATTAAAAACTAGAAAAGGAAGAACAAATAAGGCCTAAAGTCAGCAGGAGGAAAGAAATAATCAAAATTAGAGCAGAAATAAATGAAATTGAAAACAGAAATATATAGAAAAAAAAATAAATGCAACAAAGAGCTGGTTCTTTGAAAAGGTTAATAAAATTGACAGACCCCTGGCTAGATTCACTGAAGAAAAAAGAGAAAGGACACAAATAAACAAAATCAAGGATGAAGGAGGGGAAATTACGACAGACACTGCAGAAATACAAAGGATCATACACAAATACTATGAAAAAGTATATAATAACAAATTTAATAACCTAGAAGAAATGGACCAGTACTTAGAAAGAAAGAACCTTCCTAGACTGAATCAAGAACTGGAAAATCTAAATAGACCAATCAGCAGTATGGAAATTAAAACAATCATCGAAAATCTACCAAAAAGTAAAAGTCCAGGACCAGATGGCTTCATCAGTGAATTCTACCAAACATTCAATGAAGATTTAATACATATTCTCCTCAAACTCTTCCCAAAAATCGAAGAGGGCAATACTTCCCAACTCATTTTATGAGGTCAATATCACCCTGATACCAAAACCTGGTAAAATAACACACAAAAAAGAAAACTACAGACCAATATCTCTCATGAACACAGATGCAAAAATCCTAAATAAGATACTAGCAAACCAAATACAGCAACATATTTAAAATATTATATACCATGATCGAGTGGGCTTCATCCCAGAGGCACAGGGATGGTTCAACATATGCAAATCAATTAATGTGATATACCACATAAACAAATTAAAAAATAAGAAGGAAAATACCTTAATATAATAAAGGCTGTATATGACAAGCCTTTGATGGTGATAAACTGAAAACCTTCCCTCTAAGATCAGGGACAAAGCAAAGCTGTCCACTATCGCCACTGTTATTCAAAATAACATTGTAGGTCCTAGCGAGTACAATCAGGCAAGAGAAACATATAAAAGGCATCCAAATAGGAAATAAAAAAGTCAAACTGTCACTATTTGTGGATGACATGATTCTCTACATAGAAAACCCTAAAGACTCCACAAGAACACTACTAGAAACAATAAGAAAATACAGTTAAGTTTCTGGATACAAAATCAATGATCAAAAATCCATAGTGTTCCTATACTCTAATAATGAAGTGTCAAAAAAAAAAAA